>NC_088331.1:26522500-26838125 GCF_036884655.1 Musa acuminata AAA Group | reverse complement strand
GGTCTGATAGAGTATCCCATCCTCCTGAGAGATATGTGAGACATATTAGAGCAGAGGATGTAGAGGATATTGATCCTCAGACCTACGAGGAGGCTATTATGAGTATAGACTCCGGGAAGTGGCAAGAAGCCATGAATTCTGAGATGGATTCTATGTACTCCAATAAGGTTTGGAACCTAGTTGATGCGCCCGAAGGTATTGTACCCATCGGTTGCAAGTGGATCTTTAAGAAAAGATCGGAGTAGATGGAAAGGTAAAGACCTATAAAGCAAGGCTAGTGGCTAAGGGGTATCGTCAAAGGCAAGGTGTTGACTACGACGAAACTTTCTCACCCGTAGCAATGCTAAAATCCATCAGAATTCTATTGGCTATTGCAGCATACTATGATTATGAGATCTGGCAGATGGATGTGAAAACCGCATTCCTCAACGGGAACCTGGAGGAGGAGGTGTATATGATGCAACCTGAGGGATTCGTGTCCAAGAACTGCCCAGATAAGGTGTGTAGGTTGCTTAGATCCATTTATGGACTAAAGCAAGCTTCCCGAAGTTGGAACATAAGATTTGATGAGGCAATCATATCTTATGACTTCGTTAAGAACGAAGATGAGCCTTGTGTATACAGAAAGGTAAGTGGGAGCGCTATCACCTTTTTGGTGTTATATATGGATGACATCCTCATCATTGGGAATGACGTAGGAATGCTATCCACTATAAAGACTTGGTTATCTAGACACTTCTCCATAAAGGACTTAGGGGAAGCATCCTATATCTTGGGGATTAGAATCTATAGAGATAGATCCAAGAGGATGCTTGGCTTGTCCCAGTCCAGGTACATAGAAACCATTGTCAAAATGTTTGGCATTGAAAACTCCAGAAGAAAGGGCGAACATGAATATGATACCTTATGCCTCAGCAATAGGGTCTATCATGTATGTCATGCTATGTACTAGGCCTGATATAGCGCATGCTCTGAGTGTCACGAGCAGGTATCAGGCGGATCCAGGCTTGGAGCACTGGAAAGCAGTAAAGTGTATCCTTAAGTACTTAAGAAGGACTAAGGATCTTTTACTAGTATATGGAGGTAATAGCCTTAAGGTTGAAGGCTACACTGACTCAAGTTTTCAGTCTGATGTCGATGATAGCAAGTCGAATTCAAGGTATGTGTACATCTTGAATGGAGGAGCAGTGTGCAGGAAAAGTTCCAAGCAAGATACCACTGCTGACTCGACCACAGAGGCGGAGTACATTGCTGCATCAGATGCAGCAAAGGAGGGAGTCTGGGTGAAGAAGTTCATCACAGATTTGGGAGTCGATACAGATAGCGACAAGTCGACTTCCTTATATTGCGACAACTATGGGGTGATTACTCAAATAAGGGAACCCGGGTCTTATCAGAAGTGTTCTGAGGAGGTTCCAGCTTATAAGAGAGATCGTAACCCGAGGAGATGTAGCAGTGGAAAGAGTTCCATCCGAAGATAACATTGCAGATCCACTGACAAAGCCGTTGTCTCATTTTGTCTTTGAGCGTCACAGGGGTCTGATGGGGATCAGACACATAGGTGATTGGCTTTAGGTCAAGTGGGAGATTGCTAGTCATAAGTGCCCAGCAAGCCAATCACGTGAGTGATGGCACGTGTGACTTGATATAGAATCTTTTTGCTTATTATATTTTGGCGTATATCACTTTATAACTATTGCATAAATGCATATATATTGTGATGTCCTTGGATTTGTGCAATGGGAATCGGATCGTGATGAGATCACGATAATGAGATCGATTCACCTTTAAACACATATCCTAAATAATCCCGGTCATAGGTTACTCGAGAGGGACATCGTGATAACCGGATAGACTGGTGTGCTGTATACCCGTCCATATGATGGATGCAGCTGGTCTCATAGCTGCTCGTGTAGGGACACTAGGGATACAGTACAGGTGCTCATTGGAGAATGAGTTCACTGATTGATCCGCTTACGGAATGCTGGATGGTTGATGATGCCTTATTGTCAGACAACGATTCCGTAGTCCTAGTGGTGTATCTGGTTCTTAGACTTGAGACACCAAGGATGTCCTGTATGAGTGCTCCACTCTTTGATACCAGACTTATAGGTTTGGCTGTTCCCAGATCTAGTACAGCTGGTCATTGGGAGTGGTAGTCGACCTTACGAGGGCTATTGAGTGTCGATAGAGGATCATCCACTCTCGGTATCATGAGAGGAATATCCCATGTGTTCTTGCTCAGACAAATCCCTGGCCAGGGTCATTCGGGTTGAGAGAGAAAGAGTTCTCCGGGAGAATCCGATTAGAGCGAGACTCGAGTAGAAACCGTATGGGTCTGACAGCACCATGCTCGATATACGGTCTCTGGGATATTAGATGGATGAGGGACTATAGGTACATGGTAACTGAGGACAGATAGGTCCAATGGATTGGATTCCCCTGTATCGTCTGGGGACTACGGCGTAGTGGCCTAGTACTTCCGTAGTCGATGAGTCGAGTGAATTATTACAGAGATAATAATTCACTGAGTTAGAAGGAGTTCTGACAGGTATGACTCACGGCCAGCTCGATATTGGGCCTAGAGGGTCACACACATATGGTAGGCATTGCGATGAGTAGAGGTTCGGATATGAGATATCCGACGGAGCCCTTGTCTTATTGGATGCAGATCCAATACCCACTAGGGAAAGGACCCATTAGGGTTTTGACACGGGATCTCTATAAATAGGAGGGATTCACAGCCTCATAGGCTAGAGTCTTTGCTTGCCCTTCCTATTCTCCTCTCCCTCTCCACCTCAGAGTAGGCCTGGAGTTTTGAGGAGCGTCGTCGCAACCCTGCTGTGTAGATCACCGCTAGAGAGGAGGACGCTTGACCTCCTTCACCCTCTCCTAAGGATTTGCAAGGAAACAGGGATATACGATCTCCCTAGGTAACACAATCAATATACGCAGTTTTGTGTTTTGCGGATTTTTGCGCACCAATCTTCGCACGACGACGAATATCTTTTTGGGAATCGGGGATTTTTGTTTTCTTGTTCTTCCGCTGCGCATATGATGTCGCCCCCTTATGATTTCCCAACACCACCTCTGTCAGAGGCGGTTGCACCGCCAGACTGAAGAGGTTGCATCGCCTAGCAGGGCTCGAAACTTGAGCTCTGGGCGGTTGCACCTCTTAGCTGGGGCGGTTGCACCGCCCAGTCTCGCTGGGAGACATAGCCTGGGCGGTGCTACCTCCCTGCCTGGGCGGTTGCACCTCTTTCACTATTTCAGCTCACTTGGTTTGGCTCCAAACTTGGTCCAAACCAGTCCGAACTTGGGCCTAATTGGCCCCTACTTGGGTTATAGGATTAACACCTAATCCTAACCCTAATTAACGTGCTAACTATGAATTTAAAGACATTTTCTAAGCTATTACAAAGTTCGCAAGTCAAGACTCCTTCTGGCGAGCATCCGGCGGTCTTCCGATGAACTCTCGGAAACCATTCTGCGGACTCCCGGCAAGCCTCTAGACTTCACGATTTGATCTTAACGAGTTCCAACGAGCTTCTTCGGCAAGCTCCGATCTTTCTCGGCGAGCTCCGCGAACTTCCAATGAGCCTTCCAGTGAGCTTCCGAAAAACCCTTCGGCAAGCTCCCAACTCATTCTCGGCTAGTTCCGGTAGCATTCCCGACGAACCTTCGGACTTCCGTCGAACTCTCGAACTCGCAACAAATCCTTCGCGCTTGACTCCAACACTTTGTTTCGCTTTATGTCTTCATCGTTATCATAGTTAATCCTGCACAACAAAACAAAACTTCGATCGAGACAATTAATCCTAAGCAATTTAACCAAGTTGTCCGGCATGTCATTGGTCCCTCGACGCTTCGTCCGATTCTTCGGCACATCGTCCTCTCCTGCAGCCTATTGCCCAATCGGCCAGTTGACTCCGCAACTCCGATATCCTTGGCACAATACCCGCTCTTCTTGGTCCGATGCCCGAGTCCACAGCCCGAAGCCTTCTGTCGATACGTCGACCGATCCACTGGCCCGACGTCCAATCTTCTGACATGTTCCTTCGGCACAACATGATTTTCCTGCTTTAATTGTCTCATCCTGATCGAAGAATCCTGCATCACTCAAAACGCAGATTAAATCATAAACATATATCAAGTAGTTTCATCATCAAAATACGAGATTCAACACATCCATGGTGGAAATTGTAGCTATACATCTTGAAGGGGATGTCATACAGTGGTTTGACTGGTTTGAACACACTTATGGAGTCCTTTCATGATGACAATTCATAGAAGGACTACTGAACCGCTTCGGACCAACTTATTACGAGAACGTTGACGGACAACTAGCAAAGATCCGACAAACCTCTACCATTCAGGAGTACTAAACCAGGTTGGAAAGGTTATCTAATCAAACTCATGATTGGTCTAAAAAATAGCTATTGGGGACCTTTATTGAGGGCTTAAAGCTGGAGATCCGGGGAGAAGTTAAGGCGCGACAACCATATATGCTTATTGCAGCCATCTCTTTCGCACGACTTCAAGTGGAGCGATTGAACCATGAAGCCCGGAGGACTAGGATCACTCCTCGACCTACAATACTAAAGCCCTCAGCCCCCCCTACTATCAACTGAGTCCCTGCACCAAAAAGGTTAATAAGAGAAGAACTTCGGGAGCGATCTACGAAGGGGTTATGTTGGCATTACGATGAGCCGTGGAGCCACGAGCATCGCTGTAGAAAAGGGAGACTTCTTATGATTAAACCAGTAGAAGAAGAGGTCATTGAACATCCAGAAGAGAGCCTTTAATATGAAATAGAAGATATGGAAGAAGAGCCACAACCGACTGACATTACGGTACACGCACTAGCCGGCTACTCAAACCCACAAACGATGAAAGTTAGAGGCCTTCTCAAACAACAGCCGATTATTGTTCTCATCGACACGGGCAGCACTAATAACTTCCTGAATAGTAAGGTTGCTGCTCGGATGACACTGCATATTGAAGGTTGCAGCAAGTTCGATGTAAAGGTGGCCAACGGCAGAATCCTAAAGTGCGACCAAAGATGCCCGCAAGTGAAACTATTACTGCAAGACCAAGAAATTATCACCGATTTCTTCCTTCTACCACTTGATGACTATGAGGCAGTGCTTGGTATAGAATGGCTGACTATAATAGGTGATGTCTCTTGGAACTTTTCTAAATTAATTATGAAATTCTATTGTAAGGGCAAACATATCATCCTACGCGGGAAGCGTGGAAGCAATGTTACCACTGTTTCGACCCAACGAATGGAGAAAGTTTTGCACAAGGTAAATAGTGGCTTTTTGATGCATCTCCAGCCACAACAAGAAGAGAAGAAAATAGAAATTGAAGATCAAAATCTTGCCCAATTTCTTACTGAATTTGTCGACATTTTTGCTGAACCATGCGGTCTTCCTCCTTCTCGAAAACATGACCATCGAATTCCAATCCTTCCGGGAAAGCCACCAGCAAACACTCGACCATACCGATATCCTCACCTCCAAAAAGATGAAATTGAAAAGATCATAAAGGAGATGCTTGAAACAGGGGTGATTCGGCCAAGTTGCAGCCCCTATTCCTCACTAGTGCTACTTGTACGCAAGAAGGATGGAACTTGGTGGATATGCATCGACTACCGAGCTTTAAATGACATCACCGTCAAGGACAAGTACCCAATACCAGTGGTGGATGAACTTTTTGATGAATTAAAAGGAGCTCGAGTCTTCATGAAGTTGGACCTCCGATCCGGTTATCACCAAATTCGGGTATGTGAAGATGACATTCCAAAAACTGCATTCCGCACACATGATGGTCATTATGAATTCTTGGTAATGCCTTTTGGATTCACTAATGCTCCTTCAACCTTTTAAAGTCTCATGAACGATATTTTTCAGAGCTTTCTTCGCAAATTTGTGCTGGTATTTTTCGATGATATTCTCATTTACAGCCCTTCTCTTGAGACTCACTTTCAGCATTTATGGATTATTCCGACGATCATTCGGGAGAATACTCTTTTTTGTTAAGCAACCAAAGTGTAGCTTTCTCCAGCAAAAAGTAGAGTACCTTGTGCACATAATATCAGAAGAAGGAGTAGCGGTAGACCCAATAAAAATTGAGACAATGCAAGGCTAGCCGAAACCTACAAACGTGAAATTACTACGCAGGTTCCTTGGACTAACAGGCTACTACCGAAAATTTGTTAAGGACTATGGGAAGATCAGTGCACCACTCACTTCTCTACTAAAAAAAGATGTTTTCCAATGGTCGGACAAAGCCTCTGCTGCCTTCAACAAACTTAAGGTAGCCATGTCAATGACGCCGGTGCTAGCGCTACCAGATTTTAACCGACCATTCATCAATGAGACCGACGCATATAGAGTCAGAATTGGAGCCATTCTCATGCAAGATGATCGACCACTCGCATACATTAGCATGGCATTATCTCCCTCCCATCAAAACATGTTAGTATATGATAAGGAGATGCTCGCCATTGTACACGTAGTAATGAGGTGGAGACCCTATCTGATCGGCCGGTGATTTCAAATTAAAACCGACCATAGAAGCCTCAAGTATTTTTTGGAGCAAAAGATATCATCCCCTGAGCAACAAAAATGGGTAACCAAACTTCTTGGATTTGATTATGAAATTATTTACAAAATGGGGAAAGAAAACGTTGTTGCAGATGCCTCTCATGGCTACTTGAGCAAGCTAAGGTTTCAGCCATCTCCCTTCCTACCACTAGTCTCCTTATGGACATTAGGGAAGAATGGAAGAAGGATCTAGAGATCAGCAAGATTATAAAAAAATTGGAAGAGGATCCAAGTGCAATAGCCCACTACACTTGGGATTCGAGGGATCTACACTACAAAGGTCGTATTGTGCTTATACTTGACTCCCCTTGTATCATAATCATCCTGCATGAAATACACTCTATACGTTTAGCAGGGTACTCTGGATTCCTAAGAACCTACAAAAGAGTGAAGCAATTTTTTTATTGGAGAGGGACGAAAAAAATTATTGCTGAATATGTGGCACAATGTGATGTATGTCAACAGCATAAGGGTGAAACTGTAGCAAATCCAGGGAAACTACAACCACTACCTATACCTGACTCGGTGTGGACTGACATCTCCATGGACTTCATATAAGGGATGCCACCTGCCAAAGGTAAAAGCACAATTCTCGTGGTGGTTGATCAACTTACGAAATATGCTAATTTTTGTGCTGTGAGAAGTCCCTACACTGCTGTTAGTATTGCCCAAGTTTTTATAGAAAATATTGTTAAACTTCACGGGATGCTAAGGTCCATTGTAAGTGATTATGATAGGATCTTCACTAGTAAATTTTGGACCAAGTTATTCCAATTACAAGGTACCAAACTCAAGATGAGCACAAAGTATCATCCACAAACTGACGGCCAAACAGAGGTGGTAAACAGGTGTTTAGAGACGTACCTTCGGTGTTTCGCTAGCGACCGACCAAAAGAGTGGGCAAAATGGCTTCCCTAGGCCGAATGGTGGTATCATACTATATATCATTCATCTACAAAATGTGCCCCTTATGAAGCATTGTATGGTCGACCGGCCCCTGTGATTCCAAAGTATGTAATTGGCTCGGCCATGGTAGATTAGGTTGAAAAAGAATTGATTGATAGGGACAAACTCCTACAACTATTAAAAGATAATCTCTCTACAGCTCAAGCCAGAATGAAGCAGCAAGCTGATACACGACTAAGCGAAAGAGAATTTTCAGTAGGAGATTGGGTTTATCTTCGCCTACAACCATACAAGCAACTCTCCATCAACACTCGAGCCTCCATGAAGCTATCTCCACGATTTTTTGGGCTCTATCAGATCATAGAGCGTATTGGAGCAGTGGCATATAGATTTAAATTACCTGAGGATGCCAAAATTCACCCTGTCTTCCACGTGTCATACCTGAAGCCCAAGTTGGGAGAACACGAGTCACCCCAGATCAAACTGCCCAACACCACTGAGGATGGAGTTATTCAAGCTCAACCACATGCCATCCTCGATCGCAGGATCGTTATGCATCGCCGATGTCCCTCTACTGAAGTACTAGTGCATTGGAAAAATTTTCCACTTGAGGAGCTGAAGACCCGGTTCCCTAAGTTTATGGAATCTCAACCTTGAGGACAAGGTTGATTTGAAGAGGCCGGATCTATTAGGACTCTAGCTAGGAGAGTCCTAATTGATATTAAATCTCGGATTTTGATGATGAAGTCAATTATCATTTGTTGTCTAATCTATGTGTTGAGATAAGTGTGCAGGATTAACTACGATGAAAGTAAGACATGCAGCAGGAGTTGCGCCGAAGTCATGACAATGATCACGTTGGGAGTTCGAGAGCTCAACGGAAGTTCGGACAGTCGTCGGAGGTTCTACGGGAACAAATCCGATAAGTCCAGAAGCTTGCCTAAGAAGCTCGTCGGAACTTACCAAGTGGATCGTCGCAAGTCCAGGAGTTTGCCGGAAGTCCGCAGGAGAATCACCGAGGGTTCATCGGATGATCGACGGAAGTTCGCCGGAAACTCGCCGGAAGATGCGATTGATGCACCGGAGCAAGCTGCAGAAATTGTCTTAGGATTTATCGTAGTTAGCACTAATGATTAAGTTGAAAATGGGAGGTGATCCCATTAGCTTAATCTTGGGGCAATTGGGCCCCTGAAAAACCCAAATTGGGCCGAATGGATCAACCTATTCGGACCCTGGTTGTTGTGGGAGGTGCAACCGCCCAAGCCAGGAGGTGCAACCGCCTGGGGTAAGTCTCCCAGGGAGACTGGGTGGTGCAACCGCCAGGGCTTAGTCTCCGAGTGAGACTGGGCAGTGCAACCTCTCCTGACAAGAGGTGGAATTGCTTGAGCTCAAGTTTCGAGCTCTGCCAAGCGGTGCAACCGCCCCAGTCAAGAGGTGCAACCGCCTGAGCTCGGTCGTCGAGCTCTGGTAGAGAGGTGCAACCGCCCCTGACAGAGGTGGCACCGCCCAAAGACTCAGTCTTCGAGCTATGCCTGGCGGTGCAACCGCCACAGTCTGGAGGTGCAACCGCCTGATCCCGGAATTCCGGTAATTGACAGTTTTGAGCTCCAAATTTGAACTGGGTTGGGGCCTATAAATACCCCACCCATTCAGCACTGAAAGGTAGAACTTACACTCGAAATCTTGATATCTTTCTGTGATTCTTAGAGCTCAAAACCGTTGTAAAGACCAAAAGTTCTCCTCCTTCTATTCTTCAAAGTTTGAGTTGTAAAGAGATGAGAGAAAACTTCTATAAGGGTTGTCTCCTAAGCCCGTCAAAAGGAGTGAATCTGTAAAAGGGTGGTTGGCCTTCGCCTATTGAAGGAAGGCCTCTAGTTGACGTCGGTGACCTCGTCGGTGGAGGAAGCCAAAAGTGGAGTAGGTCAAGATTGACCGAACCACTCTAAATCTCGGTTTGCATTTCATTTGAGCATTTTACCTTCACTGCAAACTTCTCAATAGCTTACTACTTTCTGCAATTTTACGAATAAGTTTATAGGTTCAGAACTTTCCGAATCTGCGTTTAGACGTAAATCGTTTTTCTGTACGATCATCATATTTTTGTTTACGTTTACGTTTTGATTTCAATCATAACTGTTTACTGCCTTCTGCGATCTTACGAACATGTTTCTAAGTTCAGAGCTTTCCAAATCTGCGTTTAGATGTAAATCGGCTTTTATCGTACGAACGTCGCTTTTCAGTTTGCGCTTGTATTCTGCTTTCCATCATAAACTGCAAACTACCTTCGTAGATCTACTTTAACGTCTTCTTGCTTAATCTCAAGTTAAAGTAATCTTAGAATCGGCTTTCACATCGAAATCATATTTATCGAACAAACGTAGCTTTCGTTTTAATCGCTGAAAAATTTCCGCTGCACTAATTCACCCCCCCCCCCCTCTTAGTGCTCTTGATCCTAACAATTGAGAGGGACATTCATGTAGGAGGTTTTTCTTAGTGAAGAATTAGGAGTTGTAAGGGAATAGGAGTCTTGAGTAGGAGTCCTATTAGGAGTTGGTTAGAAGTAAGAGTCTTAAGTAGGAGTCCTATTAGGAGTTAGGGTTTATAAGCCCTATAAATAGCCATGTATTCCTTCTCTTTTCTTAAGCAATAGATGAATCTTTTCTATAGCCTTTGAGCAGCAACTTGGAGGGAGGAACCCCTATAGAGTTCCAAGGAGGCCAATCCCCTAAAGAGATCAACCCCGAGTTTAGAATCTGCAAGGTTTCTAACACTTTGACATCGTTGTGGCTTCTAAGAATATGAGACATCTACCTTATGGGTGTTCCCATCAAGATCACAATAAAATACCTCATTAGGAAGATCTTCGTCGGAAGAAATCAGTACACATACTCGTGAAAATGCTAATCTCGTCTATGTAGCAGTTGCTTTATCGATGTAGAGTCGTTGTCCTAAAGTGCTAAATAACTTTACAATAAAACATCAACTCCAAAGATGTAGAGGAAGGCTTTGAAAAGATACCCATAAGGGAATAGACTATAGGTTGTCTAACTCTGAACAAACATTAGGAGACCAGCATCGTAGAATCATTGGGAGGCCATGAATAGTCCAGAACCCTTCGATGACCCATTGCAAATCTTCTTCAGAGTATTGCTTACAAACAAAGAAACCGTTCTCCATTTATGAAAACTAGATGTTCCCCATCTAGTTTTCATAAATGAGGATAGTGGGAAATAGGATGTTTTGGGACCTACCACATAGCTAACAATCGCCATAGACCATGTCTCAATTAGCTCTATAGAATTAGCAGTCTCGTACATAGTAATCTTCTTATTAGTCAAAAATTCTGGAGCAAAGAAATCCAAGCTGAGATGTGCACTTCCAACCGGAGCCTTGGGGATGCTAGTCCAAGGCCGAGGGTCATTGGAAATGAGTGTAGTTGGCCGCGATCTAGAGCGTGACCTGCTTCGATGCTGCTTCGTCGAAGGAGCATCTCAACGGAAAGAAGATAGCGGAGGAGCAACTTAAGAGGTAAGGGTAGGGGGCCTCATTATCGAATCTACCCTCCCGCCACTGTCGGGTCCCTACAGCATTGGGAGGCCTGCACACTCATTGCCCCCAAAGAAACCCTTCTCTATTCCACACGAGGAGCACATAGAACTGCCGGCCCTCTTCTTCTCGGTTTCTCTGATAAGAAGGGGGAGATGGCAAGCTAGGTGCTGCACACAGAATCCCTGCTCGTTGAGAAGAGGGGCTGTAGAGAGGGATCATAGCAGGTCAATGATCCTAGCCTTCCCATTGCAGCTGCCGCCGCTATCACCCAGCCCACCTCACCTTTGTTCCTCTTTATGAGAAGGGGAAGGAGAGTAGAGGGTTGCATGCAGTTGCCGCCCCCTAAGAATCCCTCCTTTGTTCCACCGAGCAGTGTAGGAGGAGAGTAGCGGATGCAACCGCTGGCCGTAGCAAAGCACCAATGACCATGAGAAGGGTACGATCGCAGCAACCTTCCTCCGATATCAGAGCAGGGGATTCAAAGAGGAGTGATCGCAGCCCTCTCTCTGCTCCTATGTTCCCTATGCATAGAACATTGCCCCTCTTCTTCTCTCTTCCTCTGAGGAAGAGTCCGCGTAGAGAGGGTGATGCGCTCCTCTTTGGGGGTACGATCATAGCAGCCCCTTCCTCCTTGAGAACAGAAACCTCCGCTCCTTTCCTCGATGTCGTCCTTCTCTATTCCATAAAGGAAGAAGAGCGCTAGCCGTAGAGTGGATAGGGAGGGCACCGCTTTCTCTCCTTGACAGCATAGAGAGATTTGGGTCTTATCGTTCCCTTCTGTGAAGAAGAAGAAGAAGACCAGATGGCGTAATTGATCACCATCCGCTTCCTCCCTTCGCCGATGGAGAGGAAAAAGGGGTGGTCGAGTTTCACTGACCTACCCATCTCATTTTGGGGATATGCCCTAGAGACCATAGCTTACCTTCTGAACAGAGTTCCAACTAAGTTGGTAGTGTCTACACTATATGAGATATGAAAAGGGAACAAGCTCGATCTTGAGGTTATTAAGATTTGGGGTTGTCCAGCCCACATTAAAAGATACAACCCTGATAAGTTAGAATCGAGGACAAAGCAGTGCATGTTCGTAGGAAACCCCAAGGAAACATATGGGTATTATTTCTATCATCTCGAGGATGAAAAGGTCTTTATAGCTAAGAGAGCAGTGCTCCTTGAGAAGGAACACATTCTTGCTATAGACAGTGGGAGCATGATAGTGTTGAGCGAGGTTGGAGAACCTAGCTAAAGCACCACTCTACAGCTTGAGTCTGTTCAGCTACCTAATACACAAGTTTCAACTTTACGTAGGTCCGACAGAGTATCCAATCCTCTTGAGAGATATATGGGACATCTTGGAGGAGATGATGTTGAGGATAATGAACCTCAGACCTACGAGGAGGCTATTATTAGCATAGCCTCCAGGAAGTGGTAAGAAGCCATGAATTCTGAGATGGATTCTATATATTCCAAAAAGGTTTGGAACTTAGTTGATGTGCCCGAGGGTATTTTACCCATCGGTTGCAAATGGATCTTTAAGAAAAAGATTGGAGTAGATGGAAAGGTAGAGACCTGTAAAGTAAGGCTAGTGGCTAAGCGGTATCATCAAAGGCATGGTGTTGACTACAATGAAACATTGTTACCCATAGTCATGTTAAAATCCATCCGAATTTTATTAGCTATTACAGCACACTAAGATTATGAGATTTGACAAATGGATGTGAAAATCGTATTCAAAAATGGGAAACTTGAGGAGGAGGTGTATATGATACAGATCGAGAGATTCATGTCCAAGGACTGCATAGTTAAGGTGTGCAAGTATGCAGATGAGCCTTATATGTGTTGAATCTCAGATTTTGATGATAAAATCAATTGATGGGTTAATTGATCTAATCTATATTATTGAGTTAAGAGTGCAGGATTAACTACGATAACCATAAAACATAAAGCAAGAATACCGGAGTCAAGTTCGATGGACATTTAAGAGTCCGAAGAATCGTCGGAGATGCTGCCAGAACCAACCGAGAAGAAATCGGGAACCTGTCGGAATTTTTGGAAGTTCGCCGAAGAGATCATCGGAGGTTCGCGGAGATCACCGAGAAGGCTCAGCTACTAGTTGAAGTCGTCACAAGATCGGGAGCTTACTGGGAGTCCGTGTGAAGATATCCGAGGGCATATCGGAAGTCCGCCGGAAGTTCGTCGGAAAGCTCGCCGGAACAAGACTCGACGTTCGCGGTTGAAAACTTGCTTGGGATGTTTTTAGTTATGTAGTTCACACGTAATTAGGATTAGGATTAAAAGATAATCCTATATCCTGGTTAGGGGCCAACTGGGCCCAAAATTAGACTTGGTTTGGGCTAAATTTAAAGCCCAACCAGTGAACCGAAGGGTCTGGTGGTGGCACCGCCCAGCACCCGAGAGCCCGGTGGTGGCACCGCTCAGCTGGGCGGTGGCACCGCCAGTCCACTGTCAGTGTCAGACACTAACAGGCGGTGGCACCGCCATTGACAGGCGGTGGCACCGCCAGCATTGGTAACCAAAGAGAATTCAAATTTTGGAGCCCAAATTTGAATCCTCTTGAGGACTATAAATACCCCTCAAATCTCAGCTGAGATTACAACTTTTTGAAAAGCAATTGATTGAGAGAAAGGTCTTAGAAAAGTCTTAACAAGTCTTGTTTTCAATTTGCTAGAGTGTTCCCCTCCTTCTTTCTTGCTAAAAATTTGTAAGAGTGTGAACTTCTTGTAAAAGGTTGTAAGAGGGGTATTTGCCCTTCCATTTCAAGAGATTTGCTAGTGGAAGGTGGGAGCCTCATCGAAGAGGGCCTCGGAAGTGGATGTAGGTCATTTGACCAAACCACTTTAAAATCGGCGTGATCTCTGGTTTGCATTTCCTTATTGCTATTTACATTACTGCAAACCTTCTTACGTGCTTTATTTCCTCATTACCTTTGCTGCATACCTTTATGAATAGACATTCAAGTTAATCTTTTCAAGTTCCGTTTTTATCGTACGAAAGATATGTCGAAACCAACGTTTTAATCCGCTGCACTAATTCACCCCCCTTGTAACACCCCTCATTTCCGAATTTTCGTATAAATTTCTGGTGATAATGTAAGCATTTATTTTAAATTGATAAAAGAAATAGAGTATGAATCAGAGGTAACTTATTTGTAAGATTTGGGAGATCTGTTCAAAAAAAAAAAGAAAGACTCTGAGGACCTATATGTAAACCCTAAGGACCTAATCGTGAATATGATAAAAACAAGGACTAAACTGCAAAACATAAAAAATGACAAATTCCACCGTTTAAGCCTCTCTGTCTTCGTTCTTAAGGAAGCAGAGAAGGCAGCTCGTGGGTGATCAGGGAAAGAAAGAAAGAAGAAGAGAAAAGAAAGGGGGAAGAAGAAGAAGAAAAATTGGGGCTTTGAGGTTTCTTACTCAATCGTCTAAATTGGGGGTCAAAATTCTCAAAGGCAAGTATTCTAACCCCATCCTACAGAATTTTTAGTCTCTGTTTTTATGTTGATTCAAAATAAATTGAAGGATTTCTATTTAGAAACTGATATGTCTCTCTTTGGACATAGAACCATGGATTCTGAAGTTTTTTTCGGTAAACTGACCCCTATACACTGTTTCAGCTATAAGTTTTAGTACAAAATGTGAATTCGGGCAGTAACTATTTTGTTTAAAATTATACTCTTATATCTTCCTTTTGACACTGATTTTATAGATTTTGGATACCGAATAGTTACCCAAACATCTGTTTCAAATGAGCCTATAACCGCTGTAAAACAGGGTTCAAGATTTCTGACCTGTCGATACTAAAATGCCTATAACTCCCTGTTGAAAATTCTAATTTGTACCAAACTAATTTTATTTGAAACTAGACTTGATAATATTTCTTTTGAAATATAGTTTGAAAATTTTGGAACTCAATTGCCTATCCTATTATCTGTAGAATCCGACCCTATAAATTCTGCAAAACAGTGATTGTGTTTTTGACCTTGTGTTACCAAATCAAAGGTAACTCCGTGTTGGGAACCCTGTTTCATATGAAATTTGTTGCATCATAATATAGATTAATATATGGTTCGACCAGAGCTTTATTATGGGTATTAGAGCATAATTGGTATTCTGAAGTATTTGTTTGATGTGCCACAGGAATTATGTCCGAAATCGAGCTTTGGTCGATTTCGCGTATTCTGTTCCGTTCATTTGGATACTTGAATTCGTCTAACCTGCTTATTGGAATTGAGCTAAATATGATTGCTTGGAATCCCTGTACACTCTTGTTTTCATTTCATTCCAAATCTGAATACATTTATGAGAGATTTGTTCTTTGTTTCGTATTGTCTCGAAAAGGCACATGCACGTTTTGTTGTTCCGCGTGTACTTCCGATATATGCTACGTACTGTTAAAACTGCCCTCTTGTATTCTAGTGTGTGAGATTGTCTGGACCTTTGCCATAAATGGTAAAGGGTATGCGCTTATTGCCCGCTCTGTGGGGTCCCGCTCTGTGGGATATTCTGGACCTTTGCCAGAAATGGTAAAGGGTATGTGCGTAGAGCCTACGATGCTCTGCCGGCCCCCTCTGACTTCACCTAGACGTGGGTGGATGGAGCTCCCAGACGTGGGAGACTTTTGTCCGGTGGTCATTCAGAAATGGATGAATCACATTCTGACTGAGATCCCACTACACCTTCTATATGTTTGATATGACATCCAGAGTTTTGGTGAGTTGTTTCTATTCATGCTCTGGATAAGAATGATATGATTGCGACGTCAAGGACGACGTTTGAGCTTTTGTACGATATTTGTTTTTGTTATGCTCTAAAATGCTTCATTCACTGATGATTTTGCTTCGAAATATTCCATATGCCGTTGATATGCTTCGTAACATTTTATATGCCATTGATAAGCTCCGATATGTTTCCTTTGTTACTGATATGCTCCAATTACTCTATGCCCCATCTGTCAGGAACCAAATATGTAAGATTGAAAGGACAATTGTGTTTCTACTCCTAATGATATTATGTCTATGAAATCGTATATTCTGCCTTGTATTTTGAAACTGTATCTCTTTGGAAATTGTACTATTTTGATATGGATATGTTAGTCACTTGCTGAACTCTTTATGCTCACCCCGTTTGTTGATAAATTTTTCAGGATAGCGTATTGCTTGCTTAAATGTTAAGATTGGGCTGAGGCAGTGGAAATTTTAGAAGATTTTGGGTAGATCTTTGTTAGCATATGTGTATTTGTCGTATAAGATACTTTGCATCTTATGAAATGTGACAATAAATCTAAACGTGTGGATTTTGTGTAAGATAAAGGATCCCTCATGTATAGGATTTTTGGAATGTTAAGTTAAATTTATGTAATGATACGAACTTATGGTAATCGTTGGTTTGGTGACTGCATAGACTTCCCCACTTGTAAATTTATGTTGTGGTTACAATTTTGATGAGTTGAGTTCAGATTATATTAATTATCGAGTGATGTGTGGTATGTTTATGAACTGCACTGGGTGATGAATTTGTAGACTATAGAGGTGAAATTTTGATCTGAATGTTTTCTTAGTGACCTCAAATGTGTGTTTGGATCCTGGGTTAGTTGTGATGAAAATTTTAAATATTGTCGATATTTTGGAGGGGCGTGACAGAGGTGGTATCAGAGCATGATTGAGAATCACTAAGAATATCATCTTTTTTTTTTAGGTTTCTTGACTATCAATTAGAGATTGATCAAAGAAAATGTTCTTTTGATGTTTTAGGAAGCGAGGATGACGAGATCATCTGATTCTCCTGTTGCATCTACTGATGATCAATTGAGTGGTATCCTGCGAACTTTGGAGACTATGGCACAAGTGATGCAACAACAACAACAACCTGTCCAACAAGGAAGTAATGATGGAACAGATACATCAAACCAGACGGGGTTGGGAATTGGACAGTTTAAGAAGCTTAGTCCTCCTAGTTTTAGTGGTGAGTCTGATCCAATGGTGGCAGAACGATGGATGATGCAGATAGAGAAAATATTTGATGCTTTAAATTACCCTGATGATCGAAAGGTTTTTCTTGCCACCTTTATGCTAGAAGGAGAAGCTGAACACTGGTGGAGAATGATTAAGAGGATGTCTGAAATCAAACATGGGCCAATGACATGGAAGTTATTTAAAGAAAAGTTTAACGATAAATATTTTTCAGATTGCATGAGAGAGCAAAAAGAATTGGAGTTCTTGAATCTTATCTAGGGAAGTATGCCGGTTACAAAGTATGAATCTAAATTTACTGAGCTCTCCAGGTTTGCCACACATATGACTGATGATGAATCTAGAAAAGCAAGAAGGTTTGAAAGGGGATTACGGCCAGCAATAAGAAGCCGAATGTCAGCTTTAAAACTACAAACATATACAGATACGGTAGAAAGAGCTTTGAAAATTGAAAGAGACATGGAGGAAATTCAAGAAATCATTGGCAAGAACAAAAAGGACAAATTTACTAGCAAAAGCAGGAGAGAAAATGAATATGAAGCTAGTAACAAGAGGTTTAAGACATCTGGATTTGAGAAATGGAAACCATTGCGGAGGACTCAGTCATGTGCAAAATGTGGATTAAATCATGAAACAAGTCAGTGTTTTTGGGTGACTGGAGCCTGTTTTGCTTGTGGAAGGTTAGATCATCAATTAAGAGATTGCCGACTGAAAAGGAAGAAAGATCCACTATCTCCTAGACCCTCAACCCATGCTAGAGTGTACGCTATCACTGAACAAGATTCTAAAGCTTCTAAATCGGTGGTGGAAGGTATTCTTCATGTTTCTAAAAGAAATGCAAAAGTTTTGTTTGATCCCGGCTCCAACTTATCGTTTGTTTCACAATACTTTGCTTGTCACTTGGATATTCTACCTAAACCCCTGGATTATATGTTATATGTAACAACTGCTATTGGAGATTCATTGGCAACAAACTTGGTCTACCCATCTTGTTTGATCTCTATTGGAGACCACGAACTCCTTGCTGATTTGATTCTCCTAGAGATCCAGGGCTTTGATATTATACTTGGCATGGATTGGTTATCTTCTCATCATGCTAGTATTGATTGTTACAAAAAAATAATTACTTTCTGCATACCAGATCAGCCTATATTTTTCTTTGAGGGCATTAGGCATGATTTGCCTCCTTGCTTGATATCAGCACTTCAAGTTTATCGTCTTATGCAGAAAGGTTGTTTTTGTTATATGGTGTGTGTAAAGGAGCATCCAAATCAGGAAACCCACCTAGATGAAATGGTAGTGGTCAAAGAATTCCCTGATGTATTCCCAGATGACTTGCCTGGTTTACCTCTAGATAGAGAGGGTGAATTTGCTATTGATCTGGTCCCCAGTACAACCCCAATATCTAAGCCTCCCTACAGAATGGCACCACTCGAGCTAGAGAAGTTAAAGAAGCAAATACAAGAATTATTAGATAAGGGTTTAATACGACCCAGTGTATCCCCATGGGGTGCTCCGGTACTATTAGTGAAGAAGAAGGATGGAACATTGAGGCTTTGTATTGATTATAGACAGTTGAATCATGTGACCATCAAAAACAAGTATCCCATACCTAGAATTAATGATTTGTTTGATCAACTGCAGGGTGCACAAGTATTCTCTAAGATTGACCTGAGGTCAGGTTACTATCAGTTGAAGATCAAGGAGGAGGATATTTCAAAAACAGCTTTTAGAACTCGATATGGTCACTATGAATTCTTGGTGATGCCTTTTGGTTTGACAAATGCCCCTGCAGCTTTTATGGAACTAATGAATAGCATATTTCAACCACTCTTGGATATCTGTGTAATTATATTTATTGATGACATATTGGTATATTCAAGGAGTAATCAGGAGCATGAGGAACACTTGAGAAATGTATTGTCCATACTAAGAGAAAAGAAGTTGTATGCAAAGTTCAGCAAATGTGAATTTTGGTTGAATGAAGTTGCTTTCTTAGGCCATGTGATTTCAGGGAAGGGTATATCTGTTGATCCAAGGAAGATAGAAGCTGTAGTTGAATGGGAAGTACCAACAAATGTAACAGAAGTTATAAGCTTTTTGGGCATGGCAGGTTATTACAGGAGATTTGTGGAGGGATTTTCTCGAATCGCTCAACCTCTCACCAAACTCACTAAGAAGAATATGAATTTGTGTGGGGTGATGATTGTGAGCAAAGTTTTCAAGAGTTAAAAAGAAGATTGACTAGTGCCCCTATTCTCACTATTCCAAGTGGTAGTGAGGGATTTGTAGTTTATACTGATGCTTCAAGAAAAGGCCTAGGATGTGTTTTGATGCAGGAAGGGAGAGTAATTGCTTATGCTTCTAGGCAATTTAAAGGTTATGAATTGAATTATCCAACTTATGATTTGGAATTAGCAGCAATTATTTTTGCTCTAAAGATTTGGAGACATTATTTGTATGGTCGACAGTTTGAAATCTTCACTGATCACAAGAGTTTAAAATATATTTTCACTCAGAAAGAGTTAAACATGAGGCAGCGAAGATGGATAGAACTTCTGAAGGATTATGATTGTGCCATCCGTTATCACCCGGGAAAGCCAATGTTGTAGCTGATGCACTTAGTAGGAAATCTACAAGTTTTATGGCTAGTCTGTTCGTGAAGCAATGGAAGTTATTAGAAGAAAATTTTGATTTGAAAGCTTTGAGGAAAGAGCAAGACTCGATGATATTGATGGCCTCCATTCAAGTGCAATCTGATCTTATTCAATAAATTAAGGAAGGACAATTACGAGATCCATATTTAATCTACTTGAGGAGTGAAGTAGAAAAGGAATTGAAGCCACAATTTCAAGTTTCAAAGGATGGCCTATTGAGATTTGGGGAGAGAGTATGTGTACCAAATGAACCAGATATCAAGAATCAAATCCTAAATGAAAGTCATACTTCAAAGTAGACCCTACACCCTGGGAGCACTAAGATGTATAGAGATCTTCAAAGTCATTATTGGTGGGAAGGCATGAAGAAGGAAATTGCAATGTATGTTTTAAAATGTTTGACTTGTCAGCAAATCAAAGTAGAACACCAAAGATCTGGAGGGTTGTTGCAACCTTTAGTTATTACTGAATAGAAATGGGAATGTATTACTATGGATTTTGTTTCGGGACTACCCAGAACCTCGAGGAAGCATGATGCTATTTGGGTTATCATTGATAGGTTAACAAAATCTGCACATTTCCTACCGATTAATATGACTTATTCGCTTGATAGACTTGCAGATTTATATGTCAGTGAAATAGTAAGACTTCATGGTATTCTAAAGGAGATCATCTCTGATAGAGACTCCAGATTTCTCTCTAGATTCTGGAGAAGATTACAGGAATCTATGGGCACTAAAGTTAAGTTTAGTACTGTATATCATCCTCATACTGATGGTCAGTCAGAAAGAACAATTCAAACACTTGAGGATTTGTTTAGAGCCTATGTTATGGATTGGAAAGGTGAATGGGATAAGGATATTTCACTTGTTGAGTTCACTTATAATAATAGTTATCATTCAAGTATTCAGATGGCTCCTTATGAAGCTTTATATGGGCGAAAGTGCATAACACCTATATGTTGGGAGGAAGTTGGTGACAGAAAGTTGTTAGCACCGGACAAGGTACAAGAAACTTTCGAGAAAATTCAAGTTATAAGGAAAAGGTTAAAAACTGCTCAGAGTCGTCAAAATAGTTAAGCCGACAATAGAAGACGAGATATTGAGTTTGAAATCGGAGATTTTGTATTCTTGAAAGTCTCCCCTTCCAAAGGCATTATAAGGTTTGGGAAGAAAGGAAAGTTAAGCCCCATATTTATTGGACCTTTTGAGGTTCTTGAGAGGGTTGGTTCTATCGCTTACAGGATTGCCTTGCCACCAGCATTGAGTCATGTCCATGATATATTTCATGTCTCGATGATTAGGAAGTATATATATGACCGTTCTCACATCATTAAGTATGAGCTGGTGGAGATTGATAAAGATTTATCTTATGTGGAAGAGCCTATTCAGATTGTTGATAAGAAAGAAAAACTCCTAAGGAATCGGGTCATCCCACTGGTTCAAGTAATTTGGAGACATCATTCTAGAGAGGAGACAACTTGGGAGCTAGAGGAGGAAATGAAAAAGGTGTATCCCAGTCTTTTCATCGATAGAGGTACGATAAATTTAGAGGACTAAATTTTTCTTTTAGGGGGGGAGAGTGTAACACCCCTCATTTCCGAATTTTCGTATAAATTTTTGGTGATAATGTAAGCATTTATTTTAAATTGATAAAAGAAATAGAGTACGAATTAGAGGTAACTTATTTGTAAGATTTGGGAGATCTGTTAAAAAAAAAAAGAAAGAATCTGAGGACCTATATGTAAACCCTAAGGACCTAATCGTGAATATGATAAAAACAAGGACTAAACTGCAAAATGCACAAAATGACAAATTCCACCATTTAAGCCTCTCTGCCTTCATTCTTAAGGAAGCAGAGAAGGCAGCTCGTGGGTGATCAGGGAAAGAAAGAAAGAAGAAGAGAAAAGAAAGGGGGAAGAAGAAGAAAAATTGGGGCTTTGAGGTTTCTTACTCAATGTTCTCAATTGGGGGTCAAAATTCTCAAAGGAAAGTGTTCTAACCATATCCTCAGAATTTTTAGTCTCTTCTTTTATGTTGATTCAAAATAAATTGAAGGATTTCTATTTAGAAACTGATATGTCTCTCTTTGGACATAGAACCATGGATTCTGAAGTTTTTTTCGGTAAACTGACCCCTATACACTGTTTCAGCTATAAGTTTTAGTACAAAATGTGAATTCGGGCAGGAACTATTTTTTTTGAAATTAGACTCTTATATCTTACTTTTGACACTGATTTTGTAGATTTTGGACACCGAATACTTACCCAAACATCTGTTTCAAATGAGCCTATAGACGCTGTAAAACAGGGTTCAAGATTTCTGACCTGTCGATACTAAAATGCCTATAACTCCCTGTTGAAAATTCTGATTTGTACCAAACTAATTTTATTTGAAACTAGACTTGAAAATATTTCTTTTGAAATATAGTTTGAAAATTTTTGAATTCAATTGCCTACCCTATTATCTGTTGAATCCGACCCTATAAATTCTGCAAAACAGTGATTGTGTTTTTGACCTTGTGTTACCAAATCAAAGGTAACTCCGTGTTGGGAACCCTGTTTCATATGAAATTTATTCCATCAGAATATAGATTGATATATGGTTCGACCAAAGCTTTTTTATGGGTATTGGAGCATAATTGATATTCTGAAGTATTTGTTTGATGTGCCATTGGAATTCTGTCCGAAATCGAGCTTTGGTCGATTTCGCGTATTCTGTTTCGTTCCTTTGGATATTTGAATTCGTCTAACCTTCTTATTGGAATTGAGCTAAATATGATTGCTTGGAATCCCTGTACACTCTTGTTTTCATTTCATTCCAAATCTGAATACATTTGTGATAGATTTGTTCTTTGTTTCGTATTGTCTCGAAAAGGCACATGCACGTTTTATTGTTCCGCGTGTGCTTCCGATATATGCTACTTATTGTTAAAACTGCCCTCTTGTACTATGGTGTGTGGGATTGTCTGGACCTTTGCCAGAAATGGTAAAGGGTATGCGCTTATTGCCCGCTCTGTGGGGTCCCTCTCTGTGGGATATTCTGGACCTTTGCTAGAAATGGTAAAGGGTATGTGCTTAGAGCCTGCGATGCTCTGTCGGCCCCCTCTGACTTCACCTAGACGTGGGTGGATGGAGCTCCCAAACGTGGGAGACTTTTGTCAGGTGGTCATTCAGAAATGGATCACATTCTGACTGAGATCCCACTACACCTTCTATATGTTTGATATGACATCCAGAGTTTCGGTGAGTTGTTTCTGTTCATGCTCTAGATAAGAATGATATGATTGCGACGTCAAGGAAGACGTTTGAGCTTCTGTACGATATTTGTTTTTGTTATGCTTTGAAATGCTTCATTCACTGATGATTTTGCTTCGAAATATTCCATATGCCGTTGATATGCTTCGTAACATTTTATATGCCATTGATAAGCTCTGATATGTTTACTTTGTTACTGATATGCTCCAATTACTCTATGCCCCATCTGTCAGGAACCAAATATGTAAGATTGAAAGGACAATTGTGTTTCTGCTCCTAATGATATTATGTCTACGAAATCATATATTATGCCTTGTATTTTGAAACTGTATCTCTTTAGAAATTGTACTATTTTGATATGGATATGTTAGTCACTTGCTGAGCTCTTTATGCTCACCCCGTTTGTTGATAAATTTTTCAGGATAGCGTATTGCTTGCTTAAATGTTAAGATTGGGCTGAGGCATTGGAAAGTTTAGAAGATTTTGGGCAGATCTTTGTTAGCATATGTGTATTTGTCGTATAAGATACTTTGCATCTTATGAAATGTGACGATAAATCTAAACGTGTGGATTTTATGTAAGATAAAGGATCCCTCATGTATAGGATTTTTGGAATGTTAAGTTAAATTTATGTAATGATACGAACTTATGGTAATCGTTGGTTTGGTGACTGCATAGACTTCCCCACTTGTAAATTTATGTTGTGGTTACATTTTTGATGAGTTGAGTTCAGATTATATGAATTATCGAGTGATGTGTGGTATGTTTATGAACTGTATAGGGTGATGAATTTGTAGACTATAGAGGTGAAATTTTGATCTGAATGTTTTCTTAGTGACCTCAAATGTGTGTTTGGATCCTGGGTTAGTTGTGATGAAAATTTTAAATATTATCGATATTTTGGTGGGGCGTGACACCCCCCCTCTTAGTGCCGCTTCGATCCTAACAATTGGTATCATAGCTAGGCTCACTCTCATATTTGGTTTGATACCCAAGAGAGATGGCTTACTCCGGCATACATGAGGGTCATTCTATCATACGTCCACCCTTATTTAATGGGTCGGATTATACTTATTGGAAGACTCGTATGAGGATCTTCCTCATTTCTATGGATTTTGAGCTTTAGACTATTGTTGAAAACGGATTTCAAAAATCTTCTCTTCCGATGAGTGAATGGAATGAATCGGAGAAGAAGGTTTTTGCTTTAAACGCAATGGCTATGAATGCCTTGTTTTGTGCACTAGACAAAAATGAATTTAATCATGTTTCAATTTGTGATTCGGCTTTTGATATTTGGATAACTCTTGAGGTCACTCATGAAGGCACTAGCCGAGTGAAAGAGTCCAAAATCAACATCCTTGTGCACTCTTACAAACTTTTCCGAATGAAACCAAGTGAGTCCATCGGAGACATGTACACCCGGTTCACGGATGTCATCAATGGACTCAAAGCTCTTGGTAAAGATTTTACTAACTTTGAACTAGTAACTAAAATCTTAAGATCCCTCCCTAAAAGTTGGGATCCAAAAGTTATGGCCATTCAAGATGCCAAAGACCTTAAAACATTCCCTCTTGAAGAACTTATTAGGTCTCTAATGAACTACGAAATGATATGTCAAGCTCATGACGAGCTCGAGAACCTCCTTCCAAAGAACATGAAGGATATGGCACTCACATAACAAGAAGATCACTTGAAAGGAACATCAAGTGATGAGGATAGTGACAATGACATTGCACTTTTGACTCAAAAATTTTAAAAATATTTAAGAAAGAATAAATTTAAAAATAATATAAAAAATAAATTTGAACACAAGAAGGACCAAGTGATTTGCTATGAGTGCAAAAAACCAGGACACAACAAGAATGATTGTCCTCAAGCCAAAAAGAGAACATCAAAGAAGAAGGCGCTCAAGGCAACATGGGATGATTCAAGCGCGTTCGAAGAAGAGAAGTCCAACACCGAGCAAGTTGCTCATTACACCCTAATGGCCATCGGAGAAGAGGTAACTGTTGAATCTCGTATTTTGAAGATGAAACTACTTGATATATGTTTATGACTTAATCTGCGTTTTGAGTGACATAGGATGCTTCGATCAGGGTGAGACAATCAAAGCAGGAAAATCATGTTGTACCGGAGGAACATGTTAGAAGATTGGACATCGGGCCGGTAGATCGGTCGACGTATCGATAGAAGGCTTCGGGCCGTGGACTCGGAGTTGCGGAGTCAACTAGCCGATTGGGCAATAGGCTGCAGGAGAGGATGATGCGCCGAAGAATCGAACGGAGTGTCGAGGGACCAATGACATGCCGGACAACTTGGTTAATTGCTTAGGATTAATTGTCTCAATCGAAATTTTGTTTTAATTGTGCAAGATTAACTATGATGGAAGAAAGACATGCAGCAGGAGTTGCACCGGAATCAAGACAATGATCATGTTGGGTGTTTGAGAGTTCGATAGAAGTTCGGACAGTCGTCGGAGGTTCTGCGGGAACAAATCCAAGAAGTCCATGAGCTTGCCAAAGAAGCTCGTTGGAACTCGCCAAGTGGATCGTCGCAAGTCCAGGAGTTTGCCGGAAGTCCGCAGGAGTATCACCGAGGGTTAATCGAACGATCGACGGAAGTTCGCCGGAAGCTCGCCGGAAGAAGCGATTGACGCACCGGAGCAAGTTATAGTAAATGTCTTAGGAAATATCGTAGTTAGCACAATGATTAAGTTGGAAATGGGAGGTAATCCCATTAACTTAATCTTGGGGCAATTGGACCCCTGAAAAACCCAAATTGGGCCGAATGGATCAACCCATTTGGACCCTGATTTTTGCTAGCCGGTTGAACCGCCCCAGCCAGGCGGTGGCACCGCTTGGGCTCGATCTCCGAGCTCTGGCTGAGCGGTGCAACCACCTCAGTCAGGCGGTGGCTGTTGGGAAATCTTGGTGGCGACATCACATGCGCAACGAAAGAACAAGAAAACAAAATCCTCGATTCCCAAAAAGATGTTCGTCGTCGTGCGAAGATTGGTGCGCAAAATCCGTGAAACTTAAAACTGCGTATAAAGTAGATTTTGTTACCTAGTGAGATCGTATATCCCTGTTTCCTTGCTTAGGAGAGGTTGAATGAGGTCAAGCATCCTCCTCTCTAGCGGTGATCCACACAGCAAGGTTGCGACGACACTCCTCAAAACTTCAGGCTTGTTCTTGTTGAATATCGGATTTTGATGATGAAGTCAATTGTCATTTGTTGTCTAATCTATGTGTTGAGAAAAGTGTGCAGGATTAACTACGATGAAAGTAAGACAAGCAGCAGGAGTTACGCCGGAGTCAAGATCATGATCACGTTGGGAGTTCGAGAGTTCGACGGAAGTTCGGACGATCATCGGAGGTTCTGCGAGAACAGATCCGAGAAGTCCAGAAGCTTGCCAAGCGAAGCTCGTCGGAACTCGCCAAGTGGATCGTCGCAAAGTCCAGGAGTTTGCCGGAAGTCCGCAGAAGAATCACCGAGGGTTCATCGGATGATCGACGGAAGTTCGCTGGAAACTCGCCGGAAGAAGCGATTGACGCATCGGAGCAAAGCTGCATAAATTATCTTAGATTTAATCGTAGTTAGCACGTTGATTAAGTTGGAAAATGGGAGGTGATCCCATTAGCTTAATCTTGGGGCAATAGGGCCCCTGAAAAGATTGAAATTGGGCCGAATGGAGCTAACCATTCGGACCCTGATTGCACCAGGAGGTGCAACCGCCTAGGCCAGGAGGTGGCACCGCCTGGGCTAAGTCTCCCAGCGAGACTAGGCGGTGCAACTACCCCAGCCAGGAGCTGCAACCGCCTGAGCTCAGTCTTCGAGCTAGACTGGGCGGTGCAACCTCCCTGACAGAGAGGTAGCATCGCCTGAGCTCGGTCTTCGAGCTATAGTAGAGAGGTGCAACCGCCTCAGTCAAGAGGTGGCACCGCCTGGGGCTCAATCTCCGAGCCAGACTCAGGCGGTGCAACCGCCCCTGACAGAGAGGTGCAATCGCCTGGGCTCAGTCGCCGAGCTCTACCAGGCGGTGCAACCTCTCCAGTCAGGAGGTGCAACCACCTGATCTCGGAATTCCTGGATTTAATCGTTTTGAGCTCCAAATTTGAACTGGGTTGGGGCCTATAAATACCCCACCCATTCAACACGGAAATGATATAGACCTACACACCGAAATCTTGATTCTTTCTGTGATTCTAAGAGCTCAAAATTGTTGTAAAGCCTTTAAGTCTCCTCCTTCTGTTCTTTAAGCTTCTGAATTGTAAAAGTGAGGAGAGAAAGGTTCTGTAAGGGTTGTCTCCTGAGCCCATCAAAAGTAGTGAAACTGTAAAAGGGCAGTTGGCCTTCGCCCATTGAAGGAAGGCAGCTAGTTGACGTCGGTGACCACGTCGGAGGAGGAAGCCAAAAGTGGAGCATGTCAAGACTGACCGAACCACTCTAAATCTCTGGTTTGCTTTTATTTCGAGTACCTTATCATTACTGCAAACCTCCTACATAACTACTGCTCTCTGCGCCTTTACGAACAAGTTCTAAGTGCTGATCTTTTCGAATCTGCATTCAGACGTAAATCTGTGTTTTTCGTACGATCAGCTTACGTTTGTGTTTTGATTCTGCAAAACTGTCTTCTACGCTTTTTATGAACTAGCTTCTAAGTTTAGATCTCTTTGAAACTGTTTTAGACGCAAACTACGTTTAGACGTAAAACTGCGTTTAGACGCAAACTGCGTTTAGACGCAAACTGCGTTTAGACGTAAAACTACGTTTAAACGTAAACTGCGCAAACTTTGTTTAAACATAAAACTGTGTTTTAGACGTAAACTTCTTTTAAACGTAAAACTACGTTTAGACGTAAAACTGCGTTTAGACGCAAACTGCATTTAGACGTAAAACTGCGTTTAGACGTAAACTGAGTTTAGACGCAAAACTGTGTTTAGACGCAAACTGCGAAAACTGTGTTTGGACATAAAACTGTGTTTTAGACGTAAACTACTTTTAGACGCAAACTGCATTTAGACGTAAAACTGAGTTTAGACGCAAAACTTCGTTTAGACGTAAAACTGTGTTTAGACGCAAAACTGTGTTTAGATGCAAACTGTATTTAGACGCAAACTCAGTTTAGACGTAAACTGTGCTTAGACGTAAACTGCGCTCAATCTTAAGTACTCTTAGAATCGGCTTTTGCATCAAAATCGTTTTTATCGGACGAACGCAGCTTTCGTTTTTAAATCGCTGAAAGATTTCCGCTGCACTAATTCACCCCCCCCCCTCTTAGTGCTCTTGATCCTAACAATTGGTATCAGAGCAAGGTGAACTCTCTAACGGATTAAAACCCAAGAGAGATGGCATACGTCGGAAACCAAGAGGGGCATTCTATTACACGTCCACCCATGTTCAATGGGACGGACTACACCTACTGGAAGACCCGAATGAGGATCTTTCTTATTTCTATGGATTTTGAACTGTGGAACCTGGTTGAAAACGAATTTTCAAAGTCTTCTCTTCCAATGATCGATTGGAATGAGTTGGAAAAGAAGGCTTTCGCTCTTAATGCAAAGGCTATGAATGCCTTATTTTGCGCACTTGATAAAAACGAGTTTAATCGTGTTTCAACCTGCGAAACGGCATTTGATATTTGGCACACACTTGAAGTGATCCACGAGGGCACAAGTAGAGTGAAAGAGTCAAAAATCAATCTGTTATTGCATTCTTTTGAACTTTTCCGAATGAAACCGAGTGAAACCATTGGTGACATGTTTACCCGTTTCACGGATGTCGTCAACGGTCTGAAAGGACTCGGAAAAAGTTTTTCAGATTTTGAACTCGTAAATAAGATACTAAGATCCCTTCCTAAGAGTTGGGATCCTAAAGTCACTGCTATTCAAGAGGCAAAAGATCTGCGCAACTTCCCTCTTGAAGAACTAATCGGGTCATTAATGACCTACGAAATGACTTGTAAAGCTCATGAAGAGCAAGAAGACATCCTTCCAAAGAACAGGAAGGATATGGCACTCAAAACTTCTGAATGCCACTTGAGAGAAAACTCAAGTGATGAGGACTGTGATGATGACTTGGCACTTTTAACAAGAAAGTTTAAAAAGTTCTTTAAAAGAAACAAGTTTAAGAATGACGCGAAAAATAAACTTGAACCCAAGAAGGACCAAGTGATCTGCTATAAATGCAAAAAGCCGGGACACTACAAGAGTGATTGTCCCCAAGTCAAAAGAAGAACATCAAAGAAGAAGGCGCTTCAAGCAACATGGGACGACTCGAGCGCGTCCGAAGAAGAGGAGACCAACACCGAGCAAGTTGCTCATTACGCCCTAATGGCCATCGAAGACAAGGTAACAAATTCATTAGATGCAGATTTATCATTCGATAAATTATTAAATGCTTTCCATGAATTGTTTGATGAGTGTAAGACTATTAGTGGTAAATACAAATTGCTAAAAAAGGAGTATAATTGTCTTATTTACAAGTTTGACAAGTTAAATGCTGAATATAGAGATAGTTTAAACTCATGCATAAAATGCCTTGATCTAGAAACTCTTCAAAAAGAAAACTTGCTACTTAAGGACACCTTGAAGAAATTCGAGGTTGGTAGCAAGTCATTAAACATGATCCTTACAAACAAGGGACATGTTCCCAAAAGAAGTGGGATTGGATTTGTGAGGAGTCCTCACCAAAATCCAACTAACTTCGTAAAAGGCCCCATCTTACATGTTAGACATCAAACCAAATGCAACTTTTGTTGCATGTTTGGACACAGGACGCATTATTGTCCATTCAGGAAAATTAGTCCAAACAAATTGATATGGGTTCCTAAAGGAACCATGACAAATTCTATGCAACATGATAGAAAATGTAGATCTATTTGTGAGGAACCCCAAAGCAAATGGGTACCTAAACATCATCCTTTCTTGTAGAAAACCAAACCATCGCAAGCTAGGAGCAAGAGATGGTACCTTGATAGTGGATGCTTAAGGCATATGACCGGAGATCCATCCCAATTCTTTAAGCTCACTAGCATAGACGAAGGATATGTCACCTTCGGAGACAACAACAAGGGTAAAATCATTGGCAAAGGAATCATAGGTAACAAATCCAACTTCTCTATTGAAGATGTTTTGCTAGTTGATGGTCAAAAACATAACCTCTTGAGCATTAGTCAATTGTGTGATAAATGATATATTATCAGATTTGAATCTAATGCTTGCATCATTGAAAAACCACACAAAAACATATCTATGATTGCATTAAAACAAAATAACGTATACACTATTGACATCAGTGATTTATGTAATGAAATATGTTTTTCTGCTTTAAATGAGAATGCTTGGATATGGCATAGAAGATTAGGTCATGCTAGCATGAAGCTAATCACTCAAATATCATCCAAAGAACTTGTAAGAGGAATTCCTCATATCAAGTTCATCAAAGATAATGTATGTGATGCTTGCTAATTAGGTAAACAAATTAAGAGTAGCTTCAAATCTAAAAATCAAATAAGCACCTCTAGGCCCTTACAATTGATCCATATGGACTTGTTCGGACCCATCTCCACATCAAGCCTAGGAGGTAGCAAATACGCTTTCGTCATCGTGGATGACTATAGCAGATACACATGGACTTACTTCTTAAAACAGAAAAGTGAATGCCTTAGATCTTTTACCAAGTTTTGCAAACTCGTTCAGAATGAGAAATGTTCTTTGATTTCGTCAATTAGAAGTGATCATGGTGGTGAATTTCAAAACCATGATTTCCAGGAATTTTGTGAACTCAATGGATACAACCATAATTTCTCTACTCCTAGAAAACCCTCAACAAAATGGAGTTGTAGAAAGAAAAAATCAAAATTTACAAGAAATGGCAAGAACCATGTTGAATGAACACAACCTACCCAAATATTTTTGGGCCGAAGCCGTAAATACTGCATGCTACATTTTAAATAGAGTTATAGTGAGACCTCTACTAACCAAAACTCCCTATGAGTTATGGAACAATAAAAAACCCAACGTTTCATATTTTAAAGTCTTTAGGTGTAAGTGTTTTATCTTGAATGAAAAAGACAACTTAGGAAAATTTTATGCTAAATCCGATGAAGGAATCTTTCTTGGTTATTCTATAGTTTCTAAAGCCTTTCGTATCTTCAATAAAAGAACTCTAATTATTGAACAATCCATTCATGTTGTTTTCAATGAGATTTCCGAAATCACGAAAAATGATCTTGATGAAGATGTTAATTTTGATTCCTTAAATTTAAATGAAACCCCTTCTCCAACTAACAACCTGGATGCATCCACTTCCGAAATATCCTTACCCAAGGATTGGAAGTATGTAGATGCTCACCCTAAGGAGCTAATCCTAGGAGACACGTCAAAGGGGGTTCAAACACGATCTTCTCTTAAAACCTTTTGTGCGAATGCCGGCTTTCTCTCCCAAATTGAACCCAAATGCATTGATGAAGCCATGAAAGATGATTCATGGATTATCGCAATGCAGAATGAATTAAATCAATTTGAGAGAAATGAGGTGTGGAAGCTTGTTCCTAAGCCAAATGACCATTTAGTTATTGGTACTAAATGGGTCTTCAGAAACAAGCAAAATGAAAATGGTATCGTGGTTAGAAACAAGGCTAGAATAGTGGCCAAAGGATTCAACCAAGAAGAAGTTATCGATTACGAAGAAACCTTCGCTCCTATGGCTCGATTGGAAGCCATATGGATGCTCCTTGCCTACGCTAGCAGTAATAATTTTAAGTTGTTTCAAATGGATGTTAAAAGTACTTTTCTAAATGGCTTTATCTCCGAAGAAGTTTATGTTGAACAACCTCTTGGTTTTGAAAATGATAGCCTCCCTAATCTTGTGTTTAGATTAACTAAAGCTCTCTATGGTTTAAAACAAGCCCCAAGGGCTTGGTATGAGAGACTTAGTTCTTTTCTTATCGAAAATAATTTAACAAAAGGCAAGGTTGATACTACATTATTTATCAAGAATTTTGAAAATAATTTTCTCATTGTTCAGATTTATGTTGATGATATTATCTTTGGCTCTACAAATGAATCTCTCTGTGAATCTTTTGCTAGAACCATGAGTCTTGAATTCGAAATGAGCTCAATGGGAGAATTAACATCCTTCTTAGGTTTACAAATCAAACAATTAAGCAACGGGATCTTTATTAGTCAAACAAAATATACTATGAATTTATTAAAAAAGTTTAATATGAACAACTCAAAGGCTAATAACACCCCTATGAGCACCTCGACTAAGTTAGAAATGCTAGTCATAAGTGCCCAGCAAGCCAATCACGTGAGTGATGGCACGTGTGACTTGATACAGAATCTTTTTGCTTATTATATTTTGGCGTATATCACTTTATAACTATTGCATAAATGCATATATATTGTGATGTCCTTGGATTTGTGCAATGGGAATCGGATCGTGATGAGATCACGATAATGAGATCGATTCACCTTTAAACACATATCCTAAATAATCCCGGTCATAGGTTACTCGAGAGGGACATCGTGATAACCGGATAGACTGGTGTGCTGTATACCCGTCCATATGATGGATGCAGCTGGTCTCATAGCTGCTCGTGTAGGGACACTAGGGATACAGTACAGGTGCTCATTGGAGAATGAGTTCACTGATTGATCCGCTTACGGAATGCTGGATGGTTGATGATGCCTTATTGTCAGACAACGATTCCGTAGTCCTAGTGGTGTATCTGGTTCTTAGACTTGAGACACCAAGTATGTCCTGTATGAGTGCTCCACTCTTTGATACCAGACTTATAGGTTTGGCTGTTCCCAGATCTAGTACAGCTGGTCATTGGGAGTGGTAGTCGACCTTACGAGGGCTATTGAGTGTCGATAGAGGATCATCCACTCTCGGTATCATGAGAGGAATATCCCATGTGTTCTTGCTCAGACAAATCCCGGGCCAGGGTCATTCGGGTTGAGAGAGAAAGAGTTCTCCGGGAGAATCCGATTAGAGCGAGACTCGAGTAGAAACTGTATGGGTCTGACAGCACCATGCTCGATATACGGTCTCTGGGATATTAGATGGATGAGGGACTATAGGTACATGGTAACTGAGGACAGACAGGTCCAATGGATTGGATTCCCCTGTATCGTCTGGGGACTACGGCGTAGTGGCCTAGTACTTCCGTAGTCGATGAGTCGAGTGAATTATTACAGAGATAATAATTCACTGAGTTAGAAGGAGTTCTGACAGGTATGACTCACGGCCAGCTCGATATTGGGCCTAGAGGGTCACACACATATGGTAGGCATTGCGATGATTAGAGGTTCGGATATGAGATATCTGACGGAGCCCTTGTCTTATTGGATGCAGATCCAATACCCACTAGGGAAAGGACCCATTAGGGTTTTGACACGGGATCTCTATAAATAGGAGGGATTCACAGCCTCATAGGCTAGAGTCTTTGCTTGCCCTTCCTATTCTCCTCTCCCTCTCCCCCTCAGAGTAGGCCTGGAGTTTTGAGGAGCGTCGTCGCAACCCTGCTGTGTGGATCACCGCTAGAGAGGAGGACGCTTGACCTCCTTCACCCTCTCCTAAGGATCTGCAAGGAAACAGGGATATACGATCTCCCTAGGTAACACAATCTTTATACGCAGTTTTGTGTTTTTGCGGATTTTGCGCACCAATCTTCGCACGACGATGAACATCTTTTTGGGAATCGGGGATTTTTGTTTTCTTGTTCTTCCGCTGCGCATATGATGTCGCCCCCTATGATTTCCCAACAGTGGTATCAGAGCCAGGTTGTTCGTGCGAATGATTGGTTTTTGAACTGCGTGTGTTATGTTTAGGAAGAATATTGACGTCAAAATCGTTGACGCAAAAGCAAGGAAGGGCAGCAACAGTTGCTGCCCTCGATCTGCATGCCTGCAGCCAGCCGCAGCCGCAGCCAGGCAGCACAGCGCCGGCGCATGCGCAAGCGCTGTGCCTGCAGCAGCCGGCCGGCGGTCTGCTTGCAGCAGGCTTGCGGCCGGCGGGGCTGGCAGCCCGCTCGGTAGAAGCGCCTGCGGCCACTGAGCCCGCGGGCAGAGGCGCCGCGGGGCAGCAGCGCGGGCTGAGGCACCGCAGGGCAGCGGCGCCTGTGGCCGCTGCTCCCACGGGCAAAAACCCCGCAGGGGCGGCCGCCAGCGAGGCAGCACCGCCTGCGGGCGCTGCCTCGCCGGCAGGACTGCCCGCGGAGGCGGCGACGCCCGCGGGGGCCAGCGCCCCGCCCCTCGCCGCACAGGCCGTCGCCGGCAGGGTGGCGGCGGCGGCAGCAGCGAAAAGGGCAAAGGGTATTAGGGTTTTCTGGGCAAAAGACAGTTTTGCCCCTCGGAATTTGAGAAATTCTAGTTTCTGTCTTTTGTCCAAATTACGAAAATACCCTTAGGAATTGAGAAATTCCCTATATATCCCTGATTTCAGAAAATATTAATTAATTAAAAGGTTTAGTTGATTATTATTTTTATTATTATCTAGTAGTCCTACATGATGATGATTATTTATACATGTGATGTATGATGAGTGGACGGATGATCATGGACCGTGTGATGTGTGTACTTGTGATTATTATTATTGAGCTCTGCGAACCTCCATTATATTTCTCGTTTATTGTCGGGCCTGCGTGCCTATGATTAAGTTGTAATCACATGAGGAAGCGCAGCGGGAGCGTGGAAGCCATAGCGGGACCCACGAGACGGACGATCGTGATGCATGGAGATGCATCAAGATGTCGACGGAACCGACGAGGACGAGATGGACGATCACAAGGCATGGAGATGCACCGTTGCACACATAGATCTTGATGTGAGTGATTAGGCCTACTGGCTCGGGCCTAATCATATTAGGTTGTGGTCCATGATCATCTAGTGTGATTGCTTATACACATACTAGATATGTATATATATTTGCATGCGATGTAGATATATATTAAATATGTATATGTGTGACATGTCATATTAGGAGACCAAATCATAGAAACATCTCTCGATAAAATTAAGTCGGTAAACGTGAGGCAATTAGATTGACCCACGTGGCCTTCCATCGTTATGAGTAGGAACCGAATCCCGGTGTAGGTTGAGTTAGTCGAGTCCCTCGAGACTCACCTATATCGCGATTCGCTATCTTGCTTACGACATAGAGATGTCACCGGTGACCTGAGAGCATGATATGCTTGGTCGAGTCCCTCGAGGGTATATCATCAAATCAGACTCATCTTGTAACGAAGGTGTTGACTTAACCGAGCATCATGGTTGGTCGAGTCCCTCGAGGCCATGGTGATTCGGAGGCCGAACAGGACGGGAATCACAAGGAGTTGTGATCGGCAAGAGTTGTCTACCTTTTAGGCTTAGTGTGATTGGTCGAGTCCCTCGAGGTTACACTAAGACGCTGATTGGATCCTGATCCCCACTAGAAGTCTGTCGGAGACTTCCGTTTCACGTGCTGAGGGTGTCGCGTGACTCGTTAGTAAAATAGTGGGAGCATATTAAGATAGAAGTCCATATCTTGATAGTTTATTTCTTGCAAAATCTGCATGTTATTCATTTTTGCTACATCTTTATTTTCAGAAAATGTCGCTTTCAAATCCCTTACGTGGCATACTTGATGTCAACTGCCTCACTGGTCCAAATTATACGGATTGGCTCCGTAACTTGAGAATTGTTCTCACAGCGGAGAAAATCGTGTACGTCCTTGATACAGTGATGCCTACGCCCGAAGAAGGGGCAAGCGAGGATGAGATCGCTCGCTACGTGAAGTACATTGATGACTCCACTCTTGCTCAGTGCTATATGTTGGGCTCTATGACTCCAGAGTTACAGAGACAACATGAAAAGATGGATGCCAGATCCATTCTCCTACATGTCCGTAAATTGTTTGAGGAACAGGGAAGGACTCAACGATATGAGATATCCAAGAGCCTTTTCCGCGCTAGGATGACTGAGGGGACACCGGTTCAGAACCATGTCCTAAAGATGATTGAGTGGATAGAGAAACTCACAGGTCTAGGAATGGTCCTAGAGGATAACTTGTGTGTGGACATCGTGCTTCAGTCCCTACCAGATTCCTTTTCACAGTTCATAATGAACTTTAATATGAACAAGCTTGAGGTGACTCTCCCAGAGCTCCTCAATATGTTGAGGGAGGCAGAGAGTACTATTAAGAAAGAGAAGCCAATTCTCTACACTAGTGAGACCAGAAAGAAAAGGAAAGCAGAAAGGTCCCTTAAGAAGGGAAAGGGCAAGGGCAAACAAGGTAAAGCAAAGGTTGCTAAGAAAGACCCAACAAAGGACAAAGGCCAGTGCTTCCACTGTGGTAAAGATGGGCACTGGAAGAGAAACTGCAAAGAGTACCTTGCAGAAAGGGCGAAACAAAAGCTTGATGAAGCTTCAGGTACATTCATGATCAGTCTCCATTTGTCAGACTCTTATGATAACACATGGGTATTAGATACCGGTAGTGCTTATCATATATGCAATTCGTTGCAGGTTCTGGCAAGGCCTAGGAGACTAGAGAGAGGCGAGATGGACCTCAAGATGGGTAATGGAGCAAAAGTTGCTGTATTAGCTGTTGGCGAGGTCACCCTACATCTGCCTAGTGGAGCTTTTATTGCATTAGATGCATGTTATTTTGTTCCTTCTATTATCAAAAACATTATCTCCATTTCATGTTTAACGGTTAGTGGATATAAATTTGTTTTTGAGAACAATGGTTGTTCGATATTATTATATGATAAGATCATCACGAAAGGAACATTGCATAATGGTTTATTTATGTTAGACACCACTCCACATATCATGAATGTAAATGTGTCCAAAAGGAAACGAGATGAGTTGAACAGTGCCTACCTGTGGCATTGTAGGCTAGGTCACATCCATGAAAGAAGGATTCAAAAGTTGCTAAATGATGGATATCTAGATCCATTCGACTGTGTCATATGCAACTTGTGAGCCTTGCATTCGTGGAAAACTGACCAACTCTCCATTTAGTGGAACTGGAGAGAGAGCCACTGAGTTGTTGGAACTCATACATAGTGATGTATGTGGACCCATGTCAACTCATGCCATTGGAGGTTACTCCTACTTCATTATATTTACTGATGATTTCTCAAGGTATGGATATGTGTACTTAATGAAGTACAAGTCCGAGGCCTTTGAGAAATTCAGAGAGTATAAGAATGAGGTGGAGAACCAGACTGGAAAGAGTATCAAAACTCTTCGATCAGATCGAGGAGGTGAGTACTTAAGTACAGAGTTTACTCACTTCCTCAAGGACCATGGGATATTATCCCAATGGACACCTCCTTATACACCTCAGCTCAATGGTGTCTCTGAAAGGAGAAATCGTACATTATTAGATATGGTACGGTCCATGATGAGTTTCGCTGACCTACCCATCTCATTCTGGGGATATGCCCTAGAAACCGCAGCTTACCTTCTGAACAGAGTTCCAACTAAGTCGATAGTGTCTACACCATATGAGATATGGAAAGGGAAGAAGCCTGATCTTAAGGTTGTTAAGATTTGGGGCTGCTCTGCCCATGTTAAAAGACACAACCCCGATAAGTTAGAATCAAGGACAAGGCGATGTAAATTTGTGGGATACCCCAAGGAAACTTGTGGGTATTACTTCTATCATCTCGAGGACTAAAAGGTCTTTGTAGCTAAGAGAGCAGTGTTCCTTGAGAAGGAACACATTCTTGGCGCGGACAGTAGGAGAATGATAGAGTTGAGCGAAGTTAGAGAACCAAGCTCAAGCACCACTCTACAGCCCAAGTCTGTTCAGGTACCTAATACACAATTTTCAACTTTACGCAGGTCTGATAGAGTATCTCATCCTCCTGAGAGATATGTTAGACATATTAGAGGAGAGGATGTTGAGGATATTGATCCTCAGACCTACAAGGAGGCTATTATGAGTATAGACTCCGGGAAGTGGCAAGAAGCCATGAATTCTGAGATGGATTCTATGTACTCCAATAAGGTTTGGAACCTAGTTGATGCGCCCGAAGGTATTGTACCCATCGGTTGCAAGTGGATCTTTAAGAAAAAGATCGGAGTAGATGGAAAGGTAGAGACCTATAAAGCAAGGCTAGTGGCTAAGGGGTATCGTCAAAGGCAAGGTGTTGACTACGACGAAACTTTCTCACCCGTAGCAATTCTAAAATCCATCAGAATTCTATTGGCTATTGCAGCACACTATGATTATGAGATCTGGCAGATGGATGTGAAAACCGCATTCCTTAACGGGAACCTGGAGGAGGAGGTGTATATGATGCAACCTGAGGGATTCGTGTCCAAGAACTGCCCAGATAAGGTGTGTAGGTTGCTTAGATCCATTTATGGACTAAAGCAAGCTTCCCGAAGTTGGAACATAAGATTTGATGAGGCAATCAGATCTTATGACTTCGTTAAGAACGAAGATGAGCCTTGTGTATACAGAAAGGTAAGTGGGAGCGCTATTAGCTTTTTGGTGTTATATGTGGATGACATCCTCATCATTGGGAATGACATAGGAATGCTATCCACAATAAAGGCTTGGTTATCTAGACACTTCTCCATGAAGGACTTAGGAGAAGCATCTTATATCTTGGGGATTAGAATCTATAGAGATAGATCCAAAAGGATGCTTGGCTTGTCCCAGTCCAGGTACATAGAAACTATTGTCAAAAGGTTTGGCATGGAAAATTCCAAAAGAGGTCTCATACCGATGAGACATGGGATATCGCTTTCTACGAGTATGTCCCCAAAGACTCCAGAAGAAAGGGCGAACATGGATATGATACCTTATGCCTCAGCAATAGGGTCTATCATGTATGCCATGCTATGTACTAGGCCTGATATAGCGCATGCTCTGAGTGTCACGAGCAGGTATCAGGCGGATCCAGGCTTGGAGCACTGGAAAGCAGTAAAGTGTATCCTTAAGTACTTGAGAAGGACTAAGGATCTTTTACTAGTATATGGAGGTAATAGCCTTAAGGTTGAAGGCTACACTGACTCAAGTTTTCAGTCTGATGTCGATGATAGCAAGTCGAATTCAGGGTATGTGTACACCTTGAATGGAGGAGCAGTGTGTTGGAAGAGTTCCAAGCAAGATACCACTGCTGACTCGACCACAGAGGCGGAGTACATTGCTGCATCAGATGCAGCAAAGGAGGGAGTCTGGTTGAAGAAGTTCATCACAGATTTGGGAGTCGTGCCGGATAGTGAGGAGCCGATCTCCCTATATTGCGACAACAACGGGGCAATTGCTCAAGCGAAGGAACCTAGGTCTCATCAGAAATCTAAGCATGTTCTGAGGAGGTTCCACCTTATCAGAGAGATCGTGACCCGAGGAGATGTAGCAGTGGAAAGAGTTCCATCCGAAGATAACATTGCGGATCCACTAACAAAGCCATTGTCTCAGATTGTCTTTGAGCGTCACAGGGGTATGATGGGGATCAAACACATAGGTGATTGGCTTTAGGTCAAGTGGGAGATTGCTAGTCATAAGTGCCCAGCAAGCCAATCACGTGAGTGATGGCACGTGTGACTTGATACAGAATCTTTTTGCTTATTATATTTTGGCGTATATCACTTTATAACTATTGCATAAATGCATATATATTGTGATGTCCTTGGATTTGTGCAATGGGAATCGGATCGTGATGAGATCACGATAATGAGATCGATTCACCTTTAAACACATATCCTAAATAATCCCGGTCATAGGTTACTCGAGAGGGACATCGTGATAACCGGATAGACTAGTGTGCTGTATACCCGTCCATATGATGGATGTAGCTGGTCTCATAGCTGCTCGTGTAGGGACACTAGGGATACAGTACAGGTGCTCATTGGAGAATGAGTTCACTGATTGATCCGCTTACGGAATGCTGGATGGTTGATGATGCCTTATTGTCAGACAACGATTCCGTAGTCCTAGTGGTGTATCTGGTTCTTAGACTTGAGACACCAAGGATGTCCTGTATGAGTGCTCCACTCTTTGATACCAGACTTATAGGTTTGGCTGTTCCCAGATCTAGTACAGCTGGTCATTGGGAGTGGTAGTCGACCTTATGAGGGCTATTGAGTGTCGATAGAGGATCATCCACTCTCGGTATCATGAGAGGAATATCCCATGTGTTCTTGCTCAGACAAATCCCTGGCCAGGGTCATTCGGGTTGAGAGAGAAAGAGTTCTCCGGGAGAATCCGATTAGAGCGAGACTCGAGTAGAAACTGTATGGGTCTGACAGCACCATGCTCGATATACGGTCTCTGGGATATTAGATGGATGAGGGACTATAGGTACATGGTAACTGAGGACAGACAGGTCCAATGGATTAGATTCCCCTGTATCGTCTGGGGACTACGGCGTAGTGGCCTAGTACTTCCGTAGTCGATGAGTCGAGTGAATTATTACAGAGATAATAATTCACTGAGTTAGAAGGAGTTCTGACAGGTATGACTCACGGCCAGCTCGATATTGGGCCTAGAGGGTCACACACATATGGTAGGCATTGCGATGAGTAGAGGTTCGGATATGAGATATCCGACGGAGCCCTTGTCTTATTGGATGCAGATCCAATACCCACTAGGGAAAGGACCCATTAGGGTTTTGACACGGGATCTCTATAAATAGGAGGGATTCACAGCCTCATAGGCTAGAGTCTTTGCTTGCCCTTCCTATTCTCCTCTCCCTCTCCCCCTCAGAGTAGGCCTGGAGTTTTGAGGAGCGTCGTCGCAACCCTGCTGTGTGGATCACCGCTAGAGAGGAGGACGCTTGACCTCCTTCACCCTCTCCTAAGGATCTGCAAGGAAACAGGGATATACGATCTCCCTAGGTAACACAATCTTTATACGCAGTTTTGTGTTTTTGCGGATTTTGCGCACCAATCTTCGCACGACGATGAACATCTTTTTGGGAATCGGGGATTTTTGTTTTCTTGTTCTTCCGCTGCGCATATGATGTCGCCCCCTATGATTTCCCAACAAGAAATTGATGAAAGTGGAGAAAGCTTTAATAAAAAGACTTATAGGGGTATGATAGGAAGTTTACTTTACCTCACTGCCACCAGACCAGACATCATGTTCAGTGTAGGACTTTGTGCTAGATTTCAATCAAACCCTAAGATATCTCATCTCAAAGCAGTCAAAAAAATACTTAGATATCTTAATGGAACCACAAATCTAGGATTATGGTACCCAAAATCAGAAAATTTTGAGTTAATAGCTTATGCTGATGCGGACTTGGTTGGCTGTAGACTAGATAGAAAAAGCACATCAGGATCATATCAATTTTTAGGACATGCCCTTGTATCCTGGTCATCTAAGAAACAAAGCTCGGTTGCTCTATCAACAACCGAAGCTGAATATATTGCAGCAAGTGCATGCTGTGCACAAGTTGTATGGATGAAAAACACTTTAGAAGATTACAAAGTTAATCTTAAAGATATTCCCATTAAATGTGATAACACGAGTGCAATATGCTTAACTAAAAATCCTATACAACACTCAAGAACAAAACATATTGATATTAGACATCACTTTATACGAGATCATGTCACTAATCATGACGTAACCATAGAGTTCATTGATACCAAACATCAACTGGCTGACATTTTTACAAATCATCTAAGTGAAGAACAATTTGATTTCATTAAAAGAGAATTAGGAATGTTGATGTGTCCGAATAGATGAATTTGTTAAAATTATTTTTCGGACTATATTGAATGATCAGATCACTTGATTGCCATGTTTATATGTGAAAATCTGTAACAAAATCTTGTCCAAATGCATCTTATTTGTTCGAATGCTATAAAACAGATTTTCTCGTACACTTTCATGAAAAATAAGTTTCTGAAATAGATTTGATGAAGTGATTCATGTGTATGTATTCCATCCTGCAAAATCTTTACATAGACAATGGATTATAACAAAAAGGGGAAGACGTATTTAAAGCAATCTATGTAAAATTCCTCTATAAATTATTTTCCTGGTATCACAATTACTATGCTTTTTGTTGATGACAAAGGCGGAGATATATGAATTGATAAACACTGCCATGATTAGAAATATTATGAATGATGCTATAAACACTGCTATGATTATGCCATCCTTGCATCACCAAGAGATATATGAACATGTGCTAAAGTTTGCATTATGCCCTAAGTTGATATCTTATCATGTGAAGAAAATGCAAAACTTGCTAGAATATTTCAAATGTGTGCATCATGTAATAGTGCTTCACAGCTTTATATGATAATGTTCAAACGATATATGAACATGTGCTAAAGTTTGCATTATGCCCTGAGTTGATATCTTATCATGTGAAGAAAATGCAAAACTTGCTAGAATATTTCAAATGTGTGCATCATGTAATAGTGCTTCACAGCTTTATATGATAATGTTCAAACTACATGATGAATAGTTACAAACACAATCATACAAACTAGATGATGTATGTCAAGCCTTGACATCATTCTTGAAGAGATACATCATGATGGGTATCATGATGGGAGTATTGATAAGTTTAACTGATCTAACTTATCAATACGTCACTTGAGTTCTTAGGTCTTGAATTCAAGGTTGACTTATCTCAACTATGGCATATAGACAGGGGGAGTTAAGGATAACTCCATTATCAATTGATTGTCATCATCAAAAAGGGGGAGATTGTTGAATCTCAGATTTTGATGATGAATTCAATTGTCTTTTGTTGTCTAATCTATGTGTTGAGATAAGTGTGCAGGATTAACTACGATGAAAGTCAGACAAGCAGCAGGAGTTACGCCGGAGTCAAGATCATGATCACGTTGGGAGTTCGAGAGTTCGACGGAAGTTCGGACGGTCATCGGAGGTTCTGCGAGAACAGATCCGAGAAGTCCAGAAGCTTGCCAAGCGAAGCTCGTCGGAACTCGCGAAGTGGATCGTCGCAAAGTCCAGGAGTTTGCCGGAAGTCCGCAGAAGAATCACCGAGGGTTCATCGGATGATCGACGGAAGTTCGCCGAAAACTCGCCGGAAGAAGTGATTGACGCATCGGAGCAAAGCTGCAGAAATTGTCTTAGATTTAATCGTAGTTAGCATGTTGATTAAGTTGGAAAATGGGAGGTGATCCCATTAGCTTAATCTTGGGGCAATTGGGCCCCTGAAAAGATTGAAATTGGGCCGAATCGTAGTTAGTACTTAAGGATACACTTTACTGCTTTCGAACGCTCCAAGCCTGGATCCGCAAGATACCTGCTCGCGACACTCAAAGCATGCACTATAACAGGCCTAGTACATAGCATGGCATACATGATAGACCCTATTGCTGAGGCATAAGGTATCATATTTATGTTTGCCCTTTCTTGGAATTTTCAATGCCAAAAACCTTTTGACAATGGTTTCTATGTACCTGGACTAGGACAAGCCAAGCATCCTCTTAGATCTATCTCTATAGATTCTAATCCCCAAGATATAGGATGCTTCCCCTAAGTCCCTCATGGAGAAGTGTCTAGATAACCAAGCCTTTACTATCGATAGCATTCCAACATCGTCCCCAGTGATGAGGATGTCATCCACATATAACACCAAAAAGGTGATAGCGCTCCCACTTACCTTCCTGTACACACAAGGCTCATCTTCGTTCTTAACAAAGTCATAAAATCTGATTGCCTCATCAAATCTTATGTTTCAACTTCGGGAAGCTTGCTTTAGTCCATAAATGGATCTAAGCAACCTACACACCTTTTCTGGGCAGTTCTTGGACACGAATCCCTTAGGTTGCATCATAAACACCTCCTCCTCGAGGTTCCTATTGAGGAATGCAGTTTTTACATCCATCTGCCAGATCTCATAATCTTAGTGTGCTACAATAGCCAATAGAATTCTGATGGATTTTAGCATTGCTACGGGTGAGAAGGTTTCATCGTAGTCAACATCTTGCCTTTGACGATACCCCTTAGCCACTAGCCTTGCTTTATAGGTCTCTACCTTTCCATCTACTCTGATCTTTTTCTTAAAGATTCACTTGCAACCGATGGGTACAATACCTTCGAGCGCATCAACTAGGTTCCAAACCTTGTTGGAGTACATAGAATCCATCTCAGAATTCTTGGCTTCTTGCCACTTCTAGGAGTCTATACTCATAATAGCCTCCTCGTAGGTCTGAGGATCAATATCCTCAACATCCTCTCCTCTAATATGTCCCACATATCCTTCAGGAGGATGGGATACTCTATCAGACCTACATAAAATTGAAACTTATGTATTAGGTACCTGAATAGACTCAAGCTATAGAGTGGTTCTTGAGCTTGGTTCTCCAACCTCGCTCAACTCTTTTATTCTCCCACTGTCTCCGCTAAGAATGTGTTCCTTCTCAAGGAACACTACTCTATTAACTACAAAGACCTTTTGGTCCTCGAGATGATAGAAATAATATCCACAAGTTCCTTCGGGTATCCCACAAATTTGCATTGCTTTGTTCTTGATTCTAACTTATCGGGGTTGTGTCTTTTAACGTGGGTAGAGCAGCCGTAAATCTTAACAACCTTAAGATTAGGCTTCTTCCCTTTCCATATCTCATATGGTGTAGACACTACCGACTTAGTTGGAACTCTGTTCAGAAGGTAAGCTACGGTTTCTAGGGCATATTCCGAGAATGAGATGGGTAGGTCAGCGAAACTCATCATGGACTGTACCGTGTCTAATAACGTACGATTTCTCCTTTCAGAGAAACCATTAAGCTGAGGTGTATAAGGAGGTGTCCATTGGGATAATATCCCATGGTCCTTGAGGAATTAAGTAACTTTGTATTTATATACTCACCTCCTCGATCTGATCGAAGAGTTTTGATACTCTTTCCAGTCTGGTTCTTCACCTCATTCTTATACTCTCTGAATTTATCAAAGGCCTCGGACTTGTACTTTATTAAATATACATATCCATACCTTTTGAAATCATTAGTAAAGGTAATGAAGTAGGAGTAACCTCCAATGACATGAGTTGACATGGGTCCACATACATCACTATGTATGAGTTCCAACAACTCAGTGGCTCTCTCTCTAGTTCCACTAAATGGAGAGTTGGTCAGTTTTTCACGAATGCAAGGCTCACGAGTTGCATATGACACATAGTCGAATGGATCTAGATATCCATCATGTAGTAACTTTTGAATCCTTCTTTTATGGATTTGACCTAGCCTACAATGCCACAGGTATGCACTGTTCACCTCATCTCGTTTCCTCTTAGACACTTACATTCATGATATGTGGAGTAGTGTCTTGCATAAACAAACCTTTATGCAATATTTCTCTCATCAATCTCCCATCGACTTTGCTAGAATTTACAATAAATTGTAGATGTGATAAGCAATACTGGTATCCAATACCAATGCACTATCACAAAAATCTGACAATTATAGATTGATCATGAATGTACCTGAAGCTTCTCCAAGCTTCTATTTCGCCCTTTCTGCAAGGTTCTCTTTGTAATTCCTCTTCCAGTGCCTATCTTTACCACTGTGGAAGCATTGGCCTTTGTCCTTTACTAGGTCTTTCTTAGCAACCTTTGCTTTACCTAGTTTGCCCTTGCCCTTTCCCTTCTTAAGGGACCTTTCTGCTTTCCTTTTCTTTTTGGTCTCACCAGTGTAGAGAACTAGCTTCTCTTTCTTAATAGTACTCTCTACCTCCCTCAACATATTGAGGAGCTCTAGGAGAGTCACCTAACGCTTGTTCATATTAAAATTCATTTTGAACTGTGAAAAGGAATATGGTAGGGACTGAAGCACAATGTCCATACACAAGTTATCCTCTAGGACCATTCCTAGACCTATGAGTTTCTCTATCCACTCAAACATCTTTAGGACATGGTTCTAAACCGGTGTACCCTCAGTCATCCTAGTGCGGAAGAGGCTCTTGGATAACTCATATCACTAAGTCCTTCCCTGTTCCTCAAACAATTTGCGGACATGTAGGAGAATGGATCTGGCATCCATCTTTTCATGTTGTCTCTGTAACTCAGGAGTCATAGAGCCCAACATATAGCACTGAGCAAGAGTGGAGTCATCAATGTACTTCACGTAGCGAGCGATCTCATCCTCGTTTGCCCCTTCTTCGGGCGTAGGCATCACTATATCAAGGACGTACACGATTTTCTCCGCTGTGAGAACGATTCTCAAGTTACGGAGCCAATCCGTATAATTTGGACTAGTGAGGCGGTTGACATCAAGTATGTCACGTAAGGGATTTGAAAGCGACATTTTATGAAAATAAAGATGCAGCAGAAATGAATAACATGCAGATTTTGCAAGAAATAAACTATCAAGATATGAACTTCTATCTTAATATGCTCCCACTATTTTACTAACGAGTCACGCGACACCCTCAGCACATGAAACGGAAGTCTCCGGCAGACTTCTAGTGGGGATCAGGATCCAATCAGCGTCTTAGTGTAACCTCGAGGGAATCGACCAATCACACTAAGCCTAAAAGATAGGCAACTATTACCGATCACAACTCCTTGTGATTCCCATCCTGTTTGGCCTCCGAATCACCATGGCCTCGAGGGACTCGACCAACCATGATGCTCGGTTAAGTCAATACCTTCGTTACAAAATGAGTCTGATTTGATGTTATACCCTCGAGGGACTCGACCAAGCATATCACGCCCTAAGGTCACCGGTGACATCTCTATGTCGTAAGCAAGATAGCGAATCGCGATATAGGTGAGTGAGTCTTGAGGGACTCAACCAACTCAACCTACACCAGGAATCGGTTCCTATTTATAACGATGGAAGGGTGTTAGGATCGGAGCGGCACTAAGAGGGGGGGGGGTGAATTAGTGCAGCGGATTAAAACTTCGGTTCTAGAAAATCTTTCGTATGATAAAAATAATGTTTTGTTTGAAACCGTTTCAATTGCGTTGAAAGCGTACGTAATAAGATGAGGGCAGTGAACTTAGCAAAGTAAAGGTTTGCAAAAAGATAAATGCATAAACATAAATGCAAACCGGAGATTACGCCGATTTTAAAGTGGTTCGGTCAAATGACCTACATCCACTTGCGAGGCCCCTCTTCGATGAGGCTCCCACCTTCCACTAGCAAATATCTTGAAAGGGAAGGGTAAATACCCCTCTTACAACTCTTTACAAGCGGTTCACTCTCTTACAAATTTTCAGCAAGAAAGAAGGAGGTGAACAAGATTAGCTAAGACTTTTCTAAGACCTTTCTCTCAAACACTTACTACTCAAAAAGTTGTTTTCTCAGCTGAGATTTGATGGGTATTTATAAGCCTCAAGAGGATTCAAATTTGGGCTCCATATTTGAATTCTCGTATGTTCCCGATGCTAGCGGTGCCACCGCCCAGCCAAGCGGTGCCACCGCCCAGCGCTCGGGTGCTGGACGGTGCAACCGCCTAGCCTAGGAGGTGTCACCGCCCAGCTCTCGGGTGCTGGGCGGTGCCACCGCCTAGGCCAAATTAGCTCACTGATTGGGCTCCAAACTTAGCCCAAACCAGTCCGAACTCGGGCCCAATTGGCCCCTACTTGGGTTATAGGATTAACACCTAATCCTAACCCTAATTAACGTACTAACTACGAATTTAAAGACATTTTCTAAGCTATTACAAAGTCCGTAAGTCAAGACTTCTTCCAGCGAGCTTCCGGCGAACTTCCGATGGTCTTTTGATAAACTCTCGAAAACCATTCTACAGACTCCCGGCAAGCTCCTAGACTTCACGATTTGATCTTGGCGAGTTCCAATGAGCTTCTTCAGCAAGCTCCGATCTTTCTTGGTGAGCTCCGCGAACTTCCAACGAACCTTCCGGCGAGCTTCCGAAAAACCCTTCGGCAAGCTCACTACTCATTCTCGGCTAGTTCCGACATCATTCCCGACGAACCTTCGGACTTTCATCGAACTCTCGAACTCGCAACAAATCCTTCTCGCTTGACTCCAGCACTTTGTTTCACTTTATGTCTTCATCGTTATCATAGTTAATCCTGCACACACAAACCAAAACTCAACTCCGATCTAGACAATTATTACAACGCGAATTGACATCTGTTGCCCGACACGTCATTGGTTGGCGCTTCGTCTGATTCTTCGGTGCATCTTCCTCTCTTGCAACTTGTTGCCCAATCGGCGGTTGACCTCCGCAACCCCGATATCCTTGGCGCAATTTCGCTCTCCTTGGCCCGATGCCCGACGTTCGAAGCATTCAGCCATCTAATATCCTGACGTGATCTCTTCCGGCGCAACGTCAATTCCTCCTGCGTCAACTGTCTAAACCTGATCTAGTAGACCTGCATCGCTCAAAATGCAGTTTAAATCATAAACACATATCAAGTGGTTTCATCATCAAAATACGAGATTCAACAATCTCCCCTTTTTGATGATGACAACCACTTGATGACGGAGTTAACCTTAACTCCGGGAGTTTAAACAAACTCCCCCTATCAATATGCCATATTGATAGAACCTTGAATTCAAACTGAATTCAAGTCATTGCAATATTCATCATGAATACTTGCAACACATCATCATGAACATATGCATAAACTTATGCATATCATGTCATCAACATACTTCTCCCCCTTTGTCATCAATAAAAAGGAGAAGTACAACTATTCTTTGTGTTTTTAATATAAGTTCAACTCATTGCATGAAAAACATAATATCAAGTTTTATCATCATGCAGTTTTGAAGCTAGAAAATTTAGCAAGTATTGCATCATGCTTAGGACATTCAAGCTATCAAGTTTTAGATATGCAAGTTTTATAGCATACAAGATAGCACTTTTGGTAATGTTCAAGATAGCAAGTTCTACATCATGCAAGCTAGCAAAATGTTTGAAAAAGTGATCAAGTTTTGCAACATACAAGCTAGCAAAAATGTCAAACTAGCAAGAGATAATGTTTTACATGAGGCAAGCAAACAATTTGGCAAATGTTACATTTGCATCTTCTCTTTTGAGAAGTGCAATTTTTGCTTTCATCTTGAATTGTGCAAGCTAGTTAGTTTGCCTCTTTTCATGATGTCCATGCTAGAAATTCTTGCTCCCCTTTGTCATTGTCAAAAAGAAGGGAAGACCCTTATATCAATTTTCATATTATGACAAAGGTAAGTATCATTCTTATTTGTGCATCATTATATATTCAAATTAAAACATACACAATTTCAATAACCTTATTTTTCATGCACGATACCGAAAAATAAATCAATCATCATTAATAAGCATATCATACATGATACTCAAACATTAAAATTTTCAAGCATTTATCAACATGTTGATCATGATACCAAACATTCATCATTTAAAGCATTAATGATACACATCATATGCAATACATCACATACAAAGCATAAGTGTTGCATGCATCATTTTAGCAACAATTCGTAGCATTTCATCATATGACAAGATATCAGCAAGTAAAATTACAATGCTAGTTCTTGATATCTTAATATGATGCAAACATGGCATATGGCAATCATAGCATTTCGATTATCAATTTACCATATATTTCGATGCAAGCTTCTTTTGATATCTGAACATAATTCAAATTTAAATATGACACTTATAGTATCAATTCATATATTTGTCCCCCTTTGTCATTACCGAAAAGAAGAGAGAAATCGATGGCCAAAAGATTTTAATCATTATACAAGCCAACTTACAAAATCATGTCATGATATCAAGAAAATTCAAGAAGGACATGATTCATTCAATAAATCCTTTTAATAGAGCAAAAGGATTATACAACCAAGGATCATGATTAAAATATATCAATATCATAGATCAAGTCATGATTCGTGATTCATCATAAAGCAAATTAATTTTCAATCATTTCATAAGGCTTTTAAGGAATTTTTGAAACATAGGAGAATGATTAATTTAAGCATGCAATGTTTCAATTAAATTCAAGTCATGAATACCAATACTTTCATATTGTGAGTATCAATTCATGAATACCAAAAGATATTATTTGTGATTCCAATTTTACAAGATCAAGATTATGATTTAAATAAAACTTATTCAAATCAAATCGGTAACTTGAAACTCATAATCAAGTCATCAAAATCAATTTCGAGATTCACAAAATATCATGAAATCATTAATCTTGATCCGATGGGAAAAGCATTTTTGAAGTGATTCTTTTTTATCTAAGCATGCCTTAGTCATTATATGCCAAATCAAGATAAGCATGAAAGTTCAAGACATAAAGGCAAAATCTTATAAAACAGCTAATCAAGCAAGATTTTAAACATCTATTTTCAAGCTAGAGTAAGTCAAGGATTCAATTATCTTATGTCATGAATTCCAATAGGCATCTCAAATTATCAACATCACATTAAAAAGATATTTCAAAAAGACATAACGATAAGTGATTCATTTGCATCATTTTATTTTTGGAAGATTCTCCTCTTTCATAAATAAATCTAGGAGAACAAAATGAATTAAGGGAGATATAATATGATTGAAGCATTGAACATGATTCATATTTAAAATGTGTCTCATGTCATAAGTATGAATCAAGCATTTATGAAATCCGAAATCATCCTCAAAATCACATTCAATAAATTCATACATGACAAGCATAGATTTATTGAAAAATCGATAAGATAGAGGATCGTATTTCGTTTTTATAAATTTCTATTCATGTGATTTGCTTCTTATAAGCATTCCTTTACCTTTAATAAAACAAGTGTCAATATTTAAGACGGAAAGGTAAATTTCATAGAACAAATCATCAAGTATGATTCCATGATAACATCCTTTTAATATCTTGATATTCATCATCAAGTATGATTTCAAAAAAATATGTTTAAGAGAAATCATTAAGACCAAATACATGATACACTCATTTATTTTTTAAATATTCATCATGTTTATTTTCATGAGATTCACAAGATTGGTAAACTAAATTCATTAATCTCAATAGGATATAAAATTTATTTCCATTTCATATAATTGATTTCATGTGAGGGTGTTCAAATCTTTTTGTGAAAACATGTATCATCATTTAAAATCAAAACAAAAGTTTCGTCATAAAACCGTCAAGACCAAACACATCAAAAATAAAACATCATGATATCACATCTATCATCAAAAGACTATCAAGAAATTCATACATAGATGTACATACACTTTGTCATCTTAATATGTCATGAGAATGTCATCTTAATTCATCATAAAAATGATTAAACCAAAAACATGTTAATCCAAAATGAGAGTATCAAATCAATATTCACTTCAAAAACTCATGCATGACATAAAATCATCAAAATACACATGCATGAATTAATCCTAAGCATTATATATAACTATCATCCATAATGTTGCATACATCATTCAACATTTCAAAACATAACATGTATGAAAACTTAGCAATATCAAATTTTTAATTTTTTCAAAGATGCTAAGAAGAAAAACATGATATAATTTTTTAAAAACAATTTTTTTTTATTCCCTATTCATACTATCTAAATTAAGAACTCATTAAAAACTTTAAGTAATTTCAAAATAATTCAAGAGAGTTGAGTTACTTACCTTGTAGTTGAAGCTCGTCAAAGCCCTCGTCGTTTCACCTTTGGAAGTTCTTGATTCATCCTTAGTTGCCTTCCTCTTCTTTGGCCTCTTCCTCCGTTCAAGATCATTGTTTATTTTAGATTTTTGTTTAATGAACTTATTAAGAGTTAGTGTTCGAAGTTCAAGTTCATCATTGTCCTCATCACTTGAGTCATTGCTCAAGTGGTATTTATTTGTCCGGAGTTCCAAATCCTTCCTGTTCTTTGGAAGGTGGTCCAAGTGTTCATTGTGTTCATCATGTGCATTGTGCACCATTTCATATGTCATCAATGAGCCGATAAGTTCTTCAAGTGGAAAAATATTTAAATATTTTGTTTCTTGTATTGCCGTTACTTTTGATTCCCAAGCTTTAGAAAGTGATCGTAAAACTTTACTAACAAGTTCAAAATTCGAGAAACATTTGCCAAGAGCTTGTAAACCATTGACGACATCCGTAAAACGGGTGTACATGTCAACAATGGTTTCGCTTGGCTTCATTCGAAAAAGATCGAAATCATGTATTGAAATGTTAACTTTCGAGTCTTTGACTCTACTAGTTCCCTCGTGCGTGATTTCAAGTGTTCGCCAAATATCAAAAGCCGTTTCGCACGTTGAAATCCGATTGAACTCATTTTTGTCCGAAGCACAAAACAAGGCATTCATAGCCTTTGCGTTTAAGGCAAAAATCTTCTTCTCTGATTCATTCCATTCGTTCATCGGAAGAGAAGATTTTTGAAATCCGTTTTCGACAATAGTCCAAAGCTCAAAATCCATAGAAATGAGGAAGATCCTCATACGGGCCTTCCAATACGTGTAATCCGACCCATTAAACATAGGTGGACGTGTGATAGAGTGTCCCTCTTGCATGCTGGAGTAAGCCATCTCTCTTGGGTATTAAACCAAATATGAGAGTGAGCCTTGCTCTGATACCAATTGTTAGGATCGGAGTGGCACTAAGAGGGGGGGGGGTGAATTAGTGCAGCGGATTAAAACTTCGGTTCTAGAAAATCTTTCGTACGATAAAAATAATGTTTCGTTTGAAACCGTTTCAATTGCGTTGAAAGCGTACGTAATAAGATGAGGGCAGTGAACTTAGCAAAGTAAAGGTTTGTAGAAAGGTAAATGCATAAACATAAACGCAAACCGGAGATTACGCTGATTTTAAAGCAGTTTGGTCAAATGACCTACATCCACTTGCGAGGCCCCTCTTCGATGAGGCTCCCACCTTCCACTAGCAAATCTCTTGAAAGGGAAGGGTAAATACCCCTCTTACAACTCTTTACAAGCTGTCACGCCCCCCCCGAATTTAATTCTCATTCAGGAGGTGTGAACCTAATTCAAGATTGATAATATTTAATTCAACAAACAATCTAGGATCCAATCACACATTTGAGGTCACTAAGAAAAATATTCAAGTCATTCACCTCTACAATCCACAATTCACAAAACCTGTGCAGTCTATAATCATACATCATGTCACTAGATGATTCTTAAAATCCAAAAGCAACTTAACTAAACCATTACTATATCATAAATCCATAAGCAAGGTAATTAATGCAATCACAAATCCAACATGTACTACCTATTTATATCAGTACACAGTTTAGACTTAACATTACCAAAATCTTGATGTAAGAGGTACTTTTCAAATATTTACAAGATATATCAATCTAGATTTGTCATTGATATTTCATTACACCCAAAACGAACTTATACAACATCAACCTATCAAGTACAAAATATTTGCCCCAAAATCTTCTAGTCTTCCACTGCCTCAACCCAATTTACACATTTTAGTGAGCGATAAGCTATCCTGAAAAATTTATATAGCAATGGGGTGAGCATATAAAGCTCAGCAAATGACTAACATATCCATAGCAAAGAGGACAGTTTTCAAACAAATGAGGTATCAAAATACAAAGCAGAGATACAAGATGAAATAGTAGCATGTTTTGTTTGAATGCAGAATTACAATATCATATCGATCGAAGCACGTTTTATTGATACAATTGAGGAAAGGTAATTGGAGCATATCATTGGCATAAGGAGCATATCGATGACATATGGTAATTTCAAGGCATAACAAAGATGTAAGGAGCATTTTGGATATCATGAATGTAGAACTATGATGTCATTTCGTTCGAAGCATGTTTTGTTCATATAATCGAGGAAAGATAATTGGAGCATATCATTGGCATAAGGAGCATATCGATGACATAGGGTAGCTTTCTGTTAGGATCGGAGCGGACCTAAGAGGGGGGGGTGAATTAGTGCAGCGGATTAAAACTTCGATTTTAACAAAATCTTTCTTACGATAAGAACGGAACTTGAAAAGTTTAACTTGAAAGCGTATTCTTAAATTTGCGCAGCAAGGGTAAAAAGGAACTAAAGTAGTAAGAAGATTTGCAGTAATGTAAATGACAATAATAAAATACAAACCAGAGATTACGCCGATTTTTAGAGTGGTTCGGTCAAATGACCTACTCCACTTGCGATGCCCCTCTTCGATGAGGCTCCCACCTTCCACTAGCAAATCTCTTGAAATAGAAGGGTAAACACCCCTCTTACAACCTTTTACAAGCAGTTCAACCTCTAACAAATTTTCAATAAGAACGAAGGAGGAGAACTTTCTAGCAAATTGAAAACAAGACTTGCTAAGACTTTCTAAGACTTTCTAAGACTTTTCTCTCAATCAAAATGCTTCTCAAAAGTTGTTATCTCAGTTGAGATTTAAGGGGTATTTATAGGCCTCAAGAGGATTCAAATTTTGGGCTCCAAAATTTGAATTCTCTTAGGGTTCCCGGTGCTGGAGGTGCCACCGCCCAGCGCTCGGGTGCTGGACGGTGCAACCGCCCAGCCAAGGAGGTGTCACCGCCTGGCTCTCCGGTTCACTTGGTTTGGCTTACTTTTAGCCCAAACCAAATCTGACTTTGGCCCTAGTTGGCCCCTAACCAGGATATAGGATCTTCTTAATCCTAATCCTAATTACAAGTGAACTACATAACAAAACACATCCTAAGCAATTTATCAACCGCGAGCGTCAAGTCTTGTTCCGGCGAGCTTTCCGACGAACTTCTTCCGCGGGGTCCAAGCACGCTCCCGAACTTGTGATGACTTTAATGAGTAGCCGAGACTTCTCGGTGATCTCTGCGAACCTCCGACAATCTCTTCGGCGAACTTCCAACAGGTTCCCGATTTCTTCTCGGTTGGTTCCATCATCATCTCCGACGATTCTTCGGACTCTTAAACGTTCATCAAACTTGACTCCGGTATTCTTGCTTTGTGTTTTCTGGTTATCGTAGTTAATCCTGCATACTTAACTCAATAATATGGATTAGATCAAATAACCCATCAATTGATTTTATCGTCAAAATCCGAGATTCAACAATCTCCCCCTTTTTGATGATGACAATCAATTGATGACGGAGTTAAACGTAACTCCCCCTATCTATATGCCATATTATGAGAAGATAAAACACTTGAATTTCATCATTGAATTCAAGTATAAACCGATAAGTTCTAACCGTAGAACTTATCGTTATTCTCTTTAAGCATAATGTAAATGCGAAACTTTGATGAAAATCTTTTTCAAGTCGAAAGATAAGAGACAAATTTTACTATGACAAGAGATAAAGATTTTCAACTTGAATTGCATGATTATACATTTTAGACATGCATTCAATATGATCAATCAATCTTACGATATTTTCAAGGATTTTGCAAGGCATGTAAGATAATCATCGATCGATCACTTTTCTCATGGATTTTGCAATTCATATTTTGTCATGCTATTAAGAATGATATAAGTCATCACTTTTCTCCCCCTTTGTCATCAACAAAAAGGAAAATGAGACTTGAAGCACATATTTTGTCATACAACGATTTTATCATTGAAAATTAAGTATGCAAAAAATATTTACGCAGAGTTCATTTTAGAGGAAAATTCAGCATGCATTCATATTATCTAATCTCTTCTTTCTATGAATAACAGAAATTGTAGATGTATAAGAGAGAGATTGGGATAAAAAATTCAAGTAGTAATTTCACGAAGTCAAGATCCTAATTCGAATACAAACTCATTCAAATCGTCAAATTCATGAAAATCTCAACATTACTTTTTAATCATCACATAAGGCATTTAAAGAATTTTTGAAACATAGGAGAATGATTAATTTAAGCATACAATGTTTCAATCAAATTCAAGTCATGAATGCCAATACTTTCATATTTGTAAGTATCAATTCATGAATGCCAAAAGATATTATTTGTGATTCCAATTTTGCAAGATCAAGATTATGATTTAGATAAAACTTATTTAAATCAAATCGCTAACTTAAAATTCATAATCAAGTCATCAAAGTCGATTTCGAGATTTCACAACATGTCATATGGAATTTGAAGGAGAATGAGAGATGGAAAGAAGATGAAAAACTTTACGAAAAATCCAATCAAACAAGTTTATTGTTTAGGGACAATTTAACATACCTAATTCCCTTCTAATGAATTCAAATTGGTCTTCATTCAAGGCTTTTGTGAATATATCTGCTAATTGATGCTTTGTGTCAATGAATTATAGAACAACATTATTGTTAAGGACATGATCGCGTATGAAATGATGCCTAACGTCGATGTGCTTAGTTCTAGAATGTTGAATTAGATTTTTAGTAAGACATATGGCACTAGTATTATCACATTTTATGGGAATATTTTTAAAGTGAATTCCATAGTCTTCTAATGTAATTTTCATCCAAATGACTTGTGCACAACATGCACTTGCAGCTATGTATTCGGCTTCTGCCGTAAATAGTGCAACTGAATTTTGTTTCTTGGAAGTCCAAGAAACAAGTGCATGTCCTAAAAATTGGCATGTTCCGGATGTACTTTTTCTATCTATTCTGCATCCGCCAAAATCGGCATCCGCATAGGCTATTAAATCAAAATTTTCAGATTTTGGATACCATAATCCTACATTTGGAGTTCCTTTAAGATACCTAAATATTCTTTTAACACTTTTGAGATGAGATAATTTAGGATTTGATTGAAACCTAGCACAAAGTCCTACACTAAACATAATATCCGGTCTAGTCGCGGTGAGGTAGAGTAGACTACCTATCATTCCCCTATATGTTTTTTGATCGAAACTTTCACCATTTTCATCCATATCTAACTTAGTCGCAGTACTCATAGGGGTGTTTATTGCTTTTGAATTATCCATGTTAAGTCGTTTTAACAATTCTAATGTATATTTAGATTGGTTAAGAAATATACCATCACTAAGTTGTTTGATTTGTAATCCCAAAAAGAAAGTTAATTCACCCATTAAACTCATTTCAAATTCAAGACTCATACATTTGGCAAATGATTCACATAGTGATTCATCCGAAGAGCCAAAAATAATATCATCAACATAAATTCGCATAATAAGAAAATTATTTTCAAAATGTTTAATAAACAATGTAGTATCAACCTTGCCTTTAGTAAAATTATTTAAAATAAGAAAGAAACTAAGCCTTTCGTACCAAGCTCTATGAGCTTGTTTCAAGCCATAGAGGGCCTTGGTTAATTTGAATACATGATTAGGAAGAAGAGAATTTTGAAATCCGGGAGGTTGTTCGACAAATACTTCTTCGGAAATAAAACCATTCAAGAAAGCACTTTTAACATCCATTTGAAATAGTTTAAAATTATTACTACTAGCATATGCAAGGAGCATCCTTATGGCTTCTAATCGAGCCACGGGAGCGAAGGTTTCTTCGTAATCGATACCTTCATCTTGGTTGAAACCTTTGGCCACTAATCTAGCCTTGTTTCTAACCACGATACCATTTTCGTCTTGCTTGTTTCTAAAGACCCACTTAGTACCTATGACTAAGTGGTCACTTGGTCTAGGAACAAGCTTCCATACCTCATTCCTCTCAAATTGGTTCAATTCTTCTTGCATTGCAATGACCCAAAAATCATCTTTTAAGGCTTCGTCAATGCATTTAGGTTCAATTTGAGAAAGGAAAGCGGCGTTAGCACAGAAATTTTTGAAAGAAGAACGAGTTTGAACCCCTTTTGATGTATCTCCTATAATTTGCTCTTTTGGATGAGCATCTACATACTTCCATTCTTTTGGTAAAGAAATTTCGGAAGAATATGCATTCAAATGGCTATTTTGAGGAGAGGGTTCATTTAAATTCAAATTATCAAAACCAAGATCATCATCAAAATCATTTTTCTTTAAATTGGAAAGTTCATTAAAAACTACATGAATAGACTCTTCTATTACTAAGGTTCTTTTATTAAAAATCCGAAAAGCCTTAGAAACGGAAGAGTAGCCAAGAAAGATGCCTTCATCGGATTTAGCATCAAATTTACCTAAGGCATCCTTTTCATTTAAAATAAAGCATTTACAACCAAAAACTTTAAAATAATAAATATTTGGTTTTTTGTTATTCCATAATTCATAGGGAGTTTTTGATAGAGATGGTCTTATTAGAACCCTATTCATGATGTAGCAAGCCGTATTTACGGCTTCGGCCCAAAAATATTTGGGTAAACTATGTTCATTTAACATAGTTCTTGTCATTTCTTGTAGGTTTCTATTTTTTCTTTCAACTACACAATTTTGTTGAGGATATCTTGGAGTTGAGAAGTTGTGATTGTATCCATTAACTTCGCAAAAATTTTGAAAGTCATGGTTTTGAAATTCACCATCGTGATCACTCCGAATTGATGAAATCATGAAGCCTTTTTCGTTTTGAGTGAGTTTACAAAATTTAGAGAAACACTTGAAGCAATCACTTTTGTGAGCTAAGAAATAGGTCCAAGTGTATCTAGAGTAGTCATCCACAATCACAAAAGCATATTTGCTTCCACCTAGACTTGTTGTATCAATTGGTCCAAATAAGTCCAAATGGATCAATTGTAATGGTCTAGTGGTGCTAATTTGATTTTTTGGTTTGAAGCTTGTTTTTATTTGTTTGCCTAGTTGACATGCATCGCATACTTTGTCCTTAATAAACTTTATATTTGGAATTCCTCGTACTAATTCTTGAGATGAGATCTTAGATATTGTTTTCATGCTTGCATGGCCTAATCTCCTATGCCAAAGCCAAGCCTCATCATTTACGGCGGAGAAACACATTTCATTACTTAGTTCATCAAGATTGATGGTATAGACATTATTTTGTTTTAAAGCAATCATAGTCATGTTATGATTTGGTTTTTCAATAATGCACATATTTGATTCAAATCTAACGATGTAACCTTTATCGCATAGTTGACTAATACTCAAGAGATTATGTTTCAATCCATCAACTAGTAAGACATCATCAATGGAAAAATTAAATTTGTTACCAATAGTTCCCTTGCCAATGATTTTGCCCTTGTTGTTGTCTTCGAAGGTAACGTACCCTTCTTCTTTGCTAGTGAGCATAGAGAAATGAGATGGATCTCCAGTCATATGTCTTGAGCATCCACCATCGAGATACTATCTCTTGCTCCTAGCTTGTGGGTTTGTCTACAAAAGAGGATGATTTTTAGGTACCCATTTGATTTTGGGTGCCTCAAAAATTGACCCACTAACTTTGTTATTTATTATTAAATTCTTTATAGTTCCTTTAGGAACCCATATTAATTTTTGTGAACTAATTTTTCTAAATGGGCATTTGTAGGCAATATGTCCGGATTTGCAACAAAAGTTGCATTTCATATAAGAGGAAACATGTAATGTAGGTCCTTTTATGAAAGTGGTAGGATTTTGATGTAATCCTTTTACAAATCCAATTCCATTTCTATTTGCGATGTGACCCTTGTGTGCAAGAATCATATCTAATCCTTTGCTACCAACCTTAAACTTGTTTAAGGTTTCCTTAAGAAGCAAATTTTTATTTTTTAATGCTTCTAAGTGCTCACACTTAGAGCATGGAGGAGTTTGAAGACTATCAAACTTATCTTGTAGCAAAGCATGCTCTTTCTTTAAGATACTTAACTTCTTGCTAACAGTTCTACATTCATCAAATAATTCATGAAAAGCGATAGATAGTTCTTCAAAAGATAAATCTTCATTAAATAAATCACATACCTCTTCTCCTAACGCCATTAGCGCGTAATGAGCAACTTGCTCGATGTTGGACTCCTCTTCTTCGGATGCGCTTGAATCATCCCACGTTGCCTTGAACGCCTTCTTCTTTGATGTTCTCTTTTTGGCTTTAGGACAATCGTTCTTATAGTGTCCCGGTTTTTTGCATTCATAGCAAATCACTTGGTCCTTCTTTTGTTCAAATTTATTTTTTGTATTATTTTTAAATTTGTTCTTTCTTAAATATTTTTTAAATTTTTGAGTCAAAAGTGCAATGTCATTGTCACTGTCCTCATCACTTGATGTTCCTTTCAAGTGGTCTTCTTGTGATTTGAGTGTCATATCCTTCCTGTTCTATGGAAGGGGGTTCTCGAGCTCATCATGAGCTTGACATGTCATTTCGTAGGTCATTAGAGACCCAATGAGTTCTTCAAGAGGGAATGCTTTAAGGTCTTTGGCCTCTTAAATGGCCGTAACTTTTGGATCCCAACTTTTAGGGTGAGATCTTAAGATTTTAGTTACTAGTTCAAAGTTAGTAAAATCTTTACCAAGAGCTTTGAGTCCATTGATGACATCCGTAAACCGGGTGTACATGTCTCCGATGGACTCACTTGGTTTCATTCGGAAAAGTTCATAAGAGTGCACAAGGATGTTGATTTTGGACTCTTTCACTCGGCTAGTGCCTTCATGAGTGACCTCAAGAGTTCTCCAAATATCAAAAGCCGAATCACACATTGAAACACGATTAAATTTGTTTTTGTCTAATGCACAAAACAAGGCATTCATAGCCTTTGCATTTAAAGCAAAAACCTTCTTCTCCGATTTATTCCATTCGCTCATCGGAAGAGAAGATTTTTGAAATCCATTCTCAACAATAGACCAAAGCTCAAAGTCCATAGAAATGAGGAAGATCCTCATGCGAGTCTTCCAATATGTGTAATCCGACCCATGAAACAAAGGTGGTCGTGCAATAGAGTGGCCCTCTTGCATGCCGGAGTAAGCCATCTCTCTTGGGTGTTAAACCAAATATGAGAGATAACCTCACTCTGATACCACTTGTTAGGATCGAAACGGCACTAAGAGGGGGGGTGAATTAGTGCAGCGGATTAAAACTTCAATTTTAACAAAATCTTTCGTACGATAAGAGCGGAACTTGAAAAGTTTAACTTGAAAGCGTATTCTTAAAGTTGCACAGCAAGGGTAATAAGGAACTAAAGCAGTAAGAAGATTTGCAGTAATGTAAATGACAATAATAAAATGCAAACCAGAGATTACGCCGAATGTTAGAGTGGTTCGGTCAAATGACCTACTCCACTTGCGATGCCCCTCTTCGATGAGGCTCCCACCTTCCACTAGCAAATCTCTTGAAATGGAAGGGTAAACACCCCTCTTACAACCTTTTACAAGCAGTTCAACCTCTTACAAATTTTCAATAAGAAAGAAGGAGGAGAACTTTCTAGCAAATTGAAAACAAGACTTGCTAAGACTTTCTAAGACTTTTCTCTCAATCAAAATGCTTCTCAAAAGTTGTTATCTCAGCTGAGATTTGATGGGTATTTATAGGCCTCAAGAGGATTCAAATTTTGGGCTCCAAAATTTGAATTCTCTTAGGGTTCCCGGTGCTGGAGGTGCCACCGCCCAGCGCTCGGGTGCTGGATGGTGCAACCGCCCAGCCAAGGAGGTGTCACCGCCCAGCACTCGGGTGCTGGGCGGTGCCACCGCCTGGCTCTCCGGTTCACTTGGTTTGGCTTACTTTTAGCCCAAACCAAATCTGACTTTTGCCCCAGTTGGCCCCTAACTAGGATATAGGATTATCTTCTTAATCCTAATCCTAATTACAAGTGAACTACATAACAAAACACATCCTAAGCAATTTATCAACCGTGAGCGTCAAGTCTTGTTCCGGCGAGCTTTCCGACGAACTTCTTCCGACGGGGTCCAAGCACGCTCCCGAACTTGTGATGACTTTAATGAGTAGCCGAGACTTCTCGGTGATCTCTGCGAACCTCCGACGATCTCTTCGGCGAACTTCCAATAGGTTCCCGATTTCTTCTCGGTTGGTTCCATCATCATCTCCGATGATTCTTCGGACTCTTAAACGTTCATCGAACTTGACTCCGGTATTCTTGCTTTGTGTTTTCTGGTTATCGTAGTTAATCCTGCATACTTAACTCAATAAATGGATTAGATCAAATAACCCATCTATTCATTTTATCATCAAAATCCGAGATTTAACACTTTCAAGGTATAACAAAGACTTATAACATTTCAGAAATATATCAAAGAACAAAACATGAATAGAAGCTCAAATGTCACATGACGATGCATTCATTTCATTCTTATCCAAAGCATGCATAGAAACATATCCAAAGCTTTGGATATCATATCAAACACATAGAAGGTGAAGTGGGATCATAACATAATATGGTCTATCCATTTCTGAATGACCAACAAACATAAGTCTCCCACGTTTGGGAGCTCCATCCACCCACGTCTAAGTGAAGTCATAGGGGGCCGACAGAGAATCGCGGGCTCTAAGCATAACTCCCTTTACCATTTCTAGCAAAGGTTCACATTTATCCCACAAACACCGGAGTACAAAGGGACAGTATGAATAATAAAATTAGCATATATTGGAAGCACATGCGGAACAACGAAATGTACATATGCCTTTCGAGTTAATACGATACAAACATAATCTTTCACAATGTATTCAGATTTGAAAGGAAACAAAAGCAAGAGCATACAAGGATTTAAAGAAACCATATATAGCTCAATTAAAATAAGAAAGTTAGATAATTTCAATGTCCAAAGAAATGAAACTGGAAGAGGCAAATATCGAAAGCAAATGCGAAACAATGGGATGCATGTGCCGAATCATTACGATGCAAACATGATCTTTAGATGATAGCTGCAGATGTACAAATAAACAAGGACAAAAGTATACAGGAATTTAAGGTATAATGTAAAGCTTAAATGAAGTAAGAGTTTTTTTGCCGAAATCGATTTCCAAAGAGAAGAAACAAGGAAAGCCGAAATCGACCAAAGCTCGATTCTGGCAGAATTTGATAGGAACATTGTATGAACTATTTGGATAACCAATTATGCTCCAATTTATACAAAATCGGTGTCATTAGAAAGATTTATCAATCTTGTTTTAGGCAAATCAAGTTTAACAAGAATTGGAATTTACAACAGGGAATTACAGATAATTTCGTAGCAAAAGGTCTGAAAATATTAGCTTTGTTTTACTGAATCAATAGGGTCGATGAAAGCAGATGTTTCAGTTAGCAATTATACTGCAAATTTTCAAATCAGGTATATACAGAAAGCTTTTGAGTCTAGCTTCGAATAAATCATACTTTGTATGAATCTGATTTCACAGCAGAACGTTATAAGTAGTTAAGCAACAAGAGGTCAGAAATTTCAGTCCCTGTTTTGCAGAATCTGTAGGGTTACTTTAAACAGAAGTCTTAGTAGGCATTTAAACTCTAAATCATTCGATCTTAGTATCAAAATAAAGATTTTTTTTTGTCTACTTTCAAATGGAATAGGTCTTGTCTAAATTAGAGTTTATTACAAAATGTTATGACCGAAACATTGCATAGAGGTCAGATTACCGAAAAATTACAGATTCATAGCTTTATATCAAAACGAAAGAAGGTCTAGTTCTCAGTTGAAATCTTTCAAATTTTGTAGAATAAAAATGGAAAAAGAGATTAAGGTTACTGTGGGATGGGGTTAGAACACTTGCCTTAAAATTATTTGAATCCCAAATATGAGAAAATTTGATGAAAAACCTCAAGCTCTTCTTCTTCTTCTTCTTCTTCTTCTTCTTCTTTTCTCAAACTCACGTTGGCTGCAACTCTTCAGGTTTGTTTTCTTTAACCTTTCATCTAATTATTTGGGTTTTGGCTAATGCAAAAGTTGCAATGTGTCATGCATGCATGAAAGGGGCTAGGTGTCATCTTTAGAGCAAAGATAAGTGGCACCAACCTTAGGTTAGTTAGTGACACATGTCCACTATATTTTGTTTTGTTTTGTTTTTGTTTTTAACTTAAATCTGAATCTTTCATAAATTATATCAGACTTCTAATATTTACTCTTAGGTCCCTAGCCATAAACCTTTAATATAATATCATTTAATATAAAATAATTATTAAATAATCCTTATTTTTACAAACATACCTTTTACTAAATTTTCAAAAATTGGGGATGTTACACAAGCGGTTCACTCTCTTACAAATTTTCAGCAAGAAAGAAGGAGGTGAACAAGATTATCTAGGACTTTTCTAAGACCTTTCTCTCAAACACTTGCTGCTCAAAAAGTTGTATTCATAGCTGAGACTTGAGGGGTATTTATAGGCCTCAACAGGATTCAAATTTGGGCTCCATATTTGAATTCTCGTATGTTCCCGATGCTGGTGGTGCCACCGCCCAACCAAGCGGTGCCACCGCCCAGCGCTCGGGTGCTGGACGGTGCAACCGCCCAGCCCAGGAGGTGTCACCGCCCAGCTCTCGGGTGCTGGGCGGTGCCACCGCCTAGGCCAAATCAGCTCATTGGTTGGGCTCCAAACTTGGCCCAAACCAGTCCGAACTCGGGCCCAATTAGCCCCTACTTGGGTTATAGGATTAACAACTAATCCTAACCCTAATTAATGTGCTAACTACGAATTTAAATACATTTTCTAAGCTATTACAAAGTCTGTAAGTCAAGACTTCTTCCGGCGAGCTTCCGGCGAACTTCCGACGGTCTTTCGATAAACTCTCGAAAACAATTACGCGGACTCCCGGCAAGCTCCTAGACTTCACGATTTGATCTTGGCGAGTTCCAACGAGCTTCTTCAGCAAGCTCCGATCTTTCTCGGTGACCTCCGCGAACTTCCAACGAACCTTCCGGCGAGCTTCCGAAAAACCCTTCGGCAAGCTCCTTACTCATTCTCGGCTAGTTCCGACAGCATTCCCGACGAACCTTCGGACTTCCGTCGAACTCTCGAACTCGCAACAAATCCTTCTCGCTTGACTCCAGCACTTTATTTCGCTTTATGTCTTCATCATTATCGTAGTTAATCCTGCACACACAAACCATAACTTAACTCCGATCTAGAAAATTATTACAACGCGAATTGACATTCTGTTGCCCGGCACGTCATTGGTTGGCACTGTTGAATCTCGGATTTTGATGATGAAGTCAATTGTCATTTGTTGTCTAATCTATGTGTTTAGATAAGTGTGCAGGATTAACTACGATAAAAATTAGACAAGCAGCATGAGTTCCGCCGGAGTCAAGTTCATGATCACGTTGGGAGTTCGAGAGTTCGACGGAAGTTTGGACGGTCGTCGGAGGTTCTGCGAGAACAGATCCGAGAAGTCCAGAAGCTTGCCAAGCGAAGCTCGTGGGAACACGCCAAGTGGATCGTCGCAAAGTCTAGGAGTTTGTCGGAAGTCCGCAGGAGCATCACCGAGGGTTCATCAGATGATCGACGGAAGTTCGTCGGAAACTCACCGGAAGAAGCAATTGACGCACCGAAGCAAAGCTGCAGAAATTGTCTTAGATCTAATCGTAGTTAGCACGTTGATTAAGCCAGAAAATGGGAGGTGATCCCATTAGCTTAATCTTGGGGCAATTGGGCCCCTGAAAGACTGAAATTGGGCCGAATAGAGCTAACCATTCGGACCCTGATTGCATCAGGAGGTGCAACCGCCTAGGCCAGGAAGTGGCACCGCCTGGGCTAAGTCTCCCAGCGAGACTGGGTGGTGCAACCGCCCCAGCCAGGAGGTGGCACCGCCTGAGCTCAGTCTTCGAGCTATACTGGGCGGTGCAACCTCCCTGACAAAGAGGTGGCACCGCCTGAGCTCGGTCTTCGAGCTCTGGCAGAGAGGTGCAACCGCCTCAGTCAAGAGGTGGCACCGCCTGGGGCTCAGTCTCCGAGCCAGACTCAGGCGGTGCAACCGCCCCTGACACAGTGGTGCAACCGCCTGGGCTCAGTCTTCGAGCTCTGCCAGGCGGTGCAACCTCTCCAATCAGGAGGTGCAACCGCCTGGTCCCGAAATTCCGGGATTTGATCGTTTTGGGCTCCAAATTTGAATTGGGTTGGGGCCTATAAATACCCCACCCATTCAGCACTGAAAAGATACAGACCTACACCGAATTCTTGATCTTTTCTGTGATTCTAAGAGCTCAATTTTGTGTAAAGTCCTAAAGTTCTCCTCTTTCTGTTATTCAAGTCTTGAGTTGTAAAGAGAGGTGAGAAAGGTCCTGTAAGGGTTGTCTCCTGAGCCCATCAAAAGGAGTGAATCTGTAAAAGGGCAGTTGGACTTCGCCTATTGAAGGAAGGCCTCTAGTTGACGTCGTTGACCTCGTTGGTGGAGGAAGCCAAAAGTGGAGTAGGTCAAGACTGACCGAACCACTCTAAATCTCTAGTTTGCATTTATTTTGAGCACTTTATCATTACTGCAAACCTCCTACATAGCTACTGCTCTCTGCGCCTTTACGAACAAGTTTCTAAGTGCTGATCTTTCCGAATCTGCATTCAGAAGTAAATCGGTGTTTTCATACATTACAGTTTACGTTTACGTTTTGATTCTGCAAAACTATCTTCTGCGCTTTTACGAACAAGTTTCTAAGTGCTGATCTTTCCGAATCTGTATTCAGACATAAATCGGTGTTTTCATACATTACAGTTTACGTTTACGTTTTGATTCTGCAAAACTATCTTCTGCGCTTTTACGAACGAAGTTTCTAAGTTCAGATCCCTTTAAAACTGCGTTTAGACGTAAACTGTGCAAACTGTGTTTAGACGTAAAACTGTGTTTTAGATGTAAACTACTTTTAAACGCAAAACTACGTTTAGACGTAAAACTACGTTTAGACGCAAACTGCGTTTAGACGTAAAATTACGTTTAGACGTAAAACTGTGTTTAGACGTAAAACTGCGTTTAGACACAAACTGCACTGCGCTTAGACGCAATCTGATCTTAGATGCAAACTGCGCTTAGACGCAAACTGCGCTTAGACGTAATTTGCGTTTAGACGCAAACTGCACTACGCTTAGACGCAATCTGATCTTAGACACAAATAGCGCTTAGACACAAACTGCACTTAGACGTAATCTGCATTTAGACGCAAACTACATTTAGACGCAAACTGTGTAAACTACGCTTAGACGCAAACTGTGTTTAGACGTAAACTGCACTTAATCATAAGTATTCTTAGAATCGGCTTTTGCATTAAAATAATTTTATCAAACGAACGCAGCTTTCGTTTTTAATCGCTGAAAGATTTCCGCTGCACTAATTCACCCCCCCCTCTTAGTGCTCTCGATCCTAACAGGCACTTCGTCCGATTCTTCGGTGCATTGTCCTCTCTTGCGGCTTGTTGCCCAATCGGCGGTTGACCTCCGCAACCCCCATATCCTTGGCGCAATTTCGCTCTCCTTGGCCCGATGCCCGACGTTCGAAGCATTCAGCCATCCAATATCCTGACGTGATCTCTTCCGACGCAACGTCAATTCCTCCTGCGTCAACTGTCTAAACCTGATCGAGTAGACCTGCATCGCTCAAAATGTAATTTAAATCATAAACACATATCAAGTGGTTTCATCATCAAAATACGAGATTCAACAAAGGCCATGTAGGTCAATCTAATTGCCTCACGTTTACCGACTTAATATTATCGAGAGATGTTTCTATGATTTGGTCTCCTAATATATATCTACATCTCATGCAAATATATATACATATCTAGTATGTGTATAAGCAATCACACCAGATGATCATGGACCACAACTTAATATGATTAGGCCCGATCTAGTAGGCCTAATCACTTACATCAAGATCTATGTGTGCAACGGTACATCTTCATGCCCTGTGATCGTCCATCTCGTTCTCGTCGGTTCCGTCGACATCTTAATGCATCTTCATGCACCACGATCGTCCGTCTCGTGGGTCCCGCTATCGCATCCACGCTCCTGCTGCGCTTCCTCATGTGATTACAACTTAATCATAGGCACGCAGTCCTGTCAATAAATGAAAAATATAATGGAGGCTCGCAGACCTCAATAATAATAATCACAAGTACACACATCATACGGTCCATGATCATTCGTCCACACATCATACATCACATGTATAAACAATCATCATCATGTAGGATTGCTAGATAATAATAAAAATAATAATCAACTAAACCTTTTAATTAATTAATATTTTCTGAAATAAGGGACATGTAGGGAATTTCTGAATTTATAAGGGTATTTTCATAATTTGGATAAAAGACATAAACTGGAATTTCTAAAATTCCGAGGAGCAAAACTATCTTTTGCCTAGAAAACCTTAATGCCCTACTACCCTTTGATTGCTGGCGGCGGCCTGTGCGGCGGGGCGACGACGCTGCCTTCACCTGCGGGCGGCACGCCCGCTGGCGGCGCTGCCGCTGCAGGTGGGCGCCGCCGCCTTCGCGGGCGGTTCTGCCCGCGGGGCATCACCCGCAGGCGGTGCTGTCCCGACGAGCGGCGGCCCCTGCGGGGGGATTTCGCCCGCGGGAGCAGCGGCGGTAGGCCCCGCTGCCCTGCGGCGCCTCACCCCGCGGGAGAAGCGGCCGTAGGTGCCTCTGCCCGCGGGCTGCCAGTCCCGCCGGACGTAAACCTGCTGCAAGCAGGCCGTCGGCCGGCTACTGCAGACGCAGCCCCTATGCTGCCCGCCTTCGACTGCGCTTTATGCACGTAGATCGAGGGCAGCAACTGTTGCTGCCCTTCCTTGTTTTTGCGTCAACGATTTTGACGTCAAAAATCTTCCTAAACACAATACACGTAGTTCAAAACCAATCATTCGCACGAACAACCTAGCTCTGATACCATTGTTGGGAAATCTTGGGGGCGACATCACATGCCCAGCGGAAGAACAAGAAAACAAAATCCCTGATTCCCAAAAAGATGTTTGTCGTCGTGCGAAGGTTGCTGCGCAAAATCCGCAAAACTCAAAACAGCGTCTAAAGTAGATTGTGTTACCTAGGGAGATCGTATATCCCTGTTTCCTTGCCTATGAGAGGGTGAAGGAGGTCAAGCGTCGTCCTCTCTAGCGGTGATCTACACAGCAGGGTTGCGACGACGCTCCTTAAAACTCCAGGCTTGCTCTGAGGTGGAGAGGGAGAGGAGAATAGGAAAGGCAAGCAAAGGCTCTAGACTATGAGGCTCTGAATCCCTCCTATTTATAGAGGTCCCCTATCAAACCCTAATGGGTCCTCCCCTAGTGGGTATTGGATCTGCATCCAATAAGACAAGGGCTCCGTCGGATATCTCATATCTGAACCTCTACTCATCGCAATGCCTACCATATGTGTGTGACCCTCTAGGCCCAGTATCAAACTGGCCGTGAGTCATACCCGTCAGAACTCCTTCTAACTCAGTGAATTATTATCTCTGTAATAATTCACTCGGCTCATCGACTACGGATGTACTAGGCCACTACGCCGTAGTCCCCAAACGATACAGGGGAATCCAATCCATTGGACCTGTTTGTCCTCAGTTACCGTGTACCTATAATCCCTCATCCATCTAATATCCCAGAGACCGTATATCGAGCATGTTGTTGTCAGACCCATACGGTTTCTACTCGAATCTCGCTCTAATCGGATTCTCCCGGAGAACTCTCTCTCTCAACCCGAATGACCCTGGCTAGGGATTTGTCTGAGAAAGAACACATGGGATATTCCTCTCATGACGCCGAGAGTGGATGATCCTCTATCGAAACTCAATAGCCCTCGTAAGGTCGACTACCACTCCCAATGACCAACTGTACTAAATCTGAGACAGCCAAACCTATAAGTCTGGTATCAAAGAGTGGAACACTTATACAGGACATCCTTGGTGTCTCAAGTCTAAGGACTAGATACACCACTAGGACTACGGAATCGCTGTTTGACAATAAGGCATCATCAACCATCCAGCATTCCGTAAGCGAATCAATCAGTGAACTCATTCTCCAATGAGCACATGTACTGTATCCCTAGTGTCCCTACACGAGCAACTATGAGACCAACTGCATCCATCATATGGATGGGTATACAGCACACCAGTCTATCCGGTTATCACGATGTCCCTCTCAAGTAACCTATGACCGGGATTATTTATGTCACGCCCCCACAAAATATATCGATAATATTTAAAATCTTCATCACAACTAACCTAGGATCCAAACACACATTTGAGGTCACTAAGAAAATATTCAGATCAAAATTTTCACTTATATAATCTACCAATTCATAACCCTGTGCAATTCATATACATAGCACACATCACTCGATAATTCATACAATCTGAACTCAACTCATCAAAATAAAAACCACAGTGTAAATCCACAAGTGGGGAATTCTATGCAGTCACCATAATCATCGATTTACCATAAGTTCATATCATTACACGAATTTAATTTAACATTCTAAAACCCTATACATGAGGGATCCATTAACTTACACAAAATCCACAGGTTTAGATTCATAGTCACATTTCATTAGATGCAAGGTAGCTCATACACAACTACATATATGCTAACAAAGATCTGCCCAAAAGCTTCTAAACTTTCCACTGCCCCAGCCCATTCTTAACATTTAAGCAAGCGATACGCTATCCTAAAAAATTTATCAACAAACGGGGTGAGCATAAAGAGCTCAGCCAGTGACTAACATATCCATATCAAAATAGTACAATTTCCAAAGAGATACAGTTTCAAAACACAAAGCAAAATATACGATTTCGTAGACATAATATCATTAGGAGCAGAATCACAATTTGTCATTTCAATCATGCATATTTGGTTCCTGACAGATGGAGCATAGAGTAATTGGAGCATATCAGAAACAAAGGAAACATATCAGAGCTTATCAATGGCATATAAGATGTCTCGAAGCATATCAATAGCATATGGAACATTTCGAAGCAAAATCATCAGTGAATGAAGCCTTTCAGAGCATATAGGTATACATATCGTACAAGAGCTCAAACGTCGTCCTTGACGTTGCAATCATATCAATCTTATCCAGAGTACGAACAGAAATAACTCACCAAAACTCTGGATGTCATATCAAACATATAGAGGGTGTAGTGGGATCTCAGTCAGAATGTGATTCATCCATTTCTGAATTACCACTTGACAAAAGTCTCCCACGTCTGGGAGCTCCATCCACCCACGTCTAGGTGAAGTCAAAGGGGGCCGGCAGAGCATCGCAGGCTCTAATCACATACCCACAAAGCGGGCAACAAGCGCATACCCTTTACCATTTCTGGCAAAGGTCCAGAATATCCCACATAACGGGACCCCACAAAGCGGGCAAATAGCGCATACCCTTTACCATTTCTGGCAAAGGTCCAGACAATCCCACACACCAGAGTACAAAAGGGCAGTTTCAACAATAAGTAGCATATATCGGAAGCACACGCGGAACAACAAAGCTTACATGTGCCTTTGTTAAGAACAAATGATGCAAGGACACAAATCTCTCACAAATGTATTCATTTTAGAAAGGAAAATGAAAGCAAGAGTGTACAGGGAATCCAATTATAGTTAGCTTGTTAGGACTCTAGCTTGGAGAGTCCTAATTGAGAGGGACAATCATGTAAAACTGTTAGGACTCTAGCTAGGAGAGTCCTAATTGAGAGGGACATTCTGTTAGGACTCTAGCTAGGAGAGTCCTAATTGAGAGGGGCATTCAAGTAGGAGGTGTTTTCTTAGAGAAGAATTAGGAGTTGTAAGGGAATAGGAGTCTTGACTATGAGTCCTACTAGGAGTTGGTTAGAAGTAAGAGTCTTAAGTAGGAGTCCTATTAGGAGTTAGGGTTTAGAAGCGCTATAAATAGCCATGTATTCCTTCTCTTTTCATAAGCAATAGATGAATCTTTTCTGCAGCCTTTGAGCAGCAACTTGGAGGGAGGAACCCCTATAGAGTTCCAAGGAGGCCGATCCCCTAAAGAGATCAACCCCAAGTTTAGAATCTGTAAGGGTTCTAACACCTGGTATCAGAGCAGCGTTCTTGGCGTCTCGCTGCCCTTCCACAGCCATCCATCAACCCTCTACAACCATCCAAAGCAATTCCCATAATTGCTTAAAAGATCGTCACAGAATTCCGTCATCATGTCCACCACCACGGATCATCCTTTGATCTCCCCGTGAATTGCAACAGGTTCTGATTTCCTACCTTATTGCTGCTGCAATTTAGTTATCCTTATTCGAAAATCCAAAAAAAAAAAAAAAAAAAAATCGTTCCTGTATTGCTGCATAAACTTTTCGTCACAAAGTTTTCATCTCTACGACGAAAGATACATTGCAGAATTCCAGCCGCATAGCACCATCTGTTTGATCTTGCTACTGTGCTTTTTCTATCCAAATTTCTACGAAATTTTTATGACATCTTTGACACTTCTTAACAGTGGATTTCCCTTTAGTTTCATCAAAAAATTCTTAATATAAACTACTGATCTTTTATGTCCAATCTGCTGCACTTGAATTGCAGAATTCAAGCCGCATAGCACCATCTGTTTGATCTTGCTACTGTGCTTTTTCTATCCAAATTTCTACGAAATTTTTATGACATCTTTGACACTTCCTAACAGTAGATTTCCCTTTGGTTTCATCGAAAAATTCTCAATATAAACTACTGATCTTTTATGTCCAATCTGTTGCACTTGAAAATCTATGCTGCAGAAAATTTCAGCTGCATATCGTTGCCTTAACCCATCTATTTGCAATCTTTTTGAATGAAATTTCTTATACACTTCATAGATCATCTTGGCTTCCATCTAAGATTGATCTATTAAGAAATTTATCTCTAAAAACAATTTTATGTTGCTGCAAATTTTCATCGTAACCCGCTGAAATTTTTTCGACGATAATTCTGTAATTGCAACTTGCACCAATTTCCTTGCTGTTATACTGCCGAAATTTTCTTGATTAAATTAGATATCCTTGCTGTCATATAAACTGTGATTTTTCTATCAATTCTCTCCTCAATTCTCCCAAGTTTTTGGTGGAAATTACGTCGAGAAACCGTTGTTTCTTCGACGACAATTCTACTCTTACAAGACAGCACATACTTGCTGCAACTTCCACGGATTTCTGTCAAACCTTTGCTACCATCTACCACAGATCCAAAATTTTCATCCACAGCCCTAAAACTCTACTAAACCATACCCTCAAACTGCACCCAAAACAGCCACAAAACAAGCCTAAACCGCAGCCTACATCCACCAATCCACCAACACTTTCGACCATCACTTCCCTCAACCTATACATGCCTTTAACCCAACAGCAAAAGAGAGATCTTAACATCATTGATTTGGGGCCATATACTATGGCATCTAAGGAGGCAATCAATGCTAAATTCGAAGCCTTGGAGGCGCGAATGGAGGATAAGATTCGGACGCTCTTTAACGAACTCAGATTGGGCCGACCACTAAGCCCGAAAAAATCATATCAAGGAGAGAGCTTTGCCCAATCACACCAAGCCCGAAGAGATGACTTCCAAGGGAGGAGAGGCTCTATGATCGATCCCAACTATCCATGCATAAGGGTGGACTTCCCTAGATGGGAAGAAGGAGACCCGATTGGTTGGATCTCGCGCGCGGAGCGATATTTTCAGTACCACAAAACCGCGGATGCATCTATGGTGAAAATTGCAGCTATACATCTTGAAGGGGATGCTATACAATGGTTTGACTGGTTTGAACATACTTATGGAGTCCTTTCATGGCAACAATTCAAAGAAGGACTGCTGATCCGCTTCAGACCAACCGATTACGAGAATATTGATGGACAACTAGCAAAGATCCGACAAACTTCCACCATTCAGGAGTACCAAACCAGGTTTGAAAGGTTATCTAATCAAACTCATGATTGGTCTCAAAAACAGCTATTGAGGATCTTCATTGAGGGCTTGAAGCCGGAGATTCGAAGAGAAGTTAAAGCGCGACAACCGTATACGCTTATGGCAGCCATATCTTTCGCACGACATCAAGAGGAGCAATTGAACCATGAAGCTCGGAGGACTAGGGTTGCTCCTCAACCAGTAATATTGAAGCCCTCAGCCCCCCCTACTATTGACGAAGTCCCTACACCAAAGAGGTTAACAAGAGAAGAGCTTCGGGAGTGATATGCGAAGGGGTTATATTGGCATTGTGATGAGCCGTGGAGCCGTGAGCATCGTTGTAGTAAAGGGGGACTTCTTATGATTGAACCGATAGAAGAAGAGGTCATTGAACATTCAGAAGAGAGCCTTGAACATGAAGAAAAAGATGCAGAAGAAGAGCCACAACCGACCAAAGTTACGGTACAAACACTAGCTGGCTACTCAAACCCGCAAACGATGAAAGTTGGAGGCCTTCACAAACAACAACCAATCACTGTTCTCATCGACACGGGCAGTACTACTAACTTCCTAAATAGTAAGCTTGCTGTTCGGATATCATTACCTATCGAGAATCGCTGCAGGTTTGATGTTAAGGTCACCGACGGATGGATTTTGAATTGTGATCATAGGCGCTTGCAGGAGAAACTATTGCTGCAGGACCAAGAGATAATTGCAGATTTCTTCCTTCTCCCTCTTAACAATCATGATGCCATGCTCAGAATTAAATGGTTGACGACATTAGGTGATATTTCTTGGAATTTTATGAAACTAATTATGAAATTTTACAATAAGGAGAAACAGGTGACATTGCACGGGAAACGTGGGGGCGACATAACAACGATTTGCACACAACAAATGGAGAATGTTTTGCATAAAGCATGTAGCGGCTTTTTGGTACAACTTGAGCAGCAAACTGAGGGAGAGCCAACAGAATTTGAAGATCCAAATCTACTTCCTTTGCTTGCTAAATTTTCAAATATATTTGACGAACCGCGCAACCTACCTCTTACTTGTCGGCATGATCATTGTATAATGATTATTCCAGGCAAATCTTCAGCAAATGCTCAGCCATATCAGTATCCACATCTCCAGAAGGATGAAATAGAAAGGATTATAAAAGAGATGCTCGAAACAGGAGTTATTCAGCCAAGTTGCAACCTCTACTCTTCCCCGGTGCTACTTGTATGCAAGAAGGACGGAACAAGGCGACTATGTGTTGATTACCGAGCTCTCAATGGCATAATCATCATGGACAAATACTTTATTCCAATAGTAGATGAATTGCTAGATGAAAGGAAGCACAAATCTTTACAAAGCTGGACCTTTGATCCGGGTATCATCAAATACGAGCATGCGAAGAAGACATACGCAAAACCACCTTTTGAACACAAAACAACCACGAATTTTTGCTTTCTTCAACAAAAGGTGGAATATCTTGGGCATATCATATCAGATGAAGGTGTGGCAGTGGACCCCTTCAAAATTGGAGCAATGCAAAACTGGCCGACCTCGAGAAACATAAAATTGCTACATGGCTTTCTGGGTTTAACAGGCTACTACCGCAAGTTCGTGAAAAACTATGGAAAGATCAGTGCACCACTTACTTCCTTACTAGAAAAAGATGTCTTCCAATGGTTGGACAGAGCCTCAGCTGCCTTCGACAAACTTAAGGCAGCTATGACGACGACGCCGGTGCTAACACTACCAGATTTCAACCGACCCTTCATTATTGAGGCCGACACATCTGGAGTCAGAATTGGAGCCATTCTCATACAAGATGGTCGACCACTCGCATACACTAGCAAGGCATTATCTCCCTCCGATCAAAATATGTCAACATATGATAAGGAGATGCTCGCCATTGTGCGCGCAGCAACGAGGTGGAGATTGTACTTGATCAGGCGATACTTTCAAATCAAGACCGACCATAAAAGCCTAGAATATCTCTTGGAGCAGAAGATATCTTCCCCCGAGCAGCAAAAATGGGTAACAAAACTTCTTGGATTTGATTTTGAAATAACTTACAAAAAAGGGAAAGAGAATGTTCTTGCAGATGCGCTTTCGCAACTACCCGAGCAAGTTGAAGTTTCGACCGTTTCACTTCCGACCAGCGACTTCCTTGAGGATATTAAGATGGAATGGCATGAAGATTCAGATACTAGTAAGATTATAAAAAAATTGGAGGAAGCACTAAGCCCCATGGCTCATTACAATCGAGACTCAAAAGAATTATGCTATAAGGGACGCATTGTGCTTGTGACAAATTATACTTGCATCTTCAAGAGCAGATTTTGGACAAAGTTATTCCATATGCAGGGTACTAAATTGAAAAGGAGTACGACATATCACCCACAAACCAACAGCCAGACGAAAGTTTTAAATAGGTGCTTGGAGACAGCCCAAAGCCACCCACCAAATATGACTACCCAAAGAGAACTCCAAACCCAGCCAAGTGCCATTATTGATCGACGGATCGTGACTCGACGACGACGACCCATTAAAGGAGTGCTAATAAAGTGGGCGAATCTACCAATAGAAGATGCCGCTTGGGAGAACTATGACGACTTGAAGATCAAATTCCCAGAATTCATGAATCATCAGCCTCGAGGACAAGGCTGATTTGAAGAGGGCGGGTCTGTTAGGACTCTAGCTTGGAGAGTCCTAATTGAGAGGGACAATCATGTAAAACTGTTAGGACTCTAGCTAGGAGAGTCCTAATTGAGAGGGACATTCTGTTAGGACTCTAGCTAGGAGAGTCCTAATTGAGAGGGGCATTCAAGTAGGAGGTGTTTTCTTAGAGAAGAATTAGGAGTTGTAAGGGAATAGGAGTCTTGACTATGAGTCCTACTAGGAGTTGGTTAGAAGTAAGAGTCTTAAGTAGGAGTCCTATTAGGAGTTAGGGTTTAGAAGCGCTATAAATAGCCATGTATTCCTTCTCTTTTCATAAGCAATAGATGAATCTTTTCTGTAGCCTTTGAGCAGCAACTTGGAGGGAGGAACCCCTATAGAGTTCCAAGGAGGCCGATCCCCTAAAGAGATCAACCCCAAGTTTAGAATATGTAAGGGTTCTAACATAGCTCAATTCAAATAAGAAGGTTAGACGAATTCAAGTATCCAAAGGAATGGAACAGAATACGCGAAATCGACCAAAGCTCGATTTCGGACAGAATTCCAGTGGCACATCAAACAAATATTTCAGAATAACAATTATGCTCCAATGTTGGGAAATCATAGGGGGGGCGACATCATATGCGCAGCGGAAGAACAAGAAAACAAAAATCCCCGTTTCCCAAAAAGATGTTCGTCGTCGTTCGAAGATTGGTGCGCAAAAATCCGCAAAACACAAAACTGCGTATATTGATTGTGTTACCTAGGGAGATCGTATATCCCTATTTCCTTGCAAATCCTTAGGAGAGGGTGAAGGAGGTCAAGCGTCCTCCTCTCTAGCGGTGATCCACACAGCAGGGTTGCGACGACGCTCCTCAAAACTCCAGGCCTACTCTGAGGTGGAGAGGGAGAGGAGAATAGGAAGGGCAAGCAAAGACTCTAGCCTATGAGGCTGTGAATCCCTCCTATTTATAGAGATCCCGTGTCAAAACCCTAATGGGTCCTTTCCCTAGTGGGTATTGGATCTGCATCCAATAAGACAAGGGCTCCGTCGGATATCTCATATCCGAACCTCTACTCATCGCAATGCCTACCATATGTGTGTGACCCTCTAGGCCCAATATCGAGCTGGCCGTGAGTCATACCTGTCAGAACTCCTTCTAACTCAGTGAATTATTATCTCTGTAATAATTCACTCGACTCATCGACTACGGAAGTACTAGGCCACTACGCCGTAGTCCCCAGACGATACAGGGGAATCCAATCCATTGGACCTGTCTGTCCTCAGTTACCATGTACCTATAGTCCCTCATCCATCTAATATCCCAGAGACCGTATATCGAGCATGGTGCTGTCAGACCCATACGGTTTCTACTCGAGTCTCGCTCTAATCGGATTCTCCCGGAGAACTCTTTCTCTCTCAACCCGAATGACCCTGGCCAGGGATTTGTCTGAGCAAGAACACATGGGATATTCCTCTCATGATACCGAGAGTGGATGATCCTCTATCGACACTCAATAGCCCTCGTAAGGTCGACTACCACTCCCAATGACCAGCTGTACTAGATCTGGGAACAGCCAAACCTATAAGTCTGGTATCAAAGAGTGGAGCACTCATACAGGACATCCTTGGTGTCTCATGTCTAAGAACCAGATACACCACTAGGACTACGGAATCGTTGTCTGACAATAAGGCATCATCAACCATCCAGCATTCCGTAAGCGGATCAATCAGTGAACTCATTCTCCAATGAGCACCTGTACTGTATCCCTAGTGTCCCTACACGAGCAGCTATGAGACCAGCTGCATCCATCATATGGACGGGTATACAGCACACCAGTCTATCCGGTTATCACGATGTCCCTCTCGAGTAACCTATGACCGGGATTATTTAGGATATGTGTTTAAAGGTGAATCGATCTCATTATCGTGATCTCATCACGATCCGATTCCCATTGCACAAATCCAAGGACATCACAATATATATGCATTTATGCAATAGTTATAAAGTGATATACGCCAAAATATAATAAGCAAAAAGATTCTGTATCAAGTCACACGTGCCATCACTCACGTGATTGGCTTGCTGGGCACTTATGACTAGCAATCTCCCACTTGACCTAAAGCCAATCACCTATGTGTCTGATCCCCATCAGACCCCTGTGACGCTCAAAGACAAAATGAGACAACGGCTTTGTCAGTGGATCTGCAATGTTATCTTCGGATGGAACTCTTTCCACTGCTACATCTCCTCGGGTTACGATCTCTCTTATAAGCTGGAACCTCCTCAGAACACTTCTGATAAGACCCGGGTTCCCTTATTTGAGTAATCACCCCATAGTTGTCGCTATATAAGGAAGTCGACTTGTCGCTATCTGTATCGACTCCCAAATCTGTGATGAACTTCTTCACCCAGACTCCCTCCTTTGCTGCATCTAATGTAGCAATGTACTCCGCCTCTATGGTTGAGTCAGCAGTAGTATCTTGCTTGGAACTCTTCCAGCACACTGCTCCTCCATTCAAGGTGTACACATACCCTGAATTCGACTTGCTATCATCGACATCAGACTGAAAACTTGAGTCAGTGAAGCCTTCAACCTTAAGGCTATTACCTCCATATACTAGTAAAAGATCCTTAGTCCTTCTCAAGTACTTAAGGATACACTTTACTGCTAGTCATAAGTGCCCAGCAAGCCAATCACGTGAGTGATGGCACGTGTGACTTGATACAGAATCTTTTTGCTTATTATATTTTGGCATATATCACTTTATAACTATTGCATAAATGCATATATATTGTGATGTCCTTGGATTTGTGCAATGGGAATCGGATCGTGATGAGATCACGATAATGAGACCGATTCACCTTTAAACACATATCCTAAATAATCCCGGTCATAGGTTACTCGAGAGGGACATCGTGATAACCGGATAGACTGGTGTGCTGTATACCCGTCCATATGATGGATGCAGCTGGTCTCATAGCTGCTCGTGTAGGGACACTAGGGATACAGTACAGGTGCTCATTGGAGAATGAGTTCACTGATTGATCCGCTTACGGAATGCTGGATGGTTAATGATGCCTTATTGTCAGACAACGATTCCGTAGTCCTAGTGGTGTATCTGGTTCTTAGACTTGAGACACCAAGGATGTCCTGTATGAGTGCTCCACTCTTTGATACCAGACTTATAGGTTTGGCTGTTCCCAGATCTAGTACAGCTGGTCATTGGGAGTGGTAGTCGACCTTACGAGGGCTATTGAGTGTCGATAGAGGATCATCCACTCTCGGTATCATGAGAGGAATATCCCATGTGTTCTTGCTCAGACAAATCCCTGGCCAGGGTCATTCGGGTTGAGAGAGAAAGAGTTCTCCGGGAGAATCCGATTAGAGCGAGACTCGAGTAGAAACCGTATGGGTCTGACAGCACCATGCTCGATATACGGTCTCTGGGATATTAGATGGATGAGGGACTATAGGTACATGGTAACTGAGGACAGACAGGTCCAATGGATTGGATTCCCCTGTATCGTCTGGGGACTACGGCGTAGTGGCCTAGTACTTCCGTAGTCGATGAGTCGAGTGAATTATTACAGAGATAATAATTCACTGAGTTAGAAGGAGTTCTGACAGGTATGACTCACGGCCAGCTCGATATTGGGCCTAGAGGGTCACACACATATGGTAGGCATTGCGATGAGTAGAGGTTCGGATATGAGATATCCGACGGAGCCCTTGTCTTATTGGATGCAGATCCAATACCCACTAGGGAAAGGACCCATTAGGGTTTTGACACGGGATCTCTATAAATAGGAGGGATTCACAGCCTCATAGGCTAGAGTCTTTGCTTGCCCTTCCTATTCTCCTCTCCCTCTCCCCCTCAGAGTAGGCCTGGAGTTTTGAGGAGCGTCGTCGCAACCCTGCTGTGTGGATCACCGCTAGAGAGGAGGACGCTTGACCTCCTTCACCCTCTCCTAAGGATCTGCAAGGAAACAGGGATATACGATCTCCCTAGGTAACACAATCAATATACGCAGTTTTATGTTTTGCGGATTTTTGCGCACCAATCTTCGCACGACGATGAACACCTTTTTGGGAATCGGGGATTTTTGTTTTCTTGTTCTTCCGCTGCGCATATGATGTCGCCCCCTATGATTTCCCAACAGTGGTATCAGAGCCAGGTTGTTCGTGCGAATGATTGGTTTTGAACTGCGTGTATTGTGTTTAGGAAGAATTTTGACGTCAAAATCGTTGACGCAAAAGCAAGGAAGGGCAGCAACAGTTGCTGCCCTCGATCTGCATGCCTGCAGCCACCTGCAGCGGCAGCCGCAGCCGCAGCCAGGCAGCACAGCGCCGGCGCATGCGCAAGCGCTGTGCCTGCAGCAGCCGGCCGGCGGCCTGCTTGCAGCAGGCTTGCTGCCGGCGGGGCTGGCAGCCCGCGGGTAGAGGCGCCTGCGGCCGCTGAGCCCGCGGGTAGAGGCGCCGCGGGGCAGCAGCGCGGGCTGAGGCACCGCAGGGCAGCGGCGCCTGTGGCCGCTGCTCCCACGGGCAAAAACCCCGCAGGGGCGGCCGCCAGCGAGGCAGCACCGCCTGCGGGCGCTGCCTCGCCGGCAGAACTGCCCGCGGAGGCGGCGACGCCCGCGGGGGCCAGCGGGCGTGCCGCCCGCAGGCGAGGGCAGCGCCCCGCCCCTCGCCGCACAGGCCGCCGCCGGCAGGGTGGCGGCGGCGGCAGCAGCAAAAAGGGTATTAGGGTTTTCTGGGCAAAAGACAGTTTTGCCCCTCGGAATTTGAGAAATTCCAGTTTCTGTCTTTTGTCCAAATTACGAAAATACCCTTAGGAATTGAGAAATTCCCTATATATCCCTGATTTCAGAAAATATTAATTAATTAAAAGGTTTAGTTGATTATTATTTTTATTATTATCTAGTAGTCCTACATGATGATGATTATTTATACATGTGATGTATGATGAGTGGACGGATGATCATGGACCGTGTGATGTGTGTACTTGTGATTATTATTATTGAGGTCTGCGAACCTCCATTATATTTCTCGTTTATTGTCGGGCCTGCGTGCCTATGATTAAGTTGTAATCACATGAGGAGGCGCAGCGGGAGCGTGGAAGCCATAGCGGGACCCACGAGACGGACGATCGTGATGCATGGAGATGCATCAAGATGTCGACGGAACCAACGAGGACGAGATGGACGATCACAAGGCATGGAGATGCACCGTTGCACACATAGATCTTGATATGAGTGATTAGGCCTACTGGCTCGGGCCTAATCATATTAGGTTGTGGTCCATGATCATCTGGTGTGATTGCTTATACACATACTAGATATGTATATATATTTGCATGCGATGTAGATATATATTAAATATGCATATGTGTGACATGTCATATTAGGAGACCAAATCATAGAAACATCTCTCGATAATATTAAGTCGGTAAACGTGAGGCAATTAGATTGACCCACGTGGCCTTCCATCGTTATGAGTAGGAACCGAATCCCGGTGTAGGTTGAGTTGGTCGAGTCCCTCGAGACTCACCTATATCGCGATTCGCTATCTTGCTTACGACATAGAGATGTCACCGGTGACCTGAGGGCATGATATGCTTGGTCGAGTCCCTCGAGGGTATATCATCAAATCAGACTCATCTTGTAACGAAGGTGTTGACTTAACCGAGCATCATGGTTGGTCGAGTCCCTCGAGGCCATGGTGATTCGGAGGCCGAACAGGACGGGAATCACAAGGAGTTGTGATCGGCAAGAGTTGTCTACCTTTTAGGCTTAGTGTGATTGGTCGAGTCCCTCGAGGTTACACTAAGACGCTGATTGGATCCTGATCCCCACTAGAAGTCTGCCGGAGACTTCCGTTTCACGTGCTGAGGGTGTCGCGTGACTCGTTAGTAAAATAGTGGGAGCATATTAAGATAGAAGTCCATATCTTGATAGTTTATTTCTTGCAAAATCTGCATGTTATTCATTTTTGCTACATCTTTATTTTCAGAAAATGTCGCTTTCAAATCCCTTACGTGGCATACTTGATGTCAACCGCCTCACTGGTCCAAATTATACGGATTGGCTCCGTAACTTGAGAATTGTTCTCACAGCGGAGAAAATCGTGTACGTCCTTGATACAGTGATGCCTACGCCCGAAGAAGGGGCAAGCGAGGATGAGATCGCTCGCTACGTGAAGTACATTGATGACTCCACTCTTGCTCAGTGCTATATGTTGGGCTCTATGACTCCAGAGTTACAGAGACAACATGAAAAGATGGATGCCAGATCCATTCTCCTACATGTCCGTAAATTGTTTGAGGAACAGGGAAGGACTCAACGATATGAGATATCCAAGAGCCTTTTCCGCGCTAGGATGACTGAGGGGACACCGGTTCAGAACCATGTCCTAAAGATGATTGAGTGGATAGAGAAACTCACAGGTCTAGGAATGGTCCTAGAGGATAACTTGTGTGTGGACATTGTGCTTCAGTCCCTACCAGATTTCTTTTCACAGTTCATAATGAACTTTAATATGAACAAGCTTGAGGTGACTCTCCCAGAGCTCCTCAATATGTTGAGGGAGGCAGAGAGTACTATTAAGAAAGAGAAGCCAGTTCTCTACACTGGTGAGACCAGAAAGAAAAGGAAAGCAGAAAGGTCCCTTAAGAAGGGAAAGGGCAAGGGCAAACAAGGTAAAGCAAAGGTTGCTAAGAAAGACCCAACAAAGGACAAAGGCCAGTGCTTCCACTGTGGTAAAGATGGGCACTGGAAGAGAAACTGCAAAGAGTACCTTGCAGAAAGGGCGAAACAAAAGCTTGGTGAAGCTTCAGGTACATTCATGATCAGTCTCCATTTGTCAGACTCTTATGATAACACATGGGTATTAGATACCGGTAGTGCTTATCATATATGTAATTCGTTGCAGGTTCTGGCAAGGCCTAGGAGACTAGAGAGAGGCGAGATGGACCTCAAGATGGGTAATGGAGCAAAAGTTGCTGTATTAGCTGTTGGCGAGGTCGCCCTACATCTGCCTAGTGGAGCTTTTATTGCATTAGATGCATGTTATTTTGTTCCTTCTATTATCAAAAACATTATCTCCATTTCATGTTTAACAGTTAGTGGATATAAATTTGTTTTTGAGAACAATGGTTGTTCGATATTATTAGATGATAAGATCATCACGAAAGGAACATTGCATAATGGTTTATTTATGTTAGACACCACTCCACATATCATGAATATAAATGTGTCCAAAAGGAAACGAGATGAGTTGAACAGTGCATACCTGTGGCATTGTAGGCTAGGTCACATCCATGAAAGAAAGATTCAAAAGTTGCTAAATGATGGATATCTAGATCCATTCGACTATGTGTCATATGCAACTTGTGAGCCTTGCATTCGTGGAAAACTGACCAACTCTCCATTTAGTGGAACTGGAGAGAGAGCCACTGAGTTGTTGGAACTCATACATAGTGATGTATGTGGACCCATGTCAACTCATGCCATTGGAGGTTACTCCTACTTCATTACATTTACTGATGATTTCTCAAGGTATGGATATGTGTACTTAATGAAGTACAAGTCCGAGGCCTTTGAGAAATTCAGAGAGTATAAGAATGAGGTGGAGAACCAGACTGGAAAGAGTATCAAAACTCTTCGATCAGATCGAGGAGGTGAGTACTTAAGTACAGAGTTTACTCACTTCCTCAAGGACCATGGGATATTATCCCAATGGACACCTCCTTATACACCTCAGCTCAATGGTGTCTCTGAAAGGAGAAATCGTACATTATTAGATATGGTACGGTCCATGATGAGTTTCGCTGACCTACCCATCTCATTCTGGGGATATGCCCTAGAAACCGCAGCTTACCTTCTGAACAGAGTTCCAACTAAGTCGGTAGTGTCTACACCATATGAGATATGGAAAGGGAAGAAGCCTGATCTTAAGGTTGTTAAGATTTGGGGCTGCTCTGCCCACGTTAAAAGACACAACCCCGATAAGTTAGAATCAAGGACAGAGCGATGCATATTTGTGGGATACCCCAAGGAAACTTGTGGGTATTACTTCTATCATCTCGAGGACTAAAAGGTCTTTGTAGCTAAGAGAGCAGTGTTCCTTGAGAAGGAACACATTCTTGGCGCAGACAGTAGGAGAATGATAGAGTTGAGCGAAGTTAGAGAACCAAGCTCAAGCACCACTCTACAGCCCAAGTCTGTTCAGGTACCTAATACACAATTTTCAACTTTACGCAGGTCTGATAGAGTATCTCATCCTCCTGAGAGATATGTTGGACATATTAGAGGAGAGGATGTTGAGGATATTGATCCTCAGACCTACAAGGAGGCTATTATGAGTATAGACTCCGGGAAGTGGCAAGAAGCCATGAATTCTGAGATGGATTCTATGTACTCCAACAAGGTTTGGAACCTAGTTGATGCACCCGAAGGTATTGTACCCATCGGTTGCAAGTGGATCTTTAAGAAAAAGATCGGAGTAGATGGAAAGGTAGAGACCTATAAAGCAAGGCTAGTGGCTAAGGGGTATCGTCAAAGGCAAGGTGTTGACTACGACGAAACTTTCTCACCCATAGCAATGCTAAAATCCATCAGAATTCTATTGGCTATTGCAGCACACTATGATTATGAGATCTGGCAGATGGATGTGAAAACCGCATTCCTCAACGGGAACCTGGAGGAGGAGGTGTATATGATGCAACCTGAGGGATTCGTGTCCAAGAACTGCCCAGATAAGGTGTGTAGGTTGCTTAGATCCATTTATGGACTAAAGCAAGCTTCCCGAAGTTGGAACATAAGATTTGATGAGGCAATCAGATCTTATGACTTCGTTAAGAACGAAGATGAGCCTTGTGTATACAGAAAGGTAAGTGGGAGCGCTATTAGCTTTTTGGTGTTATATGTGGATGACATCCTCATCATTGGGAATGACATAGGAATGCTATCCACAATAAAGGCTTGGTTATCTAGACACTTCTCCATGAAGGACTTAGGAGAAGCATCTTATATCTTGGGGATTAGAATCTATAGAGATAGATCCAAAAGGATGCTTGGCTTGTCCCAGTCCAGGTACATAGAAACTATTGTCAAAAGATTTGGCATGGAAAATTCCAAAAGAGGTCTCATACCGATGAGACATGGGATATCGCTTTCTACGAGTATGTCCCCAAAGACTCCAGAAGAAAGGGCGAACATGGATATGATACCTTATGCCTCAGCAATAGGGTCTATCATGTATGCCATGCTATGTACTAGGCCTGATATAGCGCATGCTCTGAGTGTCACGAGCAGGTATCAGGCGGATCCAGGCTTGGAGCACTGGAAAGCAGTAAAGTGTATCCTTAAGTACTTGAGAAGGACTAAGGATCTTTTACTAGTATATGGAGGTAATAGCCTTAAGGTTGAAGGCTACACTGACTCAAGTTTTCAGTCTGATGTCGATGATAGCAAGTCGAATTCAGGGTATGTGTACATCTTGAATGGAGGAGCAGTGTGCTGGAAGAGTTCCAAGCAAGATACCACTGCTGACTCGACCACAGAGGCGGAGTACATTGCTGCATCAGATGCAGCAAAGGAGGGAGTCTGGTTGAAGAAGTTCATCACAGATTTGGGAGTCGTGCCGGATAGTGAGGAGCCGATTTCCCTATATTGCGACAACAACGGGGCAATTGCTCAAGCGAAGGAACCTAGGTCTCATCAGAAATCTAAGCATGTTCTGAGGAGGTTCCACCTTATCAGAGAGATTGTGACCCGAGGAGATGTAGCAGTGGAAAGAGTTCCATCCGAAGATAACATTGCAGATCCACTAACAAAGTCATTGTCTCAGATTGTCTTTGAGCGTCACAGGGGTCTGATGGGGATCAGACACATAGGTGATTGGCTTTAGGTCAAGTGGGAGATTGCTAGTCATAAGTGCCCAGCAAGCCAATCACGTGAGTGATGGCACGTGTGACTTGATACAGAATCTTTTTGCTTATTATATTTTGGCATATATCACTTTATAACTATTGCATAAATGCATATATATTGTGATGTCCTTGGATTTGTGCAATGGGAATCGGATCGTGATGAGATCACGATAATAAGACCGATTCACCTTTAAACACATATCCTAAATAATCCCGGTCATAGGTTACTCGAGAGGGACATCGTGATAACCGGATAGACTGGTGTGCTGTATACCCGTCCATATGATGGATGCAGCTGGTCTCATAGCTGCTCGTGTAGGGACACTAGGGATACAGTACAGGTGCTCATTGGAGAATGAGTTCACTGATTGATCCGCTTACGGAATGCTGGATGGTTAATGATGCCTTATTGTCAGACAACGATTCCGTAGTCCTAGTGGTGTATCTGGTTCTTAGACTTGAGACACCAAGGATGTCCTGTATGAGTGCTCCACTCTTTGATACCAGACTTATAGGTTTGGCTGTTCCCAGATCTAGTACAGCTGGTCATTGGGAGTGGTAGTCGACCTTACGAGGGCTATTGAGTGTCGATAGAGGATCATCCACTCTCGGTATCATGAGAGGAATATCCCATGTGTTCTTGCTCAGACAAATCCCTGGCCAGGGTCATTCGGGTTGAGAGAGAAAGAGTTCTCCGGGAGAATCCGATTAGAGCGAGACTCGAGTAGAAACCGTATGGGTCTGACAGCACCATGCTCGATATACGGTCTCTGGGATATTAGATGGATGAGGGACTATAGGTACATGGTAACTGAGGACAGACAGGTCCAATGGATTGGATTCCCCTGTATCGTCTGGGGACTACGGCGTAGTGGCCTAGTACTTCCGTAGTCGATGAGTCGAGTGAATTATTACAGAGATAATAATTCACTGAGTTAGAAGGAGTTCTGACAGGTATGACTCACGGCCAGCTCGATATTGGGCCTAGAGGGTCACACACATATGGTAGGCATTGCGATGAGTAGAGGTTCGGATATGAGATATCCGACGGAGCCCTTGTCTTATTGGATGCAGATCCAATACCCACTAGGGAAAGGACCCATTAGGGTTTTGACACGGGATCTCTATAAATAGGAGGGATTCACAGCCTCATAGGCTAGAGTCTTTGCTTGCCCTTCCTATTCTCCTCTCCCTCTCCCCCTCAGAGTAGGCCTAGAGTTTTGAGGAGCGTCGTCGCAACCCTGCTGTGTGGATCACCGCTAGAGAGGAGGACGCTTGACCTCCTTCACCCTCTCCTAAGGATCTGCAAGGAAACAGGGATATACGATCTCCCTAGGTAACACAATCAATATACGCAGTTTTATGTTTTGCGGATTTTTGCGCACCAATCTTCGCACGACGATGAACACCTTTTTGGGAATCGGGGATTTTTGTTTTCTTGTTCTTCCGCTGCGCATATGATGTCGCCCCCTATGATTTCCCAACATTTACTGCTTTCCAGTGCTCCAAGCCTGGATCCGCCTGATACCTGCTCGTGACACTCAGAGCATGCGCTATATCAGGCCTAGTACATAGCATGACATACATGATAGACCCTATTGCTGAGGCATAAGGTATCATATTCATGTTTGCCCTTTAGAATTTTCCATGCCAAACCTTTTGACAATGGTTTCTATGTACCTGGACTGGGACAAGCCAAGCATCCTTTTGGATCTATCTCTATAGATTCTAATCCCCAAGATATAAGATGCTTCTCCTAAGTCCTTCATGGAGAAGTGTCTAGATAACCAAGCCTTTATTGTGGATAGCATTCCTATGTCATTCCCAATGATGAGGATGTCATCCACATATAACACCAAAAAGCTAATAGCGCTCCCACTTACCTTTCTGTATACACAAGGCTCATCTTCGTTCTTAACGAAGTCATAAGATCTGATTGCCTCATCAAATCTTATGTTCCAACTTCGGGAAGCTTGCTTTAGTCCATAAATGGATCTAAGCAACCTACACACCTTATCTGGGCAGTTCTTGGACATGAATCCCTCAGGTTGCATCATATACATCTCCTCCTCAAGGTTCCCGTTGAGGAATGCGGTTTTCACATCCATCTGCCAGATCTCATAATCATAGTGTGCTGCAATAACCAATAGAATTCTGATGGATTTTAGCATTGCTACGGGTGAGAAGGTTTCGTCGTAGTCAACACCTTGCCTTTGACGATACCCTTTAGCCACTTGCCTTGCTTTATAGGTCTCTACCTTTCCATCTACTCCGATCTTTTTCTTAAAGATCTATTTGCAACCGATGGGTACAATACCTTCGGGCGCATCAACTAGGTTCCAAACCTTATTGGAGTACATAGAATCCATCTCAGAATTCATGGCTTCTTTCCACTTCCCGGAGTCTATACTCATAATAGCCTCCTCGTAGGTCTGAGGATCAATATCCTCTACATCCTCTGCTCTAATATGTCCCACATATCTCTCAGGAGGATGGGATACTCTATCAGACCTGCGTAAAGTTGAAACTTGTGTATTAGATACCTGAACAGACTCGGGCTGTAGAGTGGTGCTTGAGCTTGGTTCTCCAACCTCGCTCAATTCTATCATTCTCCCACTGTCTCTGTCAAGAATGTGTTCCTTCTCAAGGAACACTGCTCTCTTAGCTACAAAGACCTTTTGGTCCTCGAGATGATAGAAGTAATACCCACAAGTTTCCTTGGGGTATCCCACAAATTTACATCGCCCTGTCCTTGATTCTAACTTATCGGGGTTGTGTCTTTTAACGTGGGTAGGGCAGCCCCAAATCTTAACAACCTTAAGATCAGGCTTCTTCCCTTTCCATATCTCATATGGTGTAGACACTACCGACTTAGTTGGAACTCTGTTCAGAAGGTAAGCTGCGGTTTCTAGGGCATATCCCCAGAATGAGATGGGTAGGTCAGCGAAACTCATCATGGACCGTACCATATCTAATAATGTACGATTTCTCCTTTCAAAGACACCATTGAGCTGAGGTGTATAAGGAGGTGTCCATTGGGATAATATCCCATGGTCCTTGAGGAAGTGAGTAAACTCTGTACTTAAGTACTCACCTCCTCGATCTGATCGAAGAGTTTTGATACTCTTTCCAGTCTGATTCTCCACCTCATTCTTATACTCTCTGAATTTCTCAAAGGCCTCGGACTTGTACTTCATTAAGTACACATATCCATACCTTGAGAAATCATCAGTAAATGTAATGAAGTAGGAGTAACCTCCAATGGCATGAGTTGACATGGGTCCACATACATCACTATGTATGAGTTCCAACAACTCAGTGGCTCTCTCTCCAGTTCCACTAAATGGAGAGTTGGTCAGTTTTCCACGAATGCAAGGCTCACAAGTTGCATATGACACATAGTCGAATGGATCTAGATATCCATCATTTAGCAACTTTTGAATCCTTCTTTCATGGATGTGACCTAGCCTACAATGCCTAGGTATGCACTGTTCACCTCATCTCGTTTCCTCTTAGACACTTACATTCATGATATGTGGAGTAGTGTCTTGCATAAACAAACCTTTATGCAACATTCCTCTCGTCAATCTCCCCTCGGCTTTGCTAGAATTTACAATAAATTGTAGATGTGATAAGCAATATTGGTATCCAAAACCAATGCATTATCACAAAAATCTGCCAATTGGAGATTGATCATGAATATACCTGAAGCTTCTCCAAGCTTCTATTTCGCCCTTTCTACAAGGTATTCTTTGTAGTTCCTCTTCCAATGCCCATCTTTACCACAGTGGAAGCACTGGCCTTTGTCCTTTGTTGGGTCTTTCTTAGCAACCTTTGCTTTACCTTGTTTGCCCTTGCCCTTTCCCTTCTTAAGGGACCTTTCTGCTTTCCTTTTCTTTCTGGTCTCACCAGTGTAGAGAACTGGCTTCTCTTTCTTAATAGTACTCTCTGCCTCCCTCAACATATTGAGGAGCTCTGGGAGAGTCACCTCAAGCTTGTTCATATTAAAGTTCATTATGAACTGTGAAAAGGAATCTGGTAGGGACTGAAGCACAATGTCCACACACAAGTTATCCTCTAGGACCATTCCTAGACCTGTGAGTTTCTCTATCCACTCAATCATCTTTAGGACATGGTTCTGAACCGGTGTCCCCTCAGTCATCCTAGCGCGGAAAAGGCTCTTGGATATCTCATATCGTTGAGTCCTTCCCTGTTCCTCAAACAATTTACGGACATGTATGAGAATGGATCTGGTATCCATCTTTTCATGTTGTCTCTGTAACTCTGGAGTCATAGAGCCCAACATATAGCACTGAGCAAGAGTGGAGTCATCAATGTACTTCACGTAGCGAGCGATCTCATCCTCGCTTGCCCCTTCTTCGGGCGTAGGCATCACTGTATCAAGGACGTACACGATTTTTTCCGCTGTGAGAACAATTCTCAAGTTACGGAGCCAATCCGTATAATTTGGACCAGTGAGGCGGTTGACATCAAGTATGCCACGTAAGGGATTTGAAAACGACATTTTCTGAAAATAAAGATGTAGCAAAAATGAATAACATGCAGATTTTGCAAGAAATAAACTATCAAGATATGGACTTCTATCTTAATATGCTCCCACTATTTTACTAACAAGTCACGCGACACCCTCAGCACGTGAAACGGAAGTCTCCGGCAGACTTCTAGTGGGGATCAGGATCCAATCAGCGTCTTAGTGTAACCTCGAGGGACTCGACCAATCACACTAAGCCTAAAAGGTAGACAACTCTTGCCGATCACAACTCCTTGTGATTCCCGTCCTGTTCGGCCTCCGAATCACCATGGCCTCGAGGGACTCGACCAACCATGATGCTCGGTTAAGTCAACACCTTCGTTACAAGATGAGTCTGATTTGATGATATACCCTCGAGGGACTCGACCAAGCATATCATGCCCTCAGGTCACCGGTGACATCTCTATGTCGTAAGCAAGATAGCGAATCGCGATATAGGTGAGTCTCGAGGGACTCGACCAACTCAACCTACACCGGGATTCGGTTCCTACTCATAACGATGGAAGGCCACGTGGGTCAATCTAATTGCCTCACGTTTACCGACTTAATTTTATCGAGAGATGTTTCTATGATTTGGTCTCCTAATATGACATGTCACACATATACATATTTAATATATATCTACATCGCATGCAAATATATATACATATCTAGTATGTGTATAAGCAATCACACCAGATGATCATGGACCACAACCTAATATGATTAGGCCCGAGCCAGTAGGCCTAATCACTCACATCAAGATCTATGTGTGCAACGGTGCATCTCCATGCCTTGTGATCGTCCATCTCGTCCTCGTTGGTTCCGTCGACATCTTGATGCATCTCCATGCATCACGATCGTCCGTCTCGTGGGTCCCGCTATGGCTTCCACGCTCCCGCTGCGCCTCCTCATGTGATTACAACTTAATCATAGGCACGCAGGCCCGACAATAAACGAGAAATATAATGGAGGTTCGCAGACCTCAATAATAATAATCACAAGTACACACATCACACGGTCCATGATCATCCGTCCACTCATCATACATCACATGTATAAATAATCGTCATCATGTAGGACTACTAGATAATAATAAAAATAATAATCAACTAAACCTTTTAATTAATTAATATTTTCTGAAATCAGGGATATATAGGGAATTTCTCAATTCCTAAGGGTATTTTCGTAATTTGGACAAAAGACAGAAACTGGAATTTCTCAAATTCCGAGGGGCAAAACTGTCTTTTTCCCAGAAAACCCTAATGCCCTTTCCCCTTTTCGCTGCTGCCGCCGCCGCCACCCTGCCGGCGGCGGCCTGTGCGGCGAGGGGCGGGGCGCTGCCCTCGCTTGCGGGCGGCACGCCCGCTGGGGTCGCTGCCGCTGCAGGTGGGCGCCCCCGCGGGCGGTTCTGCCCGCGAGTCAGCGCCCGCAGGTGGTGCTGTCTCGCTGGCGGCCGCCCCTGCGGGGTTTTTGCCCGTGGGAGCAGCGGCCACAGGCGCCGCTGCCCTGCGGTGCCTCAGCCCGCGCTGCTGCCACGCGGTGCCTCTACCCGCGGGCTCAGCGGCCGCAGGCGCCTCTACCCGCGGGCTGCCAGCCCCGCCGGCAGCAAGCCTGCTGCAAGCAGGCCGCCGGCCGGCTGCTGCAGACACAGCGCTTGCGCATGCGCCGGCGCTGTGCTGCCTGGCTGCGACTGCGGCTGCCGCTGCAGGTGGCTGCAGGCATGCAGATCGAGGGCAGCAACTGTTGCTGCCCTTCCTCGCTTTTGCGTCAACGATTTTGACGTCAAAATTCTTCCTAAACACAATACACGCAGTTCAAAACCAATCATTCGCACGAACAACCTGGCTCTGATACCACTGTTGGGAAATCATAGGGGGGGCGACATCATATGCGCAGCGGAAGAACAAGAAAACAAAAATCCCCGTTTCCCAAAAAGATGTTCGTCGTCGTGCGAAGATTGGTGCGCAAAAATCCGCAAAACACAAAACTGCGTATATTGATTGTGTTACCTAGGGAGATCGTATATCCCTGTTTCCTTGCAAATCCTTAGGAGAGGGTGAAGGAGGTCAAGCGTCCTCCTCTCTAGCGGTGATCCACACAGCAGGGTTGCGACGACGCTCCTCAAAACTCCAGGCCTACTCTGAGGTGGAGAGGGAGAGGAGAATAGGAAGGGCAAGCAAAGACTCTAGCCTATGAGGCTGTGAATCCCTCCTATTTATAGAGATCCCGTGTCAAAACCCTAATGGGTCCTTTCCCTAGTGGGTATTGGATCTGCATCCAATAAGACAAGGGCTCCGTCGGATATCTCATATCCGAACCTCTACTCATTGCAATGCCTACCATATGTGTGTGACCCTCTAGGCCCAATATCGAGCTGGCCGTGAGTCATACCTGTCAGAACTCCTTCTAACTCAGTGAATTATTATCTCTGTAATAATTCACTCGACTCATCGACTACGGAAGTACTAGGCCACTACGCCGTAGTCCCCAGACGATACAGGGGAATCCAATCCATTGGACCTGTCTGTCCTCAGTTACCATGTACCTATAGTCCCTCATCCATCTAATATCCCAGAGACCGTATATCGAGCATGGTGCTGTCAGACCCATACGGTTTCTACTCGAGTCTCGCTCTAATCGGATTCTCCCGGAGAACTCTTTCTCTCTCAACCCGAATGACCCTGGCCAGGGATTTGTCTGAGCAAGAACACATGGGATATTCCTCTCATGATACCGAGAGTGGATGATCCTCTATCGACACTCAATAGCCCTCGTAAGGTCGACTACCACTCCCAATGACCAGCTGTACTAGATCTAGGAACAGCCAAACCTATAAGTCTGGTATCAAAGAGTGGAGCACTCATACAGGACATCCTTGGTGTCTCAAGTCTAAGAACCAGATACACCACTAGGACTACGGAATCGTTGTCTGACAATAAGGCATCATCAACCATCCAGCATTCCGTAAGCGGATCAATCAGTGAACTCATTCTCCAATGAGCACCTGTACTGTATCCTAGTGTCCCTACACGAGCAGCTATGAGACCAGCTGCATCCATCATATGGACGGGTATACAGCACACCAGTCTATCCGGTTATCACGATGTCCCTCTCGAGTAACCTATGACCGGGATTATTTAGGATATGTGTTTAAAGGTGAATCGATCTCATTATCGTGATCTCATCACGATCCGATTCCCATTGCACAAATCCAAGGACATCACAATATATATGCATTTATGCAATAGTTATAAAGTGATATACGCCAAAATATAATAAGCAAAAAGATTCTGTATCAAGTCACACGTGCCATCACTCACGTGATTGGCTTGCTGGGCACTTATGACTAGCATCCAATACTCATAAGAAGACTATGGTCGAACCATATATCAATCTATATTCGGATGGAACAGATTTCATATGAAACAGGGCTCCCAACACAGAGTTACCTCAGATTTGGTAACACAAGGTCAAAATCACAATCACTGTTTTGCAGAATTTATAGGGTCGGACTCAACAGATAATAGGGTAGGAAATTGAATTCCAAAATTTCCAAACTGTATGTCCAAAGAAAGATTTTCAAATCTAGTTTCAAATAAAATCAGTTTGGTACAAATAAGAATTTTCAACAGGGAGTTATAGGTAATTTAGTATCGATAGGTCAGAAATCTTGAAGTCTGTTTTACAGCATCTATAGTCTCATTTGAAAAAAATGTTTGGGTAAGTATTCGGTGTCCAAATTCTACAAAATCGGTGTCAAAAGAAAGACATAAGAGTCTAATTACAAAAAAAATAGTTCCTGCCTGAATTCACATGTTGTGTTAAATCTTATAGCCGAAACCGTGTATAGGGGTCAGTATACCGAAAATATTTCAGAATCCATGGTTTTAAGTCCAAAGAGAGACATATCAGTTTCTAAATAGAAATCTTCTAATTTATTTTGAATCAACATAAAAACAGAGTCTAATACTTCTGTAGGATGGGGTTAGAACACTTGCCTTTAAGAATTTTGACCCCCAATGAAAAGATTAAAGCAAGAACCCCAAAAGCCCCAATTTTTGTTTCTCTTCTTCTTCTTCTTCTTCTTCTTCTTCTTTATTTATTTCATTCCCTGATCACCCACGAGCTGCCTTCTCTGCTTCCTTATGAACGAAGGCAGAGAAGCTTAAGCGGTGGGATTTGTCATTTGGTGCATTTTGCAGATTTGTCCTTGTTTTTATCATATTCACGATTAGGTCCTTAGGGTTTACATATAGGTCCTCAGATTTTTTTTTTTTTTTTGAACAGATCTCCCAAATCTTAAAAATAAGTTACCTCTAATCCATACTCTATCTCTTTTGTCAATTAAAATAGATGCTTACATTATCACCAAAATAATATGAACATTCGGAAATGAGGGGTGTTACAATTTAGGATATGTGTTTAAAGGTGAATCGATCTCATTATCGTGATCTCATCACGATCCGATTCCCATTGCATAAATTCAAGTACATCACAATATATGTATACATTTATGCAATAGTTATAAAGTGATATACGCCAAAATATAATAAGCAAAAAGATTCTGTATCAAGTCACACGTGCCATCACTCACGTGATTAGCTTGCTGGGCACCTATGACTAGCAGTGGCACCGCCTGAGCTCGGTCTTCGAGCTTTGGCAGGAGGTGTAACCGCACCTGACAAGAGGTGGCATCGCCCAGAGGCTCCGTCTTCGAGCTCTGCCAAGCGATGCAACCGCCAGATCCCGGAATTCCGGGAATTGACAGTTTTGAGCTCCAAATTCAAATTGGGTTGGGGCCTATATTCGTCGGTGATGCTGCCGGAACCAACCAAGAAGAAATCGGGAACCTGTCGGAATTTTCGGAAGTTCTCCGAAGAGATCGTCGGAGGTTCACGGAGATCACCGAGTAGGCTCGGCTACTCGTTAAAGTCATCACAAGATCGAGAGCTCGCTGGGAGTTCATCGGAAGAAGTTCGTTGGAAAGCTCGCCGGAACAAGACTCGACGTTCACGGTTGAAAACTTGCTTAGGATGATTTTAGTTATGTAGTTCACTTGTAATTAGGATTAGGATTAAGCGATAATCCTATATCCTGGTTAGGGGCCAACTGGGCCATAATTAGACTTGGTTTGGGCTAAATTTGAAGCCCAACCAGTGAACCGAACGGTTTGGCGGTGGCACTGCCTAGCACCCGAGAACCAGGCGATGGCACCGCCCAGCACCCGAGAGCTGGGCTGTGGCACCGTTTGGCTGGGCGGTAGCACCGCTAGTCCACTATCAATGTCAAAAACTGACAAGCGGTGGCACCGCCAGCATCGGGAACCAAAGAAGATTCAAATTTTGGAGCTCAAATTTGAATCCTCTTGAGGCCTATAAATACCCCTCAAATCTCAGTTGAGATTACAACTTTTTGATAAGCAATTGATTGAGAGAAAGGTCTTAGAAAGTCTTAGCAAGTCTTGTTTTTCAATTTACTAGAGTGTTCACCTCCTTCTTTCTTACTGAAAATTTGCAAGAGGTTGAACTGCTTGTAAAAGGTTGTAAGAGGGGTATCTGCCCTTCCATTTCAAGAGAATTTCTAGTGGAAGGTGGGAGCCTCATCGAAGAGGGGCCTCGCAAGTGGATGTAGGTCATTTGACCGAACCACTTTAAAATCGGTGTATTCTCTGGTTTGCATTTCATTACTGCTATTTATATTACTGCAAACCTTCTTACTTGCTTTATTTCCTCATTACCTTTGCTACACAACTTTGTGAATATGCTTTCAAGTTAAGCACTTTCGAGTTCGATTTTTATTGTACGAAAGATTTGTCAAAACCGACGTTTTAATCCACTGCACTAATTCACCCCCTCTTAGTGCCGCTCCGATCCTAACATATATATGTTTCGTTGTTTCGCATGTGCCTCCAATATATGTTGATTTTATTATTCACACTGTCCTTATGTACTCTAGTGTTTGTGGGATATTGTGAACCTTTGCTATAAATGGTAAAGGGAGTTATGCAAAGAGCCCATGATGCTTTGTTGGCCCCTTATGACTTCACTCAGACATGGGTGGATGGAGCTCTCAAACGTAGGAGATTTATGTTTGGTGGTCATTCAGAAATGAATGTACCATATTATGTTATGATCCCACTTTACCTTCTATGCATTTGATATGATATCCAGAGCTTTGGTTATGTACTTATATATGTGCTTTGGATAAGAATGATATGAATGCAATGTCAAATGTAACGTTTAAGCTCCTGTTTCATATTTGTTCTTTGATATGTTCTGACATGCCTTCTTATGCCTCTGAAATATTCATACGCCATTGATATGCTTTGAAATAATTCATATATCATTGATATGTTTCGAAATATTTCATTTGTTATTGATATGCTCCGAAATATTCCATATGCCATTGACATGCTTTGGAACATTTCATACATTATTGATATGCTCCAATTACTCCCTATTCTATTTGTTATGTACCAAATATGTTTTGAATGAAATGACATTTACTAATCTATATCTAATGAGATGGTATCCTTTAATCTCTTGTATTCTACTTTGCATTGTGATACCTTGTTTGTTTGAAACCATTCCTTTTCGTTCCAAATATGTTTTGTCACTTGCTGAGCTTTTTTTAGCTCACTCCATTGTTATATAAATCTTTTAGGTCAGCTTGTCACTCTCTGAGATGTTTATATTGGGCTGAGGTAGTAGAGAGCTATTCAGAATTGTGGGCAAATCTTATTAGTTGACATATTATGGTTATTATTGTATACGCATATTTTGTATGTAATGAAATATTGTCGATGAACCTAAATGGATATATTGTGTAAAAGTGTTAAAAGATCTCTCTTATTTAGAATTTCAGAATGTTAAGTTTAGTTTACAATGATATGAACTGATGGTAAATGGTTGGAGTTCTAATTGTATAAATTATTTAGCTTGTGGATTTATAAGTGTTGTTAATATTTTATTAAGTTAGTTTGGATTTCCATAAATGTGAATTATTAAGTGATGTGATATATGATTATAAACTATGCTGGTTTTATGGATGTAAATTTAAATGAATATTTTTCAATATCTTCAAATGTGTGTTTGGATCCTGAAAATGGTTTATTGATAAAAATTTTAATATTATCGATTCGGGGGGGTGTGATAGAGGTGGTATCAGAGCATGATTTGAAAATGACTGAGATATTTGATATGTTTGATGTATAAAATATATTAAGGTCTAGTAAACTATAGTGATCGATAAAATTTTCTTTGATGTCTTTTTGGAATCTAAGATGACGAGGACATCTGATCATCTTGCTTCATCTTTTGTTAAGTAATTAAGTGGGATAGAAGGGGTTGATCATGGATATTAAATCAAAGTGGCATAATAGAAGCATGATGAACCTAATCCATTAGTGGCAGAATAATGAATGATGTGAAAGGAGATAATATTTGATGTACTAAATTGTTCTAACGATCAAAAAATTTCTTTTGCTACCTTTATGTTGGAAGTGGAGGCTAAGTACTGGTGGAAAATAATAAAAAGATTCTCTGAAGATCAGGGGTAGGGATAGCAAGGATAAGTTTATCAATAAAAATAAAAGAGAAAATAAATTAGAAAGTGATAACAAGAGGGTCAAGATATCTAGATTTTAAAAGGGAAGTCCCCATAAAAGACTTAATCCTATGTAAGATGTAGGTTAAATTATGAAACAAGTTTGATTTTTCAGGTGACTAGAGCTTATTTTGCTTATGGGAAGTTAGATTATAAAATAAAAATCTGTCCTTTGAACAAGAAGAAAGAGTCACTACCTCCTAAATCATCAGTCCATGCCAAAGTGTATGCTATCAATGAATATGATTTTAAAACTTCTAAATCAGTGGTCGAAGGTATCATTCTTGTTTTCGATAGAATACAAAAATTTTGTTTGACCATATTTCCCATCTATATTTTGTTTCATAATATTTTGCTTATCACTTGGGCATTCAACTTAGACCACTATATTATATGCTATCTGTAAATAATACTATTGGGGATTTTTTAATAACAAACTTGATATAGCCATCTTATCTGATTTCTATTGGAGAACATGAACATCTTGCTGATTTGGTTCTCCTAGAGATTTGGAGCTTTGATATTATACTTGGTATGGATTGGTTTTTTTTCTATCATACTAGTATATATTGTTATACAACAATAATCTTATTTCATACTAAATCATCCCATCTTTTATTTTAAGAATATTGGGGATGATTTACCTCCTTGCCTGATATATCCTAAGATGACTTACCTAGATTACCTCCAGATAAATAGGGTGAATTTATTTTCAAATTGGCCCTTGGGATAACCCCTAATATCTAAGCCTCCGTATAGGATGACACCACTCGAGTTAGTAGAATTGAAAAAACAACTATAAGGACTATTAGATAAAAGTTTTATTTTGCCTAGTATTTCATTGTAGGGTGCTCCGATATTATTAGTTTTGAAGAAGGATGGAACATCGAAGCTTTGTATTAGTTATAGACAGTTGAATCAAGTGACCATAAAAAACAAGAATCCTCTAACTAGAAGTGATGTTTGTTTGATCAATTGAAAGGTGCATAAGTATTTTCTAAGATTGATTGTAGATCAGGTTACCATATATTAAAGATCAAAGAGGAGGATATTTCAGTCATTCTTGGATGATTGTGTAATTGTATTCTATTCATAAAACTATTTGGGAGCTCGTGGAGGAAATGAATAAAATGTATCCTCATCTTTTCATCGATTGAGGTATAACCAATTTAGAAAACTAAATTTTCTTTTAAAGGGATGAGAGTGTAATATCCCTCACTTCTGAAATTTATTTATACTGACCCATTTGTAAATCGAAAGACCTATATGTAAATATAAAAATTTCAGTGATTAAACTATTAAGTTGTAAAAAAAAAAGAACTGATAAAAAATAGCCTCCCACGCACTCTGTTTCCCATTGGAAACGAAGAGAGGAGATGTCAGGTGTTGGCAAGAAGAGAGGAAGGGGGGCTATGGCTGCGGCTGTGATTGCTATGGCTGGGAAAGAAAGAATAGGGAAAGAAGAAGGGAAGGAGAGAAACAAGAGAAAGGGAATGAAGATGGCGGCGGTCGTGACTGCAATTGTGACACTTGCAGCTAGGAAAGAAGAGAAGGAAATTGTAATATCCATCACTTTTGAAAATTATTAATAAGGATTTATATGAAAATTTGAGGACCTATATGTAAATATAAAAATTTCAAGGACTAAACTGCTAAGTTGCAAAATGAAAAGAAAATAAAGAAAACCGAAAATTTCGGTTTTATCCCACCGCCTCCCATGCACTCTCTGTTTCTTCGAGAAACAGAGAGGAGCGGTGGGGCGTGAGGAGAGAAGAAAGAAGAAGAAGAGGGAAAAGAAGAGAGGAGGAAGAGGCAGAAGAGAAGAAAAAGAGAAGAAGAAGAAGAAGAAGAAGAAGAAGAAGAGAGGGAAGATGGAGAGGAGAGGGAGAGGCAGCAGCAGCTAGGGCTGCTGCTACACCTATGTTTCCCGCAGGTGGAAACAGAGGAGAGTATGTGTGGGGCATTGGGGAGAAGAAGAAGAAGAAGAAGAAGAAGAAGAAGAAGAAGAGAGGAGGATAGCTGCAGCGAGGAGGTGTGTGGCGTTGGGGAGGAAAAGGGAAGAGGAGAAGAAGAGAAGGAGAAGAAGAGGGAAAAGAGAGGGACGAGGAAGAGGAGCGAGAGGTGGCAGCAGCTAGGGCTGCAGCACCTCTGTTTCCTGTAGGTGGAAACAGAGGAGAGGTGTGGGGCATTCGAAGAGGAGAAGAAGAAGAAGAGGAAGAGAAGAAGAAGAGGAAGCAGGACAAGAGGTTGTGATACCTCTGTTTCCTGTAGAGGAAATAGAGGAGAGGGTGTGTGTGACGCTGGGGAAGAAGGGGCTGCAGCTGCGGCGATGGCAGCTGCAGCTGGAAGAGAAGAAGAAGAGGAAGATGAGCAGGGGAGGAAGAAGAGGTTGCGGCGTGGCTGCGGCCGCGACTACAGCAGTTGCAGTGGGGAGAGAAGAAGAAGAAGAAGAAGAAGAAGAAGAAGAAGAAGAAGAAGAGAGGAGGATAGCTGTGGCAAGGCTGCAGCGAGGAGGTGTGTCGTGTTGGGGAGGAAAAGGGAAGAGGAGAAGAAGAGAAGGAGAAGAAGAGGGAAAAGAGAGGGACGAGGGAGAGGAGCGAGAGGTGGCAGTAGCTAGGGCTGCAGCACCTCTGTTTCTTGCAGGTGGAAACAGAGGAGAGGTGTGGGGCGTTCGAAGAGGAGAAGAAGAAGAAAAGGAAGAGAAGAAGAAGAGGAAGCAGGAGAAGAGGTTGTGATACCTTTGTTTCCTGCAGAGGAAACAGAGGAGAGGGTGTGTGTGACGCCAGGGAAGAAGGGGCTGCAGTTGCGGCGATGGCAGCTGCAGTTGGAAGAGAAGAAGAAGAGGAAGATGAGCAGGGGAGGAAGAAGAGGTTGCGGCCGTGGCTGCGGCCGCGACTGCAGCAGTTGCAGCGGGGAGAGAAGAAGAAGAAAGGAAGGAGAAGGAAGAGGAGAAGGGAAAGAAGTAGCTGCGGTTGCGGTAGTGGCAATTGCAGCTGTGGCAGGGAAAGAGAAAAAGGAAAGGAAGAAGAAGAGAAAGGGAAGGAGAGGATGAAGAGAGGAAGAGGAGAAGGGGCTACGGCGATGGCAGCTGCAGTGGTAAGAGAAGAAGGAGAGGAAGATGAGCTGGGGAGGAAGATGAGGCTGCGGCCGTAGCTGAGGCTGCGACTACAGCAGTGCAGTTGGGAAAGAAAAGAAAGGAAAGGGGGAAAAAGGGGCTGCGGACGGGATTGCTACCGCAGCGGCAGCGACTGCGTATGCAGCAGTTATGTCTGCGAGAGAAGGGAGGAAGGAAGGTAGTGCGGTGGAAGGGGCTGCAATTGTGGCAGCAGCTGCGGCGGTGGCTGTGGCAGCTGCGTTTGGGAAAGAAAAAGAAGGAATGAGAGTAAGAGAGAGCAGGTGACTGTGCCTCGATGTTCGACACGTGGTGTAGTTGCGAAGAAAGGAAGAAAACGGGAGCACAAAACGAAACAGAGAGAGGACACGGAGGAAAACTAGAAGGATTTGGGTTGGCACCTTCTTTGGATCTTCGGATCGAAATCCTAGAAAGCCAAGTTCCCTGATCGTTTCTCCTATAATTGCTCTGATATTTCCTATTGGAAGTTCCCGATTCGTTCCTCTTGTAATTGTTCTAATCTTTCCTATTGCAAGTATCCTGATCATTCCTTACTGTAATTTGATCTCTACATTTGATTTGAATATGTGGAACTTGAATTGTTCTAGCCTTGCATTTGATATATCTCTTGTTTAGACATATCGATCCGAATCTGTGCAACTTCTGAGATTCTGACCTTTCGTCCTTGTTATGATTATAACTTCATGTATTGACCTCTGATTTGGACAAAACTTATTTGATCAGAATATAGACTCATAAACCTTTGTTTTGATAGCTTATTTTAAGAATTTGGATTAAGTTTGTCTACCCAAACTTCTGTTTAAAATGAGACTACTGATTTTGCAAAACAGGGATCGTAATTTCTGACCTTTTGATACTGAACTGCTTATAAGTCCCTTTTGCAAATGTTGATTTATTCAAAGCTTATTTCAATGGAAATTAGACTCGTAGATCTTTCTTTTGATATATGGATTGAAAGATTTGGAATCCAAACACCTGCCCAGTTATCTGTTGAATATGACATTATGAATTCTACCAAACAGAGATTTTGTTCTACGACCTTTGTTTACCAAATTATTTGTAACTCTCTCTATTGGACAGTTCAATTCATATGTAGCCTGTCTTATCTGAAAGTTTAATCCAATGATATATTTCTGACTAAATTGGAGCATGATTGATAGTTTGAATCATTTGCTCAATGTGCCTCTTGTATTCTACTAGAAATCGAGCTTTGGTCGATTTCTTATATTCTGGTTTCATTCCTTTGAAAATTGATATCCTTTAGCTTTCTTATCCAATTGAGCTTTATAAAACTGCTTTAAATTCTTGTATGCTCTTGTCCTTAAAGTTATTTGCATTCTTGAAAACTATTGTGTAACGTTTATGTTATATCGTATTGACTCATTTAGGCACATGTGTATCCCATTGTTCCGTATTTGCTTTCGATATGTGCCTATTCCATTTCCTTTCAAAATCCAAATATCATTGTGAAAGATTATTGCTTACTTCGTATTGACTCGTAAAGGCACATGTACGTTTTATTGTTCCGCGTGTGCTTCAGATATGTGCTACTTATTGTTAAAACTGCCCTCTTGTACTCTGGTGTTGTGGGATTGTTTGGACCTTTGCCAGAAATGGTAAAGGGTGTTATTCTGGACCTTTGCCAGAAATGGTAAAGGGTATGTGCTTAGAGCCTGCGATGCTCTGCCAGCCCCCTCTGACTTCACCAAGACATGGGTGGATGGAGCTCTCAGACGTGGGAGACTTTTGTCAGGTGGTCATTCAGAAATGGATGAATCACATTCTGACTAAGATCCCACTACACCTTCTGTATGTTTGTTATGATATCCAGAGCTTTGGTTATGTGTTTCTGTACATGCTTTGGATAAGATTGATATGTTTGCAACGTCAAAGACGACGTTTGAGCTTCTGTACGGTATTTGTTATTGATATACTCTGAAATGTTTCATCCACTGTTTATATGTTTCGAAATGTTCCATATGTCATTGATATGCTCCGGAACATTTCATACGCCATTGATATGCTCCAATTACTCTGTGCTCCATTTGCTATGAACTGATATGTTCTGAAATGTCCTATCTACCATTGATATGCTCCAATTACTCTGTGCTCCATTTGCTATGAACTGATATGTTCTGAAATGTCCTATCTGCCATTGATATGCTCCAATTACTCTGTGCTCCATTTGCTATGAATTGATATGTTCTGAAATGTCCTATCTGCCATTGATATGCTCCAATTACTCTATGCTCCATTTGTTATGAATCAAATATGTTTTGAATGACATGATACATATGATTTTGTATCTAATGAGATGGTATCCTTGAGAATTCTTGTATTCTGCCTTACATTATGATACCTTACTCGTTTGAAACCATTCCTTTTGTTCTGAATATGTTTTGTCACTTGCTGAGCCGTTTTTGGCTCACTCCGTTGTTACATAAATCTTTCAGTTCAACGTGTCACTCTTCAAGATGTTTGATTTGGGCTGAGGCAGTGGATAGCTATTCAGAATTATGGGCAAGTCTTGTTGGTTGTTATGCTATTGTTGTATAAGCATATTTTGTATGTAATGAATTATTTTGATGATCGAAATGGATATACTATGTAAAAGTGTTAGAAGATCTCTCTTATTTGGAATTTCGGAATGTTAAGTCTAATTTATGACGATATGAACTTGTGGTGAATAGTTGGAGTTCTGATTGTATAATTTATTTAGCTTGTGGATTTATAAATATTGTTCATGTTTGTCAAGTTGGCTTGGGTTGCCATAAATGTGAATTATCGAGTGATGTGATATATGATTTTAAAATGCACAGGTTTTATGGATGTGAATTTGATTTAATGTTTTTCAGTGTCCTCAAACGTTAGTTTGGATCCTGGATTGGTCTGTGATGAAAATTTTAAAAATCATGGATATTTTGAGGGGCGTGACAAAGGTGGTATCAGAGCATGGTTTGAGGATTACTGAAATATTTGATATGTTGATGTGTAAAATATATTGAGGTCTAATGAACTTTAGTGATTGGTGGAAATTTTTCTTTGTTCCATTTTAGGAATCTAGGATGATAAGGACATTTGGTCCTCCTATTTCATTTGTTTCTGATTAATTATGTGGGATGAAAGGGTTGATCGAAGATATTGAATCAAAGTGAGGTAGTAGAAGCATGGTGCACCCAATTTCATTGGTGGTAGAAAAACGGATGATGCAAACAGAGAAGATATTTGATGTACAAAATTGTTCTGATGATTGAAAGATTTTTTTTTGCCACCTTATATTGGAAGTAGAGGTTGATCATTAATGGCAACAATGAAAACAATTTTTGGAGAATCGATGGCAAGATTGATAAGGACAAGTTTACCAATAAAAATATGATTAGAAATGAATTAGAAAGTGTTAACAAGAGGGTCGAGACATTTGGATTTGAAAAGGGAAGTCACCACAAAAGACTCAATCATGTGTGAATTGCAAGTTAAATTATGAAACAAGTTTGCGTTGGTGGGTGACTAGAGTCTATTTGCTTGTAGAAAGTTGGATCATAAAACAAAAGACTGCCATTTGAACAAGAAGAAAGAGTCACTGCCTCATAAATCATCAGCCCATGTCAGAGTGTATGCTATCACTGAATATGATTCTAAAACTTCTGAATTAGTGGTCGAAGGTATTATGCATGTTTATGAAAGAATGTAAATATTTGTTTGAACATGGGTTCTATCTACGATTTGATTCGTAACATGTTGCCTATCACTTGGGTATTCAACCTAGACCACTATATTTTGTGATATATGTAAAATACGATCATTGGAGATTCTTTGATAACGAACTTGAATCTGATCCTCTTGTCTGATTTTTATTGGAGAACTTGAACTTTTTGTTGATTTAGTTCTCCTAGAGATTTGGAGTTTTGATATTATACTTGGTATTGATTGACTATCTTCCTATCATACCAGTATGGATTGGTATATAACAAATGATCACTTTTTGTACATTTGATCAGCCGATCTTTTATTTTGAAAGTATTGGACATGATTTATCTCCTTGCCTAATGTATCCCAGAATGACTTGCTTGGATTACCTCCAAACGTGACTTTGCTTTTGATTCGGTCTTTGGGACAATCCCAATATCTAAGCCTCTCTACAGAATGATATCATTTGAGTAAGTGGAATTAGAAAAACAACTACAAGGATTATTAAATGAGGATTTTATTTGGCTTAATATTTTATCATGGGGTGCTCTGGTGTTAGTTAAAAAGATGGATGGAACATTGAGGCTTTGTATTGATTATGGATAGTTGAATCAGGTGATCATCAAAAACGAGTATTTTCTGAAGTAACGACTTGCTTGATTAATTACAGGGTGCGCAAGTATTTTTAGAAATTGATTGAAGGTCGGGTTACCGTCTATTGAGGATCAAGGAGGAGAATATTTCGGTCACTCTTAGATAATTATGTCATTATATTGTATTGATGAAATTATTTGAGAGTAGGAGGAGGAAATAAAGATATCATAATCCTCATCTTTTCGTCGATTGAGCTATGATCAATTTAGAGTACTAAATTTTCTTTTAAGGAGGGGAGAGTGTAATATCCCTCACTTTTGAAAATTATTAATAAGGATTTATATGAAATTTTGAGGACCTATATGTAAATATAAAAATTTCAAGGACTAAACTGCTAAGTTACAAAATGAAAAGAAAATAAAGAAAACCGAAAATTTTGGTTTTATCCCACCGCCTCCCATGCACTCTCTGTTTCTTCGAGAAACAGAGAGGAGCGGTGGGGCGTGAGGAGAGAAGAAAGAAGAAGAAGAGGGAAAAGAAGAGAGAAGGAAGAGGGAGAAGAGAAGAAAAGAAGAAGAAGAAGAGAGGGAAGATGGAGAGGAGAGGGAGAGGCAGCAGCAGCAGCTAGGGCTGCTGCACCTCTGTTTCCCGCAGGTGGAAACAGAGGAGAGTATGTGTGGGGCATTGGGGAGAAGAAGAAGAAGAAGAAGAAGAAGAAGAAGAAGAAGATAGGAGGATAGCTATGGCAAGGCTGCAGTCAGGTGTGTGGCGTTGGGGAGGAAAAGGGAAGAGGAGAAGAAGAGAAGGAGAAGAAGAGGGAAAAGAGAGGGACGAGGGAGAGGAGCGAGAGGTGGCAGCAGCTAGGGCTGCAGCACCTCTGTTTCCTGCAGGTGCAAACAGAGGAGAGGTGTGGGGCGTTCGAAGAGGAGAAGAAGAAGAAGTGGAAGAGAAGAAGAAGAGGAAGCAGGAGAAGAGGTTGTGATACCTTTGTTTCCTGCAGAGGAAACAGAGGAGAGGGTGTGTGTGATGCTGGGGAAGAAGGGGCTGCAGCTGTGGCGATGGCAGCTGCAGCTGGAAGAGAAGAAGAAGAGGAAGATGAGTAGGGGAGGAAGAAGAGGTTGTGGCCGTGGCTGCGGCCGCGACTGCAGCAGTTGCAGCGGGGAAAGAAGAAGAAGAAGAAGAAGAAGAGAGGAGGATAGCTGCGGCAAGGCTGCAGCAAGGAGGTGTGTGGCGTTGGGGAGGAAAAGGGAAGAGGAGAAGATGAGAAGGAGAGGAAGAGGGAAAAGAGAGGGACGAGGGAGAGGAGCGAGAGGTGGTAGCAGCTAGGGCTACAGCACCTCTGTTTCCTGCAGGTGGAAATAGAGGAGAGGTGTGGGGCGGTCGAAGAGGAGAAGAAGAAGAAGAGGAAGAGAAGAAGAAGAGGAAGCAGGAGAAGAAGTTATGATACCTCTGTTTCCTGCAAAGGAAACAGAGGAGAGGGTGTGTGTGACGCCGGGGAAGAAGGGGCTGCAGCTGCGGCGATGGTAGCTGCAGCTGGAAGAGAAGAAGAAGAGGAAGATGAGCAGGGGAGGAAGAAGAGGTTGCGGCCGTGGCTGCGGCCGCGACTGCAGCAGTTGCAGCGGGGAGAGAAGAAGAAGAAAGGAAGGAGAAGGAAGAGGAGAAGGGAAAGAAGTAGCTGCGGTTGCGGCAGTGGCAGTTGCAGCTGTGGCAGGGAAAGAGAAAAGGGAAAGGAAGAAGAAGAGAAAGGGAAGGAGAGGAAGAAGAGAGGAAGAGGAGAAGGGGCTGCGGCTGCGGCGATGGCAGCTGCAGTTGGAAGAGAAGAAGGAGAGGAAGATGAGCAGGGGAGGAAGAAGATGCTGCGGCCGTGGCTAAGGCTACGACTGTAGCAGTGCAGCTGGGAAAGAAAAGAAAGGAAAGGGGGAAAAAGGGGCTGCGGACGGGATTGCGGCCGCAGCGGCAGCGACTGCGTATGCAGCAGTTATGTCTGCGAGAGAAGGGAGGAAGGAAGGTAGTGCGGTGGAAGGGGCTGCTATTGTGGCAGCGGCTGCGGTGGTGGCTGTGGCAGCTCCATTTGGGAAAGAAAAAGAAGGAATGAGAGTAAGAGAGAGCAAGAGACTGTGCCTCGATGTTCGACACGTGGTGTAGTTGCGAAGAAAGGAAGAAAACAGGAGCACAAAACGAAACAGAGAGAGGACACAAAGGAAAAGTAGAAGTATTTGGGCTGGCACCTTCTTTGGATCTTCGGATCAAAATCCTTGAAAGGCAAGTTCCCTGATCGTTTCTCCTATAATTGCTCTGATATTTCTTATTGCAAGTTCCCGATTCGTTCCTCCTGTAATTGTTCTAATCTTTCCTATTGCAAGTATCTTGATCTTTCCTTACTGTAATTTGATCTCTACATTTGATTTGAATATGTGAAACTTGAATTATTCTAGCCTTGCATTTGATATATCTCTTGTTTAGACATATCGATCCGAATCTGTGCAACTTCTGAGATTCTGACCTTTCGTCCTTGTTATGATTATAACTTCATGTATTGACATCTGATTTAGACAAAACTTATTTGATCAAAATATAGACTCATAAACCTTTATTTTGATAGCTTATTTTAAGAATTAGGAGTTAGTTTGTCTACCCAAACTTCTGTTTCAAATGAGCCTACTGATTTTATAAAACAGGGATCATAATTTCTGACCTTTTGATACTGAACTTCTTATAAGTCCCTGTTGCAAATGTTGATTTATTCAAAGCTTATTTCATTGGAAACTAGACTCGTAGATCTTTCTTTTGATATATGGATTGAAAGATTTGGAATCCAAACACCTACCCAGTTATCTGTTGAATTTGACATTATGAATTCTGCCAAACAGAGATTTTGTTCTACGACGTTTGTTTACCAAATTATTGATAACTCTCTCTATTGGACAGTTCAATTCATATGAAGCCTGTCTTATCTGAAAGTTTAATCCAATGATATATTTCGGAGTAAATTGGAGCACGATTGATAGTTTGAATCATTTGTTCAATGTGCCTCTTGTATTCTGCTAGAAATCGAGCTTTGGTCGATTTCTAATATTCTAGTTTCATTCCTTTGGAAATTGATATCCTTTAGCTTTCTTATTCAATTGAGCTTTATAATACTGCTTTAAATTCTTGTATGCTCTTGTCCTTAAAGTTATTTACATTCTTGAAAACTATTGTGTAACGTTTATGTTATATCATATTGACTCATTTAGGCACATGTGTATCCCATTGTTCCGCATTTGCTTTCGATATGTGCCTATTCCATTTCCTTTCAAAATCCAAATATCATTGTGAAAGATTATTGCTTACTTCGTATTGACTCGTAAAGGCACATGTACGTTTTGTTGTTCCGCGTGTGCTTCCGATATATGCTACTTGTTGTTAAAACTGCCCTCTTGTACTCTGGTGTTGTGGGATTGTTTGGACCTTTGCCAGAAATGGTAAAGGGTGTTATTCTGGACCTTTGCCAGAAATGGTAAAGGGTATGTGCTTAGAGCCTGCGATGCTCTGCCGGCCCCCTCTGACTTCACCTAGACGTGGGTGGATGGAGCTCGCAAACGTGGGAGACTTTTGTCAGGTGGCCATTCAGAAATGGATGAATCACATTCTGACTAAGATCCCACTACACCTTCTGTATGTTTGTTATGATATCCAGAGCTTTGGTTATGTGTTTCTGTACATGCTTTGGATAAGATTGATATGTTCGCAACGTGAAAGACGACGTTTGAGCTTCTGTACGGTATTTGTTATTGATATGCTCTGAAATGTTTCATCCACTGTTGATATGTTTCGAAATGTTCCATATGTCGTTGATATGCTCCGGAACATTTCAAACGCCATTGATATGCTCCAATTACTCTGTCCTCCATTTGCTATGAACTGATATGTTCTGAAATGTCCTATCTGCCATTGATATGCTCCAATTACTCTGTGCTCCATTTTCTATGAACTGATATGTTCTGAAATGTCCTATCTGCCATTGATATGCTCCAATTACTCTGTGCTCCATTTGCTATGAACTGATATGTTCTGAAATATCCTATCTGCCATTGATATGCTCCAATTACTCTATGCTCCATTTGTTATGAATCAAATATGTTTTGAATGACATGATATATATGATTTTGTATCTAATGAGATGGTATCCTTGAGAATTCTTGTATTCTGCCTTACATTATGATACCTTACTCGTTTGAAACCGTTCCTTTTGTTCTGTATATGTTTTGTCACTTGCTGAGCCGTTTTTGGCTCACTCCGTTGTTATATAAATCTTTCAGGTCAGCGTGTCACTCTTCGAGATGTTTGATTTGGGCTGAGGCAGTGGATAGCTATTCAGAATTAAGGGCAAGTCTTGTTGGTTGTTATGCTATTGTTGTATAAGCATATTTTGTATGTAATGAATTGTTCTGATGATCGAAATGGATATACTATGTAAAAGTGTTAGAAGATCTCTCTTATTTGGAATTTCGGAATGTTAAGTCTAATTTATGACGATATGAACTTGTGGTGAATAGTTGGAGTTCTGATTGTATAATTTATTTAGCTTGTGGATTTATAAATGTTGTTCATGTTTGTCAAGTTGGCTTGGGTTGCCATAAATGTGAATTATCGAGTAATGTGATATATGATTTTAAAATGCACTGGTTTTATGGATGTGAATTTGATTGAATGTTTTTCAGTGTCCTCAAATGTTAGTTTGGATCCTGGATTGGTCTGTGATGAAAATTTTAAAAATCATGGATATTTTGTGGGGCGTGACAGAAATGAAGAAGAAGAGGGAGGAGAGAGGGAAGAAGAGGAAGAGGGGAAGGTGGCTGTAGCAACTGCAGCCATGGCAGTTGCATTTGACAAACAAAAAGAAGGAATGAAAGAAGGGAGAAAGGAAGTAGTGCAACAGAAGGGGCTGCAGTGGTGGGTAATGATACGACTACGACTGTGGTAGTGGCAGTTGTGGCTGGGAAAGAGAAGAAAAGGAAAGTGGATGAGAGGGAAGCGCAGATGACTGCACCTCTATATTCTGCATGAGCTGTAGCGGTGGAGGAAGAAAGAAGATAGGTGCAAAAAATGAAATAGGGAGAGGAGATGGAGGAAAAGTACAAGAAGGATTTGGGTTTACACCATCTTCGGATCTTCAGATCAAAATCTTCGAAAGGTAGGTGTTCTGATCCTTTCTACTACAAGTGTTTGATCTTTTCTATTGTAAGTGTTTCCATCATTTCTACTGCAAGTGTTTCCATTTGGACATGGGATCTACCGAGATTACAAAGACAATCCTTATGCACATGGCAGGCCCTTCTTGACAAACTACCTACAATAGACAATATGAAGAGAAGAGGAATTTATTTTGTTAACCGATGTTCCCTTTGTTTGTCACGCCCCTCAAAATAACCATGATTTTTAAAATTTTCGTCACAGACCAATCCAGGATCCAAACTAACGTTTGAGGACACTGAAAACATTCTATTCATATTCACATCCATAAAACCTGTGCAGTTTATAATCATATATCACATCACTCGATAATTCACATTTATGGCAACCCAAGCCAACTTGACAAACATGAACAATATTTATAAATCCACAAGCTAAATAAATTATACAATCAGAACTCCAACTATTCACCACAAGTTCATATCACCATAAATTAGACTTAACATTCTGAAATTCCAAATAAGAGAGATCTCCTAACACTTTGACACAGTATATCCATTTCGGTTCATCGACAACATTTCATTACATACAAGACATACTTATACAACAATATCGTAATAACCAACCAGACTTGCCCATTATTCTGAATAGCTATCCACTGCCTCAGCCCCAATCAAACATCTCGAAGAGTGACAAGCTGACCTGAAAGATTTATATAACAACGGAGTGAGCCAAAAACGGCTCAGCAAGTGACAAAGCATATTCAGAACAAAAGGAACGGTTTCAAACGAGTAAGGTATCATAATGCAAGGCAGAATACAAGAATTCTCAAGGATACCATCTCAATAGATACCAAATCATACGTATCATGTCTTTCAAAAACATATTTGATCCATAACGAATGGGGCATAGAGTAATTAGAACATATCAATGGCAGATAGGACATTTCAGAACATATCTGTTCATAACAAATGGAGCACAGAGTAATTGGAACATATCAATGGCAGATAGGACATTTCAGAACATATCAGTTCATAGCAAATGGAGCACAGAGTAATTGGAACATATCAATGGCAGATAGGACATTTCAGAACATATCAGTTCATAGCAAATGGAGCACAGATTAATTGGAGCATATCAATGGCATATGAAATGTTCCGGAGCATATCAACGGCATATGGAACATTTCGAAGCATATCATCAGTGAATGAAGCATTTCAGAGCATATCGAAAACAAATATCGTACAAAAGCTCAAACGTCGTCTTTGACGTTGCAAACATATCAATCTTATCCAAAGCATGTACAGAAACACATAACCAAAGCTCTGGATATCATATCAAACATACAGAAGGTGTAGTGGGATCTCAGTCAGAATGTGATTCATCCATTTCTGAATGACCACCTGACAAAAGTCTCCCACGTCTGGGAGCTCCATCCACCCACGTCTAGGTGAAGTCAAAGGGGGCCGGCAGAGCATCGCAGGCTCTAAGCAATATCCCACATAGCGGGACCCCACATAGCGGGCAAATAAGCGCATACCAGAATATCCCACATAGCGGGACCCCACATAGCGGGCAAATCAGCGCATACCCTTTACCATTTCTGGCAAAGGTCCAGACAATCCCACACACCAGAGTACAAAAGGGCAGTTTCAACAATAAGTAGCATATATCGGAAGCACACGCGGAACAACAAACGTACATGTGCCTTTACGAGTCAATCCGAAGTAAGCAATAATCTTTCACAAGTATATTCAGATTTGAAGGGAATTGAAAGCAAGGGCACATATGGAATCCAAGCAATCACAAATAACTCAATTCAATAAGAAGATTTGATGAATTCAATGTCCAAAGGAATGAAACTGGAATAGGCACATATCGAAAGCAAATGCGGAACAATAGGATATACATGTGCCTATATGAGTCAATACGATATAGCATAAACGTTACACAACAGTTTTCAAGAATGCAATAATTTTAAGGACAAGAGTATACAAGAACTCAAAGCAGTAATATAAAGCTCAATTGAATAAGAAAGCTAAAGGATATCAATTTCCAAAGGAATGAAACCAAAATATGAGAAATCGACCAAAGCTCGATTTCTGGCAGAATACAGAAGGCACATTGAACAAATGATTCAAACTATCAATCGTGCTCCAATTTACTCAGAAATAATCATTGGATAATATTTTCAGATAAGATAGGCTTCATATGAATTGAACTGTCCAACAGAGAGAGTTACAAATAATTTGGTAAGCAAGAGTCATAGAACAAAATCTCTGTTGGCAGAATTCATAATGTCAGATTCAACAGATAACTGGGCAGGTGTTTGGATTCCAAATCTTTCAATCCATATATCAAAGAAAGGTCTACGAGTCTAGTTTCCAATGAAATCAGTATTGAACAAATCAGAGTTTCCAACAAAGACTTATAGGCAGCTCGGTATCAAAAGGTCAGAATCTCAAAAGTTGCACAGATTCGAATCGTTACGTTTAAACAGGAGATATAACAAATGCAAGGCTAGAACAATTCAAAGTTCCTCATATTCAAAGCAAATGTAGAGATAAAAATGGCAGTGAGGAAGATCAGGATACTTGCAATAAGACATATCAGAGCAATTATAGGAGAAACGATCAGGGAACTTGCAATAGAAAGGATCGAAACAAGTGGGAAACTTGCCTTTCAAAGATTTCGATCCGAAGATCCAAAGAAGGTGCCAGCCCAAATCCTTCTACTTTTTCTCCGTGTCCTCTCTCTGTTTCGTTTTGTGCTCCCGTTTTCTTCCTTTCTTCGCAACTACATCACGTGTCGAACATCGAGGCACAGTCACCTGCTCTCTCTTACTCTCATTCCTTCTTTTTTCTTTCCCAAACGCAGCTGCCACAGCCGTCGCCGCTGCCGCTGCCACAATCGCAGCCACGACCGCAACTGCGGTCACAACCGCAGCCCCCTTCCACTGCACTATTTCCTTCTTCCCTTCTCTCGTTCCTACTCTTTCTCTTTCCCAAAAGCAGCTACTGCAGCCACCACCGCTGCCGCAGCTACCGCAGCCAACGTTGCAGCCGCAGCCGGAGTCGCAGCCACGGCCGCAGCCACCACACTCGCAGCCTCTTCTTCCTCCCCTGCTCATCTTCCTCTCCTTCTTCTCTTCCAACTGCAGCTGCCATCGCCGCAGCCGTAGCCCCTTCTCTTCTTCCTCTCCTTCCCTTCTTCCTTTCTCTTCTTCTTCCTTTCCTTCTCTTCTTTCCCAGCTACATGCTGCAGTCGCAGCCTCAGCCACGGCCACAGCCTTTTCTTCCTCCCCTGCTCATCTTCCTCTCCTTCTTCTCTTCCAACTGCAGCTGCCATCGCCGCAGCCGCAGCCCCTTCTCTTCTTCCTCTCCTTCCCTTCTTCCTTTCTCTTCTTCTTCCTTTCCTTCTCTTATTTCCCAGCTGCATGCTGCAGTCGCAGCCTCAGCCACGGCCACAGCCTTTTCTTCCTCCCCTGCTCATCTTCCTCTCCTTCTTCTCTTCCAACTGCAGCTGCCATCGCCGCAGCCGCAGCCCCTACTCTTCTTCCTCTCCTCTCCTTCTTCCTTTCTCTTCTTCTTTCCCTGCCACAGCTGCAGCTGCCACAACCGCAGCCGCAGCTACTTTCTTCCCTTCTCCTCTTCCTTTTCCTTCCTTTCTTCTTCTTCTCTTCTTCTCCTTCCTCCCCTTCTTCTTCCCGACGTCACCCACACCCTCTCCTCTGTTTCCTCTGCAGGAAACAGAGGTATCACAACCTCTTCCCCTGCTTCCTCTTCCTCTTCTCTTCCTCTTCTTCTTCTTCTCCTCTTCGAACGCCCCACACCTCTCCTCTGTTTCCACCTGCAGGAAACAGAGGTGCTGCAGCCCTAGCTGCTGCCACCTCTCGCTCCTCTCCCTCTTCCCTCTCTTTTCCCTCTTCTTCTCCTCTTCCCTTTTCCTCCCCAACCCCACACACCTCCTCGCTGCAGCCTTGCCGCAGCTATCCTCTTCTCTTCTTTTTCTTCTTCTTCTTCTCTTCTCCCTCTTCTTCCTCTCTTCTTCTCCCCACGCCCCACAGCTTCTCGCTGCAGCCCTCGCTGCAGCCACCTCCTCTTCTTCTTCTTCTCCTTCTTCTTCTTCTCTACTCCCTCTTCTTCCTCCTCTCTTCTTTTCCCTCTTCTTCTTCTTCTTCTTCTTCTTCTTCTTCTTCTTCTTCTCTTCTCCCTCTTCTTCCTCTCTTCTTCTACCACTCTCCTTCTTCTCCTCACGCCCCACCGCTCTCTCTGTTTCTGGAAGAAACAGAGTGCGTGGGAGGCGGTGGGATAATACCGAATTTTCGGTTTTCCCTTTTTTTTTCTTTTTTTTTTTGCAACTTAGCAGTTTAGTCCTTGTAATTTCTATATTTACATATAGGTCCTCCAATTTACATATAAATCTTTATTAATAATTTTTAAAAGCGAGGGATATTACACTCTCTCCCCCTTAAAAGAAAATTTAGTCCTCTAAATTGATCATAGCTCAATCGATGAAAAGATGAGGATTATGATATCTTTATTTCCTCCTCCTACTCTTAAATAGTTTCATCAATACAATACAATTACATAATTTTCCACGAGTGACCGAAATATTCTCCTCCTTGATCCTCAATAGACGGTAACCCGACCTTCAATCAATTTCTAAAAATACTTGCGTACCCTGTAATTAATCGAGCAAGTCGTTACTTCAGAAAATACTCGTTTTTGATGGTCACCTAATTCAACTGTCTATAATCATTACAAAGCCTCAATGTTCCATACATTTCTTTTAACTAACACCGGAGCACCCCATGATGAAATATTAAGCCAAATAAAATCCTCATTTAATAATCCTTGTAGTTGCTTTTCTAATTCCACTTACTCAAATGATATCTTTCTGTAGAGAGGCTTAGATTTTAGGATTGTCCCAAGGACCAAATCAAAAGCAAAATCACATTTGGAGGTAATCCAAACAAGTCATCCTGGGATACATTAGGCAAGGAGATAAATAATGTCCAATACTCTCAAAATAAAAGATCGGCTGATCAAATATGCAAAAAGTGATCATTTGTTATATACCAATCCATACTGGTATGTTAGGAAGATAGCCAATCCATACCAAGTATAATATCAAAACTCCAAATCTCTAGGAGAACTAAATCAGCAAAAGTTCAAGTTCTCCAATAAGAATCAGACAAGAGGACTAGATTCAACTTCGTTATCAAAGAATCTCCAATGATCGTATTTACTTATAGCACATAATGTAGTGGTCTAGGTTGAATACCCAAGTGATAAGCAAAATATTACGAATCAAATCGTAGATTGGACCCATGGTCGAACAAATATTTGCATTCTTTCATAAACATGCATAATACCTTTGACCACTAATTCAGAAGTTTCAGAATCATATTCAGTGATAGCATACACTCTTACATGGGCTGATGATTTAGGAGGCAGTGACTCTTTCTTCTTGTTCAAAGGGTAAACTTTTATTTTATGATCCAACTTTCTACAAGCAAAATAGACTCCAATCACCCGAAAACACAAACTTGTTTCATAATTTAACTTGTAATTCACACATGATTAAGTCTTTGGTGGTGACTTTCCTTTTCAAATCCAAATGTTTTGACCCTCTTGTCATTACTTTCTGATTCATTTCCAATCATATTCTTATTGGTAAACTTGTCCTTATCATTCTTGTCACTGATCTCCAAAAATTCTTTTCATTGTTGCCAATAATAATCAGCCTCTACTTCCAATATAAGGTGGCAAAAGAAATCTTTTGATCATCAAAACAATTTTGTACATCAAATATCTTCTCTGTTTGCATCATTCATTTTTCTACCACCAATGAAATTAGGTCCACCATGCTTCCGCTGCGCCACTCTGATTCAATATCCCCAATCAATCCTTTCATTCCCCTTAATTAATCAGAAACAATGAAATAGGAGGACCAAATGTCCTCATCATCCCAGATTCCTAAAATACATCAAAGAAAATTTCCACCAATCACTATAGTTCATTAGACCTCAATATATTTTGGACGTCAACATATCAAATATTTCAGTAATCCTCAAACAATGCTCTGATACCACCTCTGTCACGCCCCTCAAAATAACCATGATTTTTAAAATTTTCGTCACAGACCAATCCAGGATCCAAACTAACGTTTGAGGACACTGAAAACATTCTATTCATATTCACATCCATAAAACCTGTGCAGTTTATAATCATATATCACATCACTCGATAATTCACATTTATGGCAACCCAAGCCAACTTGACAAACATGAACAATATTTATAAATCCACAAGCTAAATAAATTATACAATCAGAACTCCAACTATTCACCACAAGTTCATATCACCATAAATTAGACTTAACATTCTGAAATTCCAAATAAGAGAGATCTCCTAACACTTTGACACAGTATATCCATTTCGGTTCATCGACAACATTTCATTACATACAAGACATACTTATACAACAATATCGTAATAACCAACCAGACTTGCCCATTATTCTGAATAGCTATCCACTGCCTCAGCCCAAATCAAACATCTCGAAGAGTGACAAGCTGACCTGAAAGATTTATATAACAACGGAGTGAGCCAAAAACGGCTCAGCAAGTGACAAAGCATATTCAGAACAAAAGGAACGGTTTCAAACGAGTAAGGTATCATAATGCAAGGCAGAATACAAGAATTCTCAAGGATACCATCTCAATAGATACCAAATCATACGTATCATGTCTTTCAAAAACATATTTGATCCATAACGAATGGGGCATAGAGTAATTAGAACATATCAATGGCAGATAGGACATTTCAGAACATATCTGTTCATAACAAATGGAGCACAGAGTAATTGGAACATATCAATGGCAGATAGGACATTTCAGAACATATCAGTTCATAGCAAATGGAGCACAGAGTAATTGGAACATATCAATGGCAGATAGGACATTTCAGAACATATCAGTTCATAGCAAATGGAGCACAGAGTAATTGGAGCATATCAATGGCATATGAAATGTTCCGGAGCATATCAACGGCATATGGAACATTTCGAAGCATATCATCAGTGAATGAAGCATTTCAGAGCATATCGAAAACAAATATCGTACAAAAGCTCAAACGTCGTCTTTGACGTTGCAAACATATCAATCTTATCCAAAGCATGTACAGAAACACATAACCAAAGCTCTGGATATCATATCAAACATACAGAAGGTGTAGTGGGATCTCAGTCAGAATGTGATTCATCCATTTCTGAATGACCACCTGACAAAAGTCTCCCACGTCTGGGAGCTCCATCCACCCACGTCTAGGTGAAGTCAAAGGGGGCCGGCAGAGCATCGCAGGCTCTAAGCAATATCCCACATAGCGGGACCCCACATAGCGGGCAAATAAGCGCATACCAGAATATCCCACATAGCGGGACCCCACTTCGCGGGCAAATCAGCGCATACCCTTTACCATTTCTGGCAAAGGTCCAGACAATCCCACACACCAGAGTACAAAAGGGCAGTTTCAACAATAAGTAGCATATATCGGAAGCACACGCGGAACAACAAACGTACATGTGCCTTTACGAGTCAATCCGAAGTAAGCAATAATCTTTCACAAGTATATTCAGATTTGAAGGGAATTGAAAGCAAGGGCACATATGGAATCCAAGCAATCATAAATAACTCAATTCAATAAGAAGATTTGATGAATTCAATGTCCAAAGGAATGAAACTGGAATAGGCACATATCGAAAGCAAATGCGGAACAATAGGATATACATGTGCCTATATGAGTCAATACGATATAGCATAAACGTTACACAACAGTTTTCAAGAATGCAATAATTTTAAGGACAAGAGTATACAAGAACTCAAAGCAGTAATATAAAGCTCAATTGAATAAGAAAGCTAAAGGATATCAATTTCCAAAGGAATGAAACCAAAATATGAGAAATCGACCAAAGCTCGATTTCTGGCAGAATACAGAAGGCACATTGAACAAATGATTCAAACTATCAATCGTGCTCCAATTTACTCAGAAATAATCATTGGATAATATTTTCAGATAAGATAGGCTTCATATGAATTGAACTGTCCAACAGAGAGAGTTACAAATAATTTGGTAAGCAAGAGTCGTAGAACAAAATCTCTGTTGGCAGAATTCATAATGTCAGATTCAACAGATAACTGGGCAGGTGTTTGGATTCCAAATCTTTCAATCCATATATCAAAGAAAGGTCTACGAGTCTAGTTTCCAATGAAATCAGTATTGAACAAATCAGAGTTTCCAACAAAGACTTATAGGCAGCTCGGTATCAAAAGGTCAGAATCTCAAAAGTTGCACAGATTCGAATCGTTACGTTTAAACAGGAGATATAACAAATGCAAGGCTAGAACAATTCAAAGTTCCTCATATTCAAAGCAAATGTAGAGATAAAAATGGCAGTGAGGAAGATCAGGATACTTGCAATAAGACATATCAGAGCAATTATAGGAGAAACGATCAGGGAACTTGCAATAGAAAGGATCGAAACAAGTGGGAAACTTGCCTTTCAAAGATTTCGATCCGAAGATCCAAAGAAGGTGCCAGCCCAAATCCTTCTACTTTTTCTCCGTGTCCTCTCTCTGTTTCGTTTTGTGCTCCCGTTTTCTTCCTTTCTTCGCAACTACATCACGTGTCGAACATCGAGGCACAGTCACCTGCTCTCTCTTACTCTCATTCCTTCTTTTTTCTTTCCCAAATGCAGCTGCCACAGCCGCCGCCGCTGCCGCTGCCACAATCGCAGCCACGACCGCAACTGCGGTCACAACCGCAGCCCCCTTCCACTGCACTATTTCCTTCTTCCCTTCTCTCGTTCCTACTCTTTCTCTTTCCCAAAAGCAGCTACTGCAGCCACCACCGCTGCCGCAGCTACCGCAGCCAACGTTGCAGCCGCAGCCGGAGTCGCAGCCACGGCCACAGCCACCACACTCGCAGCCTCTTCTTCCTCCCCTGCTCATCTTCCTCTCCTTCTTCTCTTCCAACTGCAGCTGCCATCGCCGCAGCCGTAGCCCCTTCTCTTCTTCCTCTCCTTCCCTTCTTCCTTTCTCTTCTTCTTCCTTTCCTTCTCTTCTTTCCCAGCTACATGCTGCAGTCGCAGCCTCAGCCACGGCCATAGCCTTTTCTTCCTCCCCTGCTCATCTTCCTCTCCTTCTTCTCTTCCAACTGCAGCTGCCATCGCCGCAGCCGCAGCCCCTTCTCTTCTTCCTCTCCTTCCCTTCTTCCTTTCTCTTCTTCTTCCTTTCCTTCTCTTATTTCCCAGCTGCATGCTGCAGTCGCAGCCTCAGCCACGGCCACAGCCTTTTCTTCCTCCCCTGCTCATCTTCCTCTCCTTCTTCTCTTCCAACTGCAGCTGCCATCGCCGCAGCCGCAGCCCCTACTCTTCTTCCTCTCCTCTCCTTCTTCCTTTCTCTTCTTCTTTCCCTGCCACAGCTGCAGCTGCCACAACCGCAGCCGCAGCTACTTTCTTCCCTTCTCCTCTTCCTTTTCCTTCCTTTCTTCTTCTTCTCTTCTTCTCCTTCCTCCCCTTCTTCTCCCCGACGTCACCCACACCCTCTCCTCTGTTTCCTCTGCAGGAAACAGAGGTATCACAACCTCTTCCCCTGCTTCCTCTTCCTCTTCTCTTCCTCTTCTTCTTCTTCTCCTCTTCGAACGCCCCACACCTCTCCTCTGTTTCCACCTGCAGGAAACAGAGGTGCTGCAGCCCTAGCTGCTGCCACCTCTCGCTCCTCTCCCTCTTCCCTCTCTTTTCCCTCTTCTTCTCCTCTTCCCTTTTCCTCCCCAACCCCACACACCTCCTCGCTGCAGCCTTGCCGCAGCTATCCTCTTCTCTTCTTCTTCTTCTTCTTCTTCTCTTCTCCCTCTTCTTCCTCTCTTCTTCTCCCCACGCCCCACAGCTTCTCGCTGCAGCCCTCGCTGCAGCCACCTCCTCTTCTTCTTCTTCTCCTTCTTCTTCTTCTCTACTCCCTCTTCTTCCTCCTCTCTTCTTTTCCCTCTTCTTCTTCTTCTTCTTCTTCTTCTTCTTCTTCTTCTCTTCTCCCTCTTCTTCCTCTCTTCTTCTACCACTCTCCTTCTTCTCCTCACGCCCCACCGCTCTCTCTGTTTCTGGAAGAAACAGAGTGCGTGGGAGGCGGTGGGATAATACCGAATTTTCGGTTTTCCCTTTTTTTTTCTTTTTTTTTTTTGCAACTTAGCGTTTAGTCCTTGTAATTTCTATATTTACATATAGGTCCTCCAATTTACATATAAATCTTTATTAATAATTTTTAAAAGCGAGGGATATTACATTGTTTGCAATAGGAAAAAACTATTAACTACCTCTACTTTGCTTCTGACTATACTAAATGCATATGAAAGGAGATTCTTCTGAACTCAATAGGCTACTGTAGCCAAACTTGTTGAATCTCGGATTTTGATGATGAAGTCAATTGTCATTTGTTGTCTAACCTATATGATTGAGATAAGTGCGAGGATTAACTACGATGAAAGTAAGACATGCAGCAGGAGTTGCACCGAAGTCATGACAATGATCACGTTGGGAGTTCGAGAGCTCGACGGAAGTTCGGACAGTCGTCGGAGGTTCTGCGGGAACAAATCCGAGAAGTCCATAAGCTTGCCAAAGAAGCTTGTCGAAACTCGCTAAGTGTATCGTCGTAAGTCCAGGACTTTGCCAGAAGTCCGCAGGAGAATCACCGAGGGTTCTGTTAGGATCGGAGTGGCACTAAGAGGGGGGGGTGAATTAGTGCAGCGGATTAAAACGTTGATTTCGACAAATTTTTCGTACGATAAGAACGGAACTTGAAAAGCTTAACTTGAAAGCGTATTCTTAAAGTTGCGCAGCAAAGGTAATGATGAAACAAAGCAAGTAAGAAGATTTGCAGTAATGTAAATGACAATAAGAAATGCAAACCAGAGATTACGCCGTTTTTAAAGTGGTTCGGTCAAGTGACCTACATCCACTTGCGAGGCCCCTCTTCGATGAGGCTTCCACCTTCCACTAGCAAATCTCTTGAAAGTGAAGGGTGAATACCCCTCTTACAACTTTTACAAGCGGTTCACTCTCTTACAGATTTTCAACAAGAAAGAAGGAGGTGAACACTAGCAAATTGAAAACAAGACAAGCTAACACTTTTCTAAGGCTTTTCTCTCAAACACTTGCTGCTCAAAAAGTTGTTCTCTCAGCTGAGATTTGAGGGGTATTTATAGGCCTCAAGAGGATTCAAATTTGGGCTTCAAAATTTGAATTCTCTTTGGGTTCCCGCTGTTGGAGGTGCCACCGCCCAGCCAAGCGGTGCCACCGCCCAGGGCTCGGGTGCTGGGCGGTGCCACCGCCCAGCCAGGAGGTGTCACCGCCCAGCTCTCGGGTGTTGGGCGGTGCCACCGCCCAGCTAGGCGGTGCCACCGCCTACAGTGTTTTCAGCCTGACTACAGTGTTTTCAGCCACTAGTTGGGCTTCAATCTTGGCTCTCTAGTTCGCTGGTTTAGCTTAATTTTTAGCCTAAACCAACTCTGACTTTGGGCCCAGTTGGCCCCTAACCAGGATATAGGATTATCTCTTAATCCTAATCCTAATTACAAGTGGACTACATAACCAAAACACATCCTAAGCAAATTTTCAACCGCGAACGTCGAGTCTTGTTCTGGCGAGCTTTCCGACGAACTTTCTGCTGACGGGCTTCTAGCAAGCTCCTGAACTTGTGATGACTTTAATGAGTAGCCGAGCCTTCTCGGTGATCTCCATGAACCTCCAACGATCTCTTCGGCGAACTTCCGAAAATTCCGACAAGTTCCCGATTTCTTATCGGTTGGTTCTGGCAGCATCTCCGACGATTCTTCGGACTCTTAAACGTCCATCGAACTTGACTCCGGTATTCTCGCTTTGTGTTTTCTGGTTATCGTAGTTAATCCTGCACACACAAGCAAACACTCTACTCCGATCTAGACAATTATTATAACGCAAATTGACATTCTGTTGCCCGGCACGTCATTGGTTGGCGCTTCATCCGATTCTTCGGTGCATCGTCCTCTCTTGCGGCTTGTTGCCCAATCGGCGGTTGACCTCCGCAACCCCGATATCCTTGGCGCAATTTCGCTCTCCTTGGCCCGATGCCCGACGCCCGAAGCCTTCTGCCATCCAATATCCTGACGTGATCTCCTCCGACGCAACGTCAATTCCTCCAGCGTTAATTGTCTAATCCTGATCGAGTAGACCTGTATCACTCAAAATGTAGTCAAACATTTAAACACAATCAATTAGTTTCATCATCAAAATCCGAGATTCAACAATCTCCCCCTTTTTGATGATGACAACTAATTGATGACTAACGGAGTTAACCTTAACTCCCTGGAGTTTAACTAAACTCCCTCTATCAATATGCCATTGATAGAACACTTGGATTATCCCAAATCCAAGTAACATTCATCACATGTTATGAAAAACATTTAAACTATCATGCAAATATAAAATATTTAATTCAATGCATGAAGTCATCAATATACTTCTCCCCCTATGTCATCAACAAAAAGGAGAAGTAGCTCTAGCTATTTTAAAAGATATGCAAGTTTTTGCAACATAAAGCGAGATTTTCATCACAACATATAAGCACAAAAGTATAGCAAGATTCTTAAGTTCAATCATGGCAATTCAACACTTGCTTCTTGTGCACGATTGCACTTTGCTTTTCTTTGCAATGTGCATGATAGTATTTCTTTGTAATATTCAAAATAGCAAATTGTACATCATGCTAGCTAGCATATTAAAGATGTTCAAGACAGTAAGTTTTTCTTCTCTTTTGAGAAGTGTTATTTTTGCTTCCTTTACAAAGTGCAAGCTAGCAAAGTATTTGAAAAAGTGAGCAAGTTTTGTAACATACAAGCTAGTAAAAATGTCAAAAGCAAATACAAGATAGCTTTCTTGTTGAAGTGTGTAAGCTATCGATTCTTACTTCCTATTGCAATGTGCAGGTTGCAAGTCTTGCTTCTTGAGATGGGCAAGATAATGATGTTCAAGAAGACAACTTTTGCTTCTTGAAATAAGCAAGTTAGCAATCTTTGCTACTTAAGATAGGCAAGCAAGCAATCAAGTTTTTGCATTTTCTTGACTTGTGCAAGCAAGCTATCTCCCCTTTTGTCATTGTCAAAAAGAAGGGAAGACCCATTACATCAATTATGACAAAGGTAAGTATCAATCTTAATTGTGCATCATCATATTTTCAAATTAGAATATGCACATTTTCAAAAACCTTATATTCATTCATGCATGATATTGAATAAATCGATCAACATTATAAGGATATCATACATGATACTAAAATTTTTAACTATTTGTCAACATTTTGATCATGATACCAAATATTCATCATTTAGAGTATTCATGATACAAAACATTAAATCAATATTTATAATACATCATTTTAGCGACAACTCATAGTATTTTAAATCATGATTTACATCATATGTAATACATCACATCATAATTAGAAAGCACAAGTATTGCATATATCATTGCAAATCATAAATGTTTCATATCATGATGGTATCAATTTGTCAAATTATATCCTACCAAAAACTTATCCCCATTTGTATTTCATGCATAATTTCACTTCATCACATTAGGAGTATCAAGAGGAATTAATTGGGTGATGAGATTAATATTTCACGAATACATGGAATTGTATAAAAAATCATATCATAAGTGTTTCATACATTCATATCATCACATGAAGGAATATAAACAAAAATTAGTGATGAGATCTTACTTCATGAATACAATAAAATTCATATAGCATATCATGGTTTATTAGAATTAGTCTTCCTTTTGGTGAATAGCAAAAAGAGTGGTAGGAGAGCAAGATCTCAATTCATGCATATCAAATATTCAATCATCAAAATCATGAACCATCTAGAAAATTCTCCTCTTTAAATATTCAAAGAGAGAATCATGATGAACATTCTTGGTTTACATAAAGTTTCAAAACATAATTGTCAAGATTATGAATACTAAAAGACTATGAAACATTTCGACAAATCTCCTTTTAAATAGAAAAGAAAATGTTGATTCATAAAGGATTTCATGTTATGAATTTCAAGAGATCAAGATCATGATTTCAATAAAAAATTATTTAAATTTAAATCATCAAAATCATTATCAAAATCCAAGAGATTCACAAAGATGATACAAATGGATTCATCAAAATCAATAAGATTGAGCAAAATAATTTTCAAGAATGTTATCCTCTTTTCGATTATTTCAAAACATATGATTTTGTTTCATTTATACCAAATAAAAACATTTATCATGTTTAAAACCGAAAGAGTAAGATTTATTACAACAAAAATCAATAAGGTACTTTCATTATGGTAAAAATCAATGATCCATAAATCGTAAAAGATTCATCATCCATAATTTCGAAATTTATTAAGCATGATCATTAAGCATAACACTAAAACATGGTTTCAAAATGTTTAATATTTTCATGCATATCAAATATTTTCAAATTCGAACATGCAAAATTTCAAAACTATATCTTCCATTTTTCATAAATAACTCAATCATCATTATGAGCATATTGTACATGATATTCAAGTCATAAATTATCAAGATGTCAAATAGAGTAGGTTAATTTGAATGTATCATTTTTAGTGAATACCAAGAAGAATCACATCATGAAAGAATTTTGATTCATGGAAAAATTTCATGTATCGAATATCGAGAAATCAAGATGAAAATATATATGTAAAAATATTACAAGTTGTATTCAAGAGAAAAATCATCATTTGTTTACAACTCATTCAATTTTGTCAAATCAATATCATGATTTTGATATAACTCATTTCTAATTCAAATCATCAAACCAAAATCATTTTCAAGGGATTCATATAAATCAACAAGATAGAGAAAAATAATTTTCAAGAACAATGCTTTTCTCTTTTTAGTTATTTAAATTCATGTCATTTATGCTAGATAAAAAAGTGCATCAACATTTAGGATCGAAAAATGAATTTTATCATAAAAACCATCAAGACCAATAAATCATAAAAATCATCATGTATAACTTTACAATCTCATGCATAAAATCATCAAATCATAGCATCAAAACTTTCAATGGTTTCATTACAACATCAAGTAAGGTTTTATTGAACATATTTTGAATGATTCTTATAGATATTTAAAATTTCTTTAGTTTTACTTTATATGATTGACTTTATATTAGCATGCTTCAAATTTTTGTTCTTATGTCAAAACTATACATCATGTTTGAAAACCAAAGATAAGGTTCATAAAAAATCATCAAGCCTTCCATTCAAAAGTCATGCATCGTCATTGAAAATCAATATGGAAATCGTCAAAATACAAATTCTTGCTTCTCAAGCACATATATAAGATTAATCTTACTAGGTGTATAAGCATTAGATTTATATTTAACATTTTACTTCATTAACATAACACATGCAATTTTCAAGAAAATTAATCCTAAACTAAATTAAAAATAACTCAAGAAAGTATTATGTAATTTCGAAATAAATTAGTGGGATTTTGATTACCTCATTGTTGTAAGAGGGTGAGGCATAGTTTGCCACCTCGCCTTTCTTGATTTTCTCCTCGTCTTCGGAAGAGCTCAATTCATCCCAACTTTTGTTCTTCTTGCGTTCAAAGCAAGTAGTTCCATTCTTTTTGCTTTTTAATTTTTGTTTCATTTGTAGTTTAAGTTTACCATCACTTGAGCTTATGCTCGAGTGGTCTTCATGTGTTCTATGTCCCAAATCCTTCCTATCATTTGGAAGGTTGTTCTCGAGTTTCTTTTTTGTCACATTGTTCATTTCGTAGGTCATTAGAGACCCAATAAGTTCTTCGAGAGGGAATGTTTTAAGGTCCTTGGCCTCTTGAATGGCCGTAACTTTTGGATCCCAACTTTTTGGAAGGGATCTTAAGATTTTAGTGACTAGTTCAAAATTAGAAAAACTTTTACCAAGAGCTTTGAGTCCATTGATGACATCCGTGAACCGGGTGTACATGTCTCCGATGGACTCACTTGGTTTCATCCGGAAAAGTTCGTAAGAATGCACAAGAATATTGATTTTGGACTCTTTCACTCGGCTAGTGCCTTCATGAGTGACCTCTAGAGTTCTCCAAATATCAAAAGCCGAGTCACATATCGAAACACGATTAAATTCACTTTTGTCAAGTGCACAATATAAGACATTCATAGCCTTTGCATTTAAAGAAAACATCTTCTTCTCCAAATCATTCCAATGGTTCATTGGGAGAGAAGACATTTCAAATCCATTTTCGACTATGTCCCATAAATTCAAATCCAAAGAAAGTAAGAAAACTCTCATTCGAGTTTTCCAACAAGTGTAGTCCGTCCCATTGAAAAAGGGAGGACGAATGAGAGAGTGACCCTCTTGAAAGCCATAAAGAGCCATTTCTATTTGGGTGTTAAACCAAAGTAGAAAACCGTGGCTCTGATACCAATTGTTAGGATCGGAGTGGCACTAAGAGGGGGGGGTGAATTAGTGCAGCGGATTAAAACGTTGATTTCGACAAATTTTTCGTACGATAAGAACGGAACTTGAAAAGCTTAACTTGAAAGCGTATTCTTAAAGTTGCGCAGCAAAGGTAATGATGAAACAAAGCAAGTAAGAAGATTTGCAGTAATGTAAATGACAATAAGAAATGCAAACCAGAGATTACGCCGTTTTTAAAGTGGTTCGGTCAAGTGACCTACATCCACTTGCGAGGCCCCTCTTCGATGAGGCTTCCACCTTCCACTAGCAAATCTCTTGAAAGTGAAGGGTGAATACCCCTCTTACAACTTTTACAAGCGGTTCACTCTCTTACAGATTTTCAACAAGAAAGAAGGAGGTGAACACTAGCAAATTGAAAACAAGACAAGCTAACACTTTTCTAAGGCTTTTCTCTCAAACACTTGCTGCTCAAAAAGTTGTTCTCTCAGCTGAGATTTGAGGGGTATTTATAGGCCTCAAGAGGATTCAAATTTGGGCTTCAAAATTTGAATTCTCTTTGGGTTCCCGCTGTTGGAGGTGCCACCGCCCAGCCAAGCGGTGCCACCGCCCAGGGCTCGGGTGCTGGGCGGTGCCACCGCCCAGCCAGGAGGTGTCACCGCCCAGCTCTCGGGTGTTGGGCGGTGCCACCGCCCAGCTAGGCGGTGCCACCGCCTACAGTGTTTTCAGCCCGACTACAGTGTTTTCAGCCACTAGTTGGGCTTCAATCTTGGCTCTCTAGTTCGCTGGTTTAGCTTAATTTTTAGCCTAAACCAACTCTGACTTTGGGCCCAGTTGGCCCCTAACCAGGATATAGGATTATCTCTTAATCCTAATCCTAATTACAAGTGGACTACATAACCAAAACACATCCTAAGCAAATTTTCAACCGCGAACGTCGAGTCTTGTTCTAGCGAGCTTTCCGACGAACTTTCTGCTGACGGGCTTCTAGCAAGCTCCTGAACTTGTGATGACTTTAATGAGTAGCCGAGCCTTCTCGGTGATCTCCATGAACCTCCAACGATCTCTTCGGCGAACTTCCGAAAATTCCGACAAGTTCCGGATTTCTTATCGGTTGGTTCTGGCAGCATCTCCGACGATTCTTCGGACTCTTAAACGTCCATCGAACTTGACTCCGGTATTCTCGCTTTGTGTTTTCTGGTTATCGTAGTTAATCCTGCACACACAAGCAAACACTCTACTCCGATCTAGACAATTATTATAACGCAAATTGACATTCTGTTGCCCGGCACGTCATTGGTTGGCGCTTCATCCGATTCTTCGGTGCATCGTCCTCTCTTGCGGCTTGTTGCCCAATCGGCGGTTGACCTCCGCAACCCCGATATCCTTGGCGCAATTTCGCTCTCCTTGGCCCGATGCCCGACGCCCGAAGCCTTCTGCCATCCAATATCCTGACGTGATCTCCTCCGACGCAACGTCAATTCCTCCTGCGTTAATTGTCTAATCCTGATCGAGTAGACCTGTATCACTCAAAATGTAGTCAAACATTTAAACACAATCAATTAGTTTCATCATCAAAATCCGAGATTCAACAGGTTCATCGGATGATCGATGGAAGTTCGCCGGAAACTCGCCGGAAGAAGCGATTGACGCACCGGAGCAAGCTACAGAAATTGTCTTAGGATTTATCATAGTTAGCATAATGATTAAGTTGGTAATGGGAGGTGATCCCAATAGCTTAATCTTGGGGCAATTGGGCCCCTAAAAAACTCAAATTGGGCCGAATGGATCTACCCATTCGGACCCTGATTGCTGTGGGAGGTGCAACTGCCCAAGCCAGGAGGTAGCACCGCCTGGGCTAAGTCTCCCAGGGAGACTGGGTGATGCAACCGCCCCAGCCAGGAGGTGCAACCGCCTGGGCTCAGTTTCCAAGCGAGACTGGGCGGTGCAACCTCTCCTGACAGTAGGTAGCACCGCCTGAGCTCGGTCTTCGAGCCCTGGCAGGCGGTGCAACCGCCCTAGTCAGGAGGGGCAACCGCCTGAGCTCGGTCTTCGAGCTCTGGCACATATGTGCAACCGCCCTTGACAGAGGTGGCACCGCTCAGAGGCTCAGTCTTCGAGATCTACCGGGCGGTGCAACCGCCCCAATCAGGAGGTGCAACCGCCTGATCCCGGAATTCCGGGAATTGACAGTTTTGAGCTCCAAATTTGAACTGGGTTGGGGCCTATAAATATCACACCCATTTAGCACTGAAAGGTAGCAACTTACACTCGAAATCTTGATATCTTTCTGTGATTCTTAGAGCTCAAAATTGTTGTAAAGGCCAAAAGTTCTCCTCCCTTTGTTCTTCAAAGTTTTGAGTTGTAAAGAGAGGAGAGAAAATTTCTGTAAGGGTTGTCTCTTAAGCCCGTCAAAAGGAGTGAAACTATAAATGGGTGGTTGGCCTTCGTCTATTGAAGGAAGGCCTCTAGTTGACGTCGGTGACCTTGTCGGTGGAGGAAGCCAAAAGTGGAGTAGGTCAAGATTGACCGAACCACTCTAAATCTCGGTTTGCATTTATTTTTAGCATTTTATCTTTACTACAAACCTCCTAAATAGCTACTGCCTTCTGCGCTTTTACGAACGAATTTCTAAGTTCAAAACTTTCCGAATCTGCGTTTAGACGTAAATCGGCTTTTTCGTACGATCATTACATTTCAGTTTACGTTTTGATTTCAATCATAACTGCAAACTACCTTCTGCGCATGTATAAAACATATCTCAAAGTTCAGTATCTTCAAAATTGTCATTTAGACGTAAACTGGTTTTATCGTACGAACGTCACATTTCAGTTTGCGCTTGCATTCTGATTTTCATCATAAACTGCAAACTACCTTTGTAGATTTACTTTAACGTCATCTCGCTTAATCTTAAGTAATCTTAGAATCGCCTTTTACAACGAAATCGTTTTTTATCAAACAAACGCAGCTTTCGGTTTTAATCGCTGAAAAATTTCCGCTGCACTAATTCACCCCCCCCTCTTAGTGCTATTGATCATAACAATTGGTATCAGAGCGAGGTTAACTCTCAAACGGATTAAAACCCAAGAGATATGGCTTACGCCGGAAACCAAGAGGGCCATTCTATTACACGTCCACCCATGTTCAATGGGACGAACTACACCTATTGGAAGACCCGAATGAGGATCTTTATTATTTCTATGGATTTTGAACTCTGGAATCTTGTCGAAAACGGTTTTTCGAAGTCTTCTCTTCCAATGTTCGATTGGAATGATTTGGAGAAGAAGGCTTTCGCTCTTAATGCAAAGGCTATGAATGCCTTTTTTTGTGCACTTGATAAAAATGAGTTTAATCGTGTTTCGATTTGTGAAACCACATTTGATATTTGGCACACACTCGAAGTGACTCATGAAGGCACAAGTAGAGTGAAAGAGTCAAAAATCAATCTTTTATTACACTCTTTTGAACTTTTCCGGATGAAACCGAGTGAGACTATTGGCGACATGTTTACCCTTTTCACGGATGTCGTCAACGGTCTAAAAGGACTCGGAAATTTTTTTTCGGATTTTGAGCTCATAAATAAGATTCTAAGATTCCTTCCTAAAAGTTGGGATCCTAAAGTCACTGCTACTGCTATTCAAGAGGCGAAAAATCTAAACAACTTCCCTCTTGAAGAACTAATCGGGTCATTAATGACCTACGAGATGACTTGTAATGCTCATGAAGAGCAAGAAGACATCCTTCCAAAGAACAGGAAGGATATGGCACCTAAAACTTCAGAAGACAACTTGAGAGAAAACTCAAGTGATGAGGACTGTGACGATGACTTGGCACTTCTAACAAAAAAATTTAAAAAGTTAATTAAAAGAAACAAGTTTAAGAATGACACAAAAAACAAACTTGAACCCAAGAAGGACCAAGTTATTTGCTATGAGTGCAAAAAGCCGGGACACTACAAGAGTGATTGTCCCCAAGTTAAAAAGAGAATATCAAAGAAGAAGGCGCTCAAAGCAACATGGGATGATTCGAGCGGGTCCGAAGAAGAGGAGTCCAACACCGAGCAAGTTGCTCATTACGCCTTAATGGCCATCGGAGAGGAGGTAACGAATTTATTAGATGCAGATTTATCTTTCGATGAATTATTAAATGCCTTCCATGACTTATTTGATGAATGCAAGATTATCAATAGAAAATATAAATTGCTAAAAAAGGAGCATGATAGTCTTACTTGTGATTTTGATAAGTTAAAAACTGAATATCATGATAGTTTAGATCCATGCATCAAATGCCCTGATCTAGAAACTCTCCAAAACGAAAACATGCTACTTAAAGACACCCTGAAGAAATTCGAGGTTGGTAGCAAGTCATTGAACACGATCCTTGCAAACAAGGGTCATATTCCCAAAAGAAGTGAAATTAGATTTGTGAGAAGTTCTCACCAAAATCCAACCACCTTCATAAAAGGCACCATCCTACATTTTCAACACCAAAAGAAATGCAACTTTTGTTACAAATTTGGACACAAGACGCATTATTGTCCATTCAAGAAAATTAGTCCAAACAAATTGATTTGGGTTCCTAAAGGAACCATGATAAATTCTATGCAACATGATAGACATTATAGATCTATTTGTGATGCACCCAAAAGCAAATGGGTACCTAAAAATCATCCTTTCTTGTAGAAAACTAAACCATCACAAGCTAGGAGCAAGAGATGGTACCTTGATAGTGGATGCTCAAGGCATATGACCGGAGATCCATCTCAATTCTCTAAGCTCACTAGCATAGACGATGGCTATGTCACCTTCGGAGACAACAACAAGGGTAAAATCATTGGCAAAGGAACCATAGGTAACAAATCCAACTTCTTTATTGAAGATATTTTGTTAGTTGATGGTTTAAAACATAATCTCTTCAACATTAGTCAATTATGTGATAAAGGATATATTGTCAGATTTGAATCTAATGCTTGCATCATTGAAAAATCACACAAAAACATATCTATAATTGCATTGAAACAAAATAACGTATATACTATTGACATCAATGATTTGTGTAATGAAATGTGCTTTTCTGTTTTGAATGAGGATGCTTGGATATGGCATAGAAGATTAGGTCATGCCAGCATGAAACTAATTACTCAAATATCATCTAAAGAACTTGTAAGAGGAATTCCTCATATCAAGTTCATTAAAGATAATCTATGTGATGCTTGCCAATTAGGTAAACAAATTAAGGGTAGTTTCAAATCTAAGAATCAAGTAAGCACCTCTAGGCCCTTACAATTGATCCATATGGACTTGTTCGGACCAATCTCCACATCAAGCCTAGGAGGTAGCAAATACGCCTTCGTCATTGTGGATGACTATAGCAGATACACTTGGACTTACTTCTTAAAACAGAAAAGTGAATGCCTTAGATATTTTACAGTTTTGTAAGCTTGTTCAGAATGAGAAAGGTTCTATGATTTCATCAATTAGAAGTGATCATGGTGGTGAATTTCAAAACCATGATTTCCAGGAATTTTGTGAACTCAATGGATACAACCATAATTTCTCTACTCCTAGAAATCCTCAACAAAATGGAGTAGTACAAAGAAAAAATCGAAATTTACAAGAAATGGCAAGAACCATGTTGAATGAACACAACCTACCCAAATATTTTTGGGCCGAAGCCGTAAATAATGCATGCTATATTTTGAATAGAGTTCTAGTAAGACCCCTACTAACCAAAACTCCCTATGAGTTATAGAACAACAAAAAACCTAATGTTTCATATTTTAAAGTCTTTGGGTGTAAGTGTTTTATCTTGAATGAAAAGGATAACTTAGGAAAATTTGATGCTAAATCCGATGAAGGAATCTTTCTTGGTTATTCTTCGGTTTCTAAAGCCTTTTGTATCTTCAATAAAAGAACTTTAATTATCGAAGAATCCATTCATGTTGTTTTCAATGAGATTTCTAAAATCAGGAAAAATGATTATGATGATGATGTTAATTTTGATTCCTTGAATTTAAATGAAACCCTTTCTCCAACTAGCAACTTGGATGCATCCACTTCCGAAACATCCTTATGCAAGGATTGGAAGTATGTAGATGCTCATCCCAAGGAGCTAATCTTAGGAGACACGTCAAAGGGGGTTCAAACACGATCTTCTCTTAAAAAATTTTGTGCGAACGTCGCCTTTTTTTTCCAAATTGAACCCAAATGTGTTGATGAAGCCACGAAAGATGATTCATGGATTATCAGAATGCAAGATGAATTTAATCAATTTGAGAGAAATGAGGTGTGGAAGCTTGTTCCTAGGCCAAATGACCATTTAGTTATTTGTACTAAATGGGTCTTCAGAAATAAGCAAGATGAAAATGGTATCGTGGTTAGAAACAAGGTTAGATTAGTAATAATTTCAACCAAGAAGAATGTATCGATTACGAAGAAACCTTCGCTCCTGTGGCTCAATTGGAAGCCATAAGGATGCTCCTTGCCTACGCTAGTAGTAATAATTTTAAGTTGTTTCAAATGGATGTTAAAAGCGCTTTTCTAAATGGCTTTATCTCCGAAGAAGTTTATGTTGAACAACCTCTTGGATTTGAAAATAATAGCCTCCCTAATCATGTGTTTAGATTTACTAAAGCTCTATATGGTTTAAAACAAGCCCCAAGGGCTTGGTATGAGAGACTTAGTTCTTTTCTTATCGAAAATAATTTCACAAAAGGCAAGGTTGATACTACATTGTTCATCAAGAATTTTGAAAATAATTTTCTTACTGTTCAGATTTATGTTGATGATATTATTTTTGGCTCTACGAATGAATCTCTTTGTGAATCTTTTGATAAAACTATGAGTCTTGAATTCGAAATGAGCTTAATGGGAGAATTAACATTCTTCTTAGGCTTGCAAATCAAACAACTAAGCAATGACATCTTTATTAGTCAAACTAAATTTGCTATGAATTTAGTAAAAAAGTTTAATATGAATAACTCAAAGGCTATTAACACTCCTATGAGCACCTCCACTAAGCTAGAAATTGATGAAAGTGGAGAAAGCTTCGTTAAAAAAACTTATAGGGGTATGATAGGAAGTTTACTTTACCTCACTACAACTAGACCAGACATCGTGTTCAGTGTAGGACTTTATGCTAGATTTCAATCAAACCCTAAGATATCTCATCTCAAAGTAGTTAGAAGAATACTTAGATATCTTAATGGTACCATAAATCTAGTATTTTGGTACCCAAAATCAAAGAATTTTGAGTTAATTGCTTATGCTGATGCGGACTTTGCTTGCTGTAAACTAGATAGAAAAAGCACATTAGGATCATGTCAATTTTTAGGGCATGCCCTTGTTTCCTGGTCATCTAAGAAACAAAACTCGGTTGCACTATCAACAACCGAAGCTGAATATATTGCAGCAAGTGCATGCTGTGCACAAGTTATATGGATGAAAAACACCTTAGAATATTACAAAGTTAATCTTAAAAATATTCCCATTAAATGTGATAACACAGTGCAATATACTTGACTAAGAATCCTATACAACACTCAAGAACAAAACACATTGATATTAGACATCACTTTATACGAGATCATGTTACTAATCATGACGTAACCATAGAGTTCGTTGACACTAAACATCAACTAGCTGACATTTTTACAAAACCTCTAAGTGAAGAATAATTTGGTTTCATAAAAAGAGAATTAGGAATGTTGATGTATCCAAATAGATAAACTAGTCAAAATTATTTTTCGGATGATCAAATCACTTGATTGCCATGTGTCCGAATGATCAAATCACTTGATTGCCATGTGTTGAAATGTTTTGATTTTTGAAAAACTATAGCATAATCTTGTCCGAATGCATGAAAGAATTCATCTCATTTTTTGACTCGCTTAACAGTTGGAATGACAAAAATCAAATACACTCTTATGAAAAATATTTTTTTCGAAATGGATTTGATAAAATGACTTTCCTCCTTCATGCACAAAGAATTATAACATAAAAGGAGAAGTATTCAAAGCATTATACGTATCATTCCTTCCTTTATATGCTTGATAACTTGCTTATATTGTTCTCCTGGTATCACATCTACCATGCTTTTTGTTGATGACAAAGGGGGAGAAATATATGAATTGATTTGATGCTATAAACACTGATGCTATGATTATGCCATGCCTGCATCATCAAGAGATATATGAACAGATGCCATATATAGAAATGCAACACTTGCTAAAATATTTGAAATGTGTACATCATGTAATGATATCAAAATCTTACTTCACAACTTTACATGTTGATATCTTACAATATGATGAATTGCTTCAATTACCATCATTCAAAATTGTTATGTATGAATGAATGTCAAGCCTTGACATCATCTTCAGATGTGTGACTTGAATTCTTAGGTCTTAAATTCAAGAATTACTTATCTTAAGTATGGCATGTAGACAGGGGGAGTTAAGGTTAACTCCATTATCAATTGATTGTCATCGTCAAAAAGGGGAAGATTGTTGAATCTTGGATTTTGATGATGAAGTCAATTGTCATTTATTGTCTAACCTATATGATTGGGATAAGTGTGCAGGATTAACTACGATGAAAGTAAGACATGCAGCAGGAGTTGCGCCGAAGTCATGACAATGATCACGTTGGGAGTTCGAGAGCTCGACGGAAGTTCAGACAGTCGTCGGAGGTTCTGCGGGAACAAATCCGAGAAGTCCATAAGCTTGCCAAAGAAGCTCGTCGAAACTCGCCAAGTGTATCGTCGCAAGTCCAGGAGTTTGCCGGAAGTCCGTAGGAGAATCACCGAGGGTTCATCGGATGATCGACGGAAGTTCGCCGGAAACTCGCCGGAAGAAGCGATTGACGCACCGGAGCAAGCTGTAGAAATTGTCTTAGGATTTATCATAGTTAGCACAATGATTAAGTTGGTAATGGGAGGTGATCCCATTAGCTTAATCTTGGGGTAATTGGGCCCCTAAAAATCTCAAATTGGGCCGAATGGATCTACCCATTCGGACCCTGATTGCTATGGGAGGTGCAACCGCCCAAGCCAGGAGGTAGCACCGCTTTGGCTAAGTCTCCCAGGGAGACTGGGCGGTGCAACCGCCCCAGCCAGAGGTGCAACCGCCTGGGCTCAGTCTCCAAGCGAAACTGGGCGGTGCAACCTCTCATGACAGGAGGTAGCACCGCCTGAGCTCGGTCTTCGAGCTCTGGCAAGCGGTGCAATCGCCCCAGTCAGGAGGTGCAACCGCCTGAGCTCGGTCTTCGAGCTCTGGCAGATAGGTGCAACCACCCCTGATAGAGGTGGCACCGCCAAGAGGCTCAGTCTTCGACCTCTGCCAGGCGGTGCAACCGCCCCAGTCAGGAGGTGCAACTGCCTGATCCCGGAATTCCGGGAGTTGACAGTTTTGAGCTCCAAATTTGAACTAGGTTGGGGCCTATAAATATCCCACCCATTCAGCACTGAAAGGTAGCAACTTACACTCAAAATCCTGATATCTTTCTGTGATTCTTAGAGCTCAAAATTGTTGTAAAGGCCAAAAGTTCTGCTCCCTCTATTCTTCAAAGTTTTGAGTTGTAAAGAGAGGAGAGAAATTTTCTGTAAGGGTTGTCTCCTAAGCCCGTCAAAAGGAGTGAAACTGTAAAAGGGTGGTTGGCCTTTGCCTATTGAAGGAAGGCCTCTAGTTGACGTCGGTGACCTCGTCGGTGGAGGAAGCCAAAAGTGGAGTAAGTCAAGATTGACCGAACCACTCTAAATCTCGGTTTGCATTTACTTTGAGCATTTTATCTTTACTGCAAACCTCCTAAATAGCTACTGCCTTCTGCGCTTTTACGAACGAATTTCTAAGTTCAGAACTTTCCGAATCTGCGTTTAGAAGTAAATCGACTTTTTCGTACGATCATTACATTTTAGTTTACGTTTACGTTTTGATTTCAATCATAACTGCAAACTGCCTTCTGCGCATGTATAAAACATATCTCAAAGTTCAATATCTTCAAAATTGTCATTTAGACGTAAACTGGTTTTATCGTACGAACGTCGCATTTCAATTTGCGGTTGCATTCTGATTTTCATCATAAACTGCAAACTGCCTTTGTAGATTTACTTTAACGTCATCTCGCTTAATCTTAAGTAATCTTAGAATCAGCTTTTACATCGAAATCGTTTTTTATCGAACGAACGCAGCTTTCGGTTTTAATCGCTGAAAAATTTTCGCTGCACTAATTCACACACCCCCCCCCCCCCCTCTCTTAGTGCTCTTGATCCTAACAAAACTTACATCACGGATTCGGTGAACTCATGCATTGTTTCTCAAGAAAAGGGCCACTTACATAATAGGCATAGGTTACTTTCAGATGCGTTATTTGGTGGATGTGGAAGGATAGATGTATCATAATCTTTGAGTGTCAACACACAAACAATACTAAACTTTTGATAGAGATTATTAGAGACTCAAGATCATATATGGAGCACGATCTCAAAATGGAGCACTTTACATGAAGAGAGAAAGTTATTTTTATCAGATTCAATTTTGCTATTAGGTAAAGATATGGGGAATTATGTTGAAGAATTGTATGTATCCCGTAGTTATCTGCCCTAATAATGTACTGTACCCACATGTAGTCTTAGTATATCTGGACATTAAATTTTATTTGTTGGTTACAGTTAAGAGTCATAGTCTACAGCATGTGTAGTCATGACTACACTTTATTTGTTGGCTACAGTTATGAGTCATAGTCTATAGTATGTGTAGTCATGACTACCTCTTGTTAAATCTCATATTTTGATGATGAAACTAATTGATTGTGTTTATATGTTTAACTGCATTTTGAGTGATGCAGGTCTACTCGATCAGGATTAGACAATTAAGGCAGGAGGAATTGACGTTGCGCCGGAGGAGATCACAAAAGGATATTGGATGGCAGAAGGCTTCGGACGTCGGGCATCGGGCATCGGGCCAAAAGCGGAATTACATGAAGGATATCGGGGTTGCGGAGGTCAACCGCCGATTGGGCAACAAGCTACAAGATAGGACGATGCGCTAAAGAATCGGATGAAGCGCTAACCAATGACGTGCCGGGCAACAGAATGTCAATTCACGTTGTAATAATTGTCTAGATCGGAGTAGAGTTTTGGCTTGTGTGTGCAGGATTAACTACAATAACGATGAAGACATAAAGCGAAACAAAGTGTTGGAGTTAAGTGCGAAGGATTTGTTGTGAGTTCGAGAGTTCGACGAAACTTCGAAGGTTTGTCGGGAATGCTGTCGGAACTAGCGAAGAATGAGTAGGGAGTTTGCCGAAGGGTTTTTCGGAAGCTCGCCGGAAGGTTCGTTGGAAGTTCGTGGAACTCGCCGAGAAAGATTGGAGCTTGCCGAGAGTCCGTAGAATGGTTTCCGAGAGTTCGTCGGAAAACCATCGGAAGTTCGCCGGAAGCTCGCTAGAAAAAGTCTTGACTTGCGGACTTTGTAATAGATTAGAAAATGACTTTAAATTTGTAGTTAGCATGTTAATTAGGGTTATGATTAGTTGTTAATCCTATAACTCAAGTAGGGGCCAATTGGGCCCGAGTTCGGACTGGTTTGGGCCAAGTTTGGAGCCCAACTAGTGAGCTGAAATAGTGTAGGCGTTGGCACCGCCTAGAACCTGAGAACTTGAGAACCAAGCTTGGCTGGGCGGTGGTGTTGAATCTCATATTTTGATGATGAAACTACTTGATATATGTTTATGATTTAATCTGCATTTTGAGTGATGCAGGATACTTCAATTAGGATGAGACAATTAAAGCAGGAAAATCATGTTGTGCCGGAAGAACATGTCAGAAGATTGGACGTTGGGTCGGTGGATCGGTCGACGTATCGACAGAAGGCTTCGAGCCGTGGACTCGAGCATCGGGCCAAGAAGAGCGGGTATTGTGCCAAGGATATCGGAGTTGCGGAGTCAACTAGCCGATTGGGCAATAGGCTGCAGGAGAGGACGATGCGCCGAAGAATCGGACGAAGCGTCGAGGGACCAATGACATGCCGGACAACTTGGTTAATTGCTTAGGATTAATTGTATCGATCGAAATTTTGTTTTAAGTGTGCAGGATCAACTACGATAGAAGAAAGACATGCAGTAGGAGTTACGCCAGAGTCAAGACAATGATCACATTGGGAGTTCGAGAGTTCGACGGAAGTTCGGACAGTTGTCGGAGGTTCTGCGGGAATAAATCCGAGAAGTCCATGAGCTTGCTAAAGAAGCTCGTCAGAACTCGCCAAGTCGATCGTCGCAAGTCCAGGAGTTTGCCGAAAGTCCGCAAGAGCATCACCGAGGGTTCATCGGATGATCGACGGAAGTTCGCCGGAAGAAGCGATTGACGCACGGGAGTAAGTTGCAGTAAATGTCTTAGGAAAAATCATAGCTAGCACAATAATTAAGTTGGAAATGGGAGGTGATCCCATTAACTTAATCTTGGGGCAATTGGTCCCTTGAAAAACCCAAATTGGGCTGAATGGATAAACCCATTCGTACCCTGATTTCTGGCGGGAGGTGCAACCGCCCAAGCCAGGAGGTAGCACCACCTGGGCTGTCTCCGAGCGAGACTGGGCGATGCAATCGACCCAGCCAGGAGGTGGCACCGCCTGGGCTTAGTCTTTGAGCAAGACTGGGCGGTGCAACCTCCCCTGATAGGAGGAGGCACCGCCTGGGCTCGGTCTCCGAGCTCTGGCTAAGCGGTGCAACCGCCTCAGTCAGGAGGTTGCACCGCCTGAGCTCAGTCTTCGAGCTCTGGCAAGAGGTGCAACCGCCCTTGACAGGAGGTGGCACCGCCTAGAGGCTTAGTCTTCGAGCTCTACCGAGCGGTGCAACCGCTCCAGTCAGGAGGTGCAACCGCCTGATCCCGGAATTTCGGGAATTGATAGTTTTGAGCTCCAAATTTGAACTGGATTGGGGCCTATAAATACCCCACCCATTCAGCACTGAAAGGGCAAGAACTAACACCGAAATTCTGATCTTGTTCTGTGATTTTTAGAGCTCCAAATTGTTGTAAAGGCCAAAAGTTCTTCTCCCTCTTTTCTTCCAAGTTCTGAGTTGTAAAGAGAGGAGAGAAAATTCTGTATGGGTTGTCTTCGAAGCCCGTCAAAAGGAGTGTAACTGTAAAAGGGTTGTTGGTCTTCGCCTATTGAAGGAAGGCCTCCAGTTGACGTCGGTGACCTCGTCGGTGGAGGAAGCCAAAAGTGGAGTAGGTCAAGATTGACCGAACCACTCTAAATCTCGGTTTGCATTTACTTTGAGCATCTTATCTTTACTGCAAACCTCCTCAATAGCTTACTGCCTTCTGTGTTTGTACGAACGTGTTTTAAAGTTTAGTGCTTTCCGAATTTGGGTTTAAGATGCAAATCGGTTTTATCGTATGAACGTCGTATTTTAGTTTGCGTTTACGTTCTGATTTCCATTATAACTACAAACGGCCTTTATATCTTTGCTTTAACTGCATCTCTCCTTACCTCAAGATAAAGTGGTTTACGAAATAGCTTTTATACCGAAATCGCTTTTATCATACGAACATCGTATTTTAGTTTGCGCTTATATTCGGATTTCCATCATAACTGCAAACTGCGTTCATATCTTTGCTGCATCTCTCCTAGTCAAAAGTTGAAGTGATTTACGAATCGGCTTTCTTACCAAAATCACTTATATCGAACGAAAGCAGTTTTTGATTTTAATCGCATAAGGTTTTCCGCTGCACTAATTCACCCCCCCCTCTTAGTGCTCTTGATCCTAACAATTGGTATCAGAGCGGGGTTAACTCTCTAACGGATTAAAACCCAAGAGAGATGGCATACGTCGGAAACCAAGAGGGCCATTCTATTACACGTCCACCCATGTTCAATGGGACGGACTACACCTATTGGAACACCCGAATGAGGATCTTTCTTATTTCTATGGATTTTGAACTTTGGAATCTTGTCGAAATCGGATTTTCGAAGTCTTCGCTTCCAATGATCGATTGGAATGAATTGGAGAAGAAGGCTTTCGCTCTTAATGCAAAGGCTATGAATGCCTTATTCTGTGCACTTGATAAAAACAAGTTTAACCGTGTTTCGACTTGTAAAACTGCATTTGATATTTGGCACACACTCGAAGTGACTTACGAAGGCACAAGTAGAGTGAAAGAGTCAAAAATCAATCTTCTGTTACATTCTTTCGAACTTTTCCGGATAAAACCGAGTGAAACCATTGGCGACATGTTTACCCATTTCACGGATGTTGTTAATGGTCTAAAAGGACTCGGAAAAAGTTATTCGGCTTTTGAGCTCGTAAATAAGATTCTAAGATCCCTTCCTAAGAGTTGGGATCCTAAAGTCACTGCTACTGCTATTCAAGAGGCGAAAGTTCTAAGCAACTTCCCTCTTGAGGAACAAATCGGGTCATTAATGACCTACGAGATGACCTGCAAAGCTCATGAAGAGCAAGAAGACATCATTCCAAAGAACTGGAAGGATATGACACTTAAAATTTCAGAAGACCACTTGAGAGAAAACTCAAGTGATGAGGACTGTGACGATGACTTGGCACTTCTAACAAGAAAATTTAAAAATTTCATTAAAAGAAACAAGTTTAAGAATGAAACAAAAAATAAATTTGAACTCAAGAAGAACCAAGTTATTTGCTATGAGTGCAAGAAGCTGGGACATTACAAGAGTGATTGTCCCCAAGTCAAGAAGAGAACATCAAAGAATAAGGCGCTCAAAGCAACATGGCATGACTCGAGCGCATCCGAAGAAGAGGAGTCCAACGTCGAGCAAGTTGCTCATTACGCCTTAATGGCCATCGGAGAGGAGGTAACAAATTTAATAGATGTAGATTTATCATTTGATGAATTATTAAATGCCTTCCATGACTTATTTGATGAATGCAAGATTATTAGTAGAAAATATAAATTGCTAAAAAAGGAGCATGATAGTCTTACTTGTAATTTTGATAAGTTAAAAACTGAATATCATGATAGTTTAAGTTCATGCACAAAATGCCATAATCTAGAAACTCTCCAAGAGGAAAACTTACTACTTAAGGACACCTTGAAGAAATTCGAGGTTGGTAGCAAGTCACTGAACATGATCCTTGCAAATAAGGGTCACGTTCCCAAAAGAATTGGAATCGGACTTGTGAGAAGTCCTCACCAAAATCCAACCACCTTCATAAAAGGCCCCATCTTACATGTTCGATACCAAAGCAAATGCAACTTTTGTTGCAAACTTGGACACAAAATGCATTATTGTCCATTCAAGAAAATTAGTCCGAATAAATTAATTTGGGTTCCCAAAGGAATCACAACAAATTCTATGCAACATGATAAACAATATAGATCTATTTTTTAGGCACCCAAAAGCAAATGGGTTCCTAAAAATCATCCTTTCTTGTAGAAACCTATACCATCGCAAGCTAGGAGCAAGAGATGGTACCTTGATAGTGGATGCTCAAGGCATATGACCGGAGATCCATCTCAATTCTCTAAGCTCACTAGCATAGACGAAGGCTATGTCACCTTCGGAGACAACAACAAGGGCAAAATCATTGGCAAAAGAACCATAGGTAAAAAATCCAACTTCTTTATTGAAGATGTTTTGTTAGTTAATGGTTTAAAACATAGCCTCTTGAGCATTAGTCAATTATGTAATAAAGGATAGATTGTCAGATTCGAATCTAATGCTTGCATCATTGAAAAACCACATAAAAACATGTCTATGATTGCATTAAAACAAAATAACGTATACACTATTGACATCAATGATTTGTGTAATGAAATGTGTTTTCCAGTTTTGAATGAGGATGCTTGGCTATGGCATAGAAGATTAGGTCATGCTAGCATGAAACTAATCACTCAAATATCATCTAAAGAACTTGTAAGAGGAATTCCTCATATCAAGTTCATCAAAGATAATGTATGTGATGCTTGCCAATTAGGTAAACAAATTAAGGGTAGTTTCAAATCTAAGAATCAAATAAGCACCTTTAGGCCCTTACAATTGATCCATATGGACTTGTTCGGACCAATCTCTACATCAAGTCAAGGAGGTATCAAATACGCCTTCGTCATTGTAGATGACTATAGTAGATATACATGGACTTACTTCTTAAAACAGAAAAATGAATGCTTTAGATATTTTACCAAGTTTTGTAAACTTGTTCAAAATGAGAAGGGGTCTATGATTTCGTCAATTAGAAGTGATCACGGGCGAGAATTTCAAAACCATGATTTCCGAGAATTTTGTAAACTCAATGGATACAACCATAATTTCTCTCATCCAAGAAATCCCCAACAAAATGGAGTAGTAGAAAGAAAAAATCGAAATTTACAAGAAATGGCAAGAACCATGTTGAATGAACATAGCCTACCCAAATATTTTTGGGCCGAAGCCGTAAACACCGCATGCTATATTTTGAATAGAGTTCTGGTAAGACCCTTACTCACCAAAACTCCCTATGTGTTATGGAATAACAAAAAACCCAATGTTTCATATTTTAAAGTCTTTGGGTGTAAGTGTTTTATCTTGAATGAAAAGGATAACTTAGGAAAATTTGATGCTAAATCCGATGAAGGAATCATTCTTGGTTATTCTTCGGTTTCTAAAGCTATTCGTATCTTCAATAAAAGAACCTTAATTATTGAAGAATCCATTCATGTCGTTTTCAATGAAATTTCCGAAATCAAGAAAAACGATTTTGATGATGATGTTAATTTTGATTCCTTGAATTTAAATAAAACCCCGTCTCCAACTAGCAACTTGGATGCATCCACTTCCGAAACAACCTTACCTAAGGATTGGAAGTATGTAGATGCTCGAGACACATCAAAGGGGGTTCAAACACGATCTTCTCTTAAAAATTTTTGTGCGAACGCCGCTTTTCTCTCCCAAATTAAACCCAAATGTGTTGACGAAGCCATGAAAGATGATTCATGGATTATCGCAATGCAAGATGAATTGAATCAATTTGAGAGAAATGAGGTGTGGAAGCTTGTTCCTAGGCCAAATGACCATTTAGTTATTGGTACTAAATTGGTCTTTAGAAACAAGCAAGATGAAAATGGTATCGTGGTAAGAAACAAGGCTAGATTAGTGGCCAAATGTTTCAACCAAGAAGAAGGTAACGATTACGAAGAAACCTTCGCTCCTGTCGCTCGATTAGAAGCCATAAGGATGCTCTTTGCCTACGCTAGTAGTAATAATTTTAAGTTGTTTCAAATGGATGTTAAAAGCGCTTTTCTTAATGGCTTTATTTCCGAAGAAGTCTATGTTGAACAATCTCCTGGATTTGAAAATAATAGCCTCCCTAATCATGTGTTTAGATTAACCAAAGCTCTATATGGTTTAAAACATGCCCCGAGGGCTTGGTCTGAGAGACTTAGTTATTTTCTTATTGAAAATGATTTCACAAAAGGCAAGGTTGATACTACATTATTCATCAAGAAATTTGAAAATAATTTTCTCATTGTTCAGATTTATTTTGACGATATTATCTTTGGTTCCACGAATGAATCTCTTTGTGAATCGTTTGCTACAACTATGAGTATTGAATTCGAAATGAGTTTAATGGGAGAATTAACATTCTTATTAGGCTTACAAATCAAACAACTAAATAATGGCCTCTTTATTAGTCAAACTAAATATGCTATGAATTTACTAAAAAAGTTTAATATGAATAACTCAAAGGCTATTAACACTCCTATGAGCACTTCCACTAAGTTAGAAATTGATGAAAGTGGAGAAAGCTTCGATAAAAAAACTTATAGGGGTATGATAGGAAGTTTGCTTTACCTCACTGCAACTAGACCAGACATCATGTTCAGTGTAGGACTTTGTGCTAGATTTCAATCAACCCTAAGATATCTCATCTCAAAGCAGTTAAAAGAATACTTAGATATATTAATGGTACCACAAATCTAGGATTATGGTGTCACGCCCTCCCGAATTTAATTTTCATTTAGGAGGTGTGAACCTAATTCAAGATTGATAATATTTAATTCAACAAACAATCCAGGATCCAATCACACCTTTGAGGTCACTAAGAAAAACATTCAAGTCATTCACTTCTACAATCCACAATTCACAAAACCTGTGCAGTCTATAATCATACATCATGTCACTAGATAATTCTTAAAATCCAAAAGTAACTTAACTAAACTATAACTATATCGTAAATTCATAAGCGCGGTAATTAATGCAATCACAAAACCAACATGTACTACATGTTTATATCAGTACACAATTTAGACTTAATATTTCAAAATCCTAACGTAAGAGGTACTTTTCAAATATTTACAAGATACATCAATCTAGATTTGTCATTGATATTTCATTACACCCAAAATGAACTTATACAACATCAACCTATCAAGTACAAAATATTTGCCCCAAAATCTTCTAGTCTTCCACTGCCTCAAACCAATTTACACATTTTAGTGAGCGATAAGCTATCATGAAAAATTTATTAGCAACGGGGTGAGCATATAAAGCTCAGCAAATGACTAACATATCCATAGCAAATAGGACAGTTTTCAAACAAATGAGGTATCAAAATACAAAGCAGAGATATAAGATGAAACAGTAGCATGTTTTGTTTGAATGCAGAATTACAATATCGTATCGTTCGAAGCATGTTTTATTCATACAATCGAGGAAAGGTAATTGGAGGATATGATTGGCATAAGGAGCATATCGATGACATATGGTAGCTTTCAAGGTACAACAAAGTATTATAACATTTCGGAAATATATCAAAGAGCAAAACATGAATAGAAGCTCAAATGTCACATGACGATGCATTCATTTCATTCTTATCCAAAGCATGCATAGAAACATAGCCAAAGCTTTGGATATCATATCAAACACATAGAAGGTGAAGTGGGATCATAACATAATATGGTCCATCCATTTCTGAATGACCAACAAACATAAGTCTCCCACGTCTAGGAGCTCCATCCACCCACGTCTGAGTGAAGTCATAGGGGGCCGGCAGAGCATCGCGGGCTCTAAGCATAACTCCCTTTACCATTTCTGGCAAAGGTTCACATTTATCCCACAAACACCAGAGTACAAAGGGATAGTAGGAATAATGAAATTAGCATATATTGGAAGCACAATCGGAACAACAAAATGTACATATGCCTTTCGAGTCAATACGATACAAACATAATCTTTCACAAATGTATTCAGATTTGAAAGGAAACAAAAGCAAGAGTATACAAGGATTTCCAGAAATCACATATGGCTCAATTGAAATAAGAAAGTTAGATGAATTAAATGTCCAAAGAAATGAAACTAGAAGAGGAACATATCGAAAGCAAATGCGGAACAATGGGATGCATGTGCCGAATCATTACGATGCAAACATGAACTTTAGATGATAGCTGCAGATGTACAAATAAATAAAGAACAAAAGTATACAGGAATTTAAGGTAATAATGTAAAGCTTAATTGAAGAGTGTTTGCCGAAATCGATTTTCAAAGAGAAGAAACAAGGAAAGCCGAAATCGACCAAAGCTCGATTCTGACAGAATTTGATAGGGACATTGTATGAACTTTTTGGATAACCAATAATGCTCCAATTTGTACCAAATAGGTGTAATTAGAAATCTTTATCAATCTAGTTTTATGAAAATCAAATTTAACAAGAATTAAAATTTACAACAGGGAGTTACAGATAATTTCGTAGCGAAAGGTCTGAAAATATTAGCTCTGTTTTACTAAATCCATAGGGTCGATGAAAGTAGATGTTTCAGTTAGCAATTATAATCCAAAAATTTCAAATTAGGTATATACAGAAAGCATTTTGAGTCTATCTTCGAATAAATCATACTTTATATGAATCTGAGTTCACAGCAGAAAGTTATAAGTAGTTAAGCAACAAGAGGTCAGAAATTTTAGTCCCTGTTTTGTAAAATCTGAAGGGTTAATTTAGATAGAAGTCTTAGTAGGCATTTAAACTCCAAATCATTCGATCTTTATATCAAAATAAAGATTTTCTTGTCTACTTTCAAATGGAATAGGTTTGTCTAAATCAGAGTTTATTAAAAAATGTTATGACCAAAATATTGCATAGAGGTCAGATTACCGAAAAATTACAGATTCATAACTTTATATCAAAACGAAAGAAGCTCTAGTTCTCGGTTGAAATCTTTCAAAGTTTGCAGAATAAAAATGTAAAAAGAGATTAAGGTTACTGTGGGATGGGGTTAGAACACTTGCCTTAAAATGATTTGAATCCCGAATATGGGAAAATTGATGAAAAACCACAAGCTCTTCTTCTTCTTCTTCTTTTCTCAAACTCACGTTGGCTGCAACTCTTCAGGTTTGTTTTCTTTAACCTTTCATCTAATTATTTGGGTTTTGGCTAATGCAAATGTTGCAATGTGTCATGCATGCATGAAAGGGGCTAGGTGTCATCTTTAGAGCAAAGATAAGTGGCACCAACCTTAGGTTAGTTAGTGACACATGTCCACTATATATATATATATTTTTTTTTTAACTTAAATCTGAATCTTTTATAAATTATATCAAACTTCTAATATTTACTCTTAGGTCCCTAGCCATAAACCTTTAATATAACATTATTTAATATAAAATAATTATTAAATAATCCTTATTTTTACAAACATACCATTTACTAAATTTTCAAAAATGGGGGATGTTACACTCTCCCCTCCTTAAAAAAAAAATTAGTCCTCTAAATTTATCATACCTCATTCGACGAAAAGAAGAGGATAAGCTTTCATCATTTCTTCCTCAAGCTCCCAAGTTGTTTCCTCTCTAGAATGATATCTTCAGATTACTTTAACTATAGGGATAACCCGATTCCTTAAGATATTTTCTTTTTTATCGACAATCTGAGTGGGCTGTTCCACATAAGATAAGTCTTTATCATGTTGAATCTCAGATTTTGATGATGAAGTCAATTGTCATTTGTTATCTAATATATGTGTTGAGATAAGTGTGCAGGATTAACTACGATGAGAGTAAGACAAGCAGCAGGTGTTGCGCCGGAGTCAAGATCATGATCACGTTGGGAGTTCGAGAGTTCGACGGAAGTTCGGACGGTCGTCGGAGGTTCAGCGAGAACAGATCCGAGAAGTCCAGAAGCTTGCCAAGCGAAGCTCGTCGGAACTCGCTAAGTGGATCGTCGCAAAGTCCAGGAGTATGCCGGATGTCCGCAGAAGGATCACCGAGGGTTTATCGGATGATCGACGGAAGTTCGCCGGAAACTCGCCGGAAGAAGCGATTGACGCATCGGAGCAAAGCTGCAGAAGTTGTCTTAGAGTTAATCGTAGTTAGCACGATGATTAAGCTTGAAAAGGGAGGTGATCCCATTAGCTTAATCTTGGGGCAATTGGGCCCCTGAAAAGATTGAAATTGGGCCGAATGGAGCGAACCATTCGGACCCTGATTGCACCAGGCGGTGCAACCGCCTAGGCCAGGAGGTGCAACCGCCAGGGCTGCGAGGCTGGGCGGTGCAACCGCCCCAGCCAGGAGGTGCAACCGCCAGGGCTGCGAGGCTGGGCGGTGCAACCGCCCCAGCCAAGAGGTGCAACCACCCAGAGCTCAGTCTTCGAGCTAGACTGGGCGGTGCAACCTCCTCTGTCAAGAGGTAGCACCGCCAGAGCTCAAGTTTCGAGCTCTGCCAGGCGGTGCAACCACCGAGCTCAGTCTTCGAGCTCTGGCAGAGAGGTGCATCAGCCTGAGCTCAGTCTCGAGCTCTGCCAGGTGATGCAACCACCGAGCTCAGTCTTCGAGCTCTGGCAGAGAGGTGCATCAGCCTGAGCTCAGTTTCGAGCTCTACCAGGTGATGCAACCACCGAGCTCAGACTTCGAGCTCTGCCAGGTGGTGCAACCACCGAGCTCAGTCTTCGAGCTCTGCCAGGCGGTGCAACCATCGAGCTCAGTCTTCGAGCTCTGGCAGAGAGGTGCAATCGCCTGAGCTCAGTCGTCGAGCTCTGCCAGGCGGTGCCACCTCTCCAGTCAAGAGGTGCAACCGCCTGATCCCAGAATTCTGGGATTTGATCGATTTGATCGTTTTGAGCTCCAAATTTGAACTGGGTTGGGGCCTATAAATACCCCACCCATTCAGCACTGAAAAGATACAGATCCACACCGAATTCTTGATCTTTTCAGTGATTCTAAGAGCTCAAATTTGTGTAAAGTCCTAAAGTTCTCCTCCTTCTGTTCTTCAAGTCTTGAGTTGTAAAGAGAGGAGAGAAAGGATCTGTAAAGGTTGTCTCCTGAGCCTGTCAAAAGGAGAGAAACTGTAAAAGGGCAGTTAGCCTTCGCCCATTGAAGGAAGGCAGCTAGTTGACGTCGATGACCTCGTCGGAGGAGGAAGCCAAAAGTGGAGTAGGTCAAGACTGACCGAACCACTCTAAATCTCTGGTTTGCTTTTACCTTGAGCACTTTATCATTACTGCAAACCTCCTACATTGCTACTGCCCTCTGCGCCTTTACGAACGAGTTTCTAAGCTCTGATCTTTCAGAATCTGCATTCAAACGTAAATCGTGTTTTCGTACGATCTTCACACTGCAGTTTACGCTTACATTCGGATTCCATTTATAACTGCAAATTGCTTTCTACGTAAAACGTTTTTGAAGGTTCAAAACTGCTTTTAGACGCAAAACTACATTTAGACGTAAAATTACGTTTAGACGCAAAACTGCGTTTAGACGTAAAACTGCGTTTAGACGCAAAACTGCGTTTAGACACAAAACTACGTTTAGACGCAAAACTGCGTTTAGACGTAAAACTACGTTTAGACGTAAAACTGCGTTTTGACGTAAAACTGCGTTTGAACGTAAAACTGCGTTTAGACGTAAAACTGCGTTTAGACGCAAACTGCGCTTAGACGCAAACTGTGCTGAGACGCAAACTGCGCTTAGACGCAAACTGTGTTTAGACGCAAACTGCGCTTAGACGCAAACTGCACTGTGATTCTGCTTTTATATCGAAATCACTTTTTATCGGACGAACGCAGCTTTAGCTTTTAAACTGCTGTAAGATTTCCGCTGCACTAATTCACCCCCCCCCTCTTAGTGCTCTCGATCCTAACAATTGGTATCAGAGCAAGGTTAACTCTCTAAATGATTAAAACCCAAGAGAGATGGCATACACCGGAAACCAAGAGGGGCATTCTATTACACGTCCACCCATGTTCAGTGGAACGGACTACACCTACTGGAAGACCCGAATGAGGATCTTTCTTATTTCTATGGATTTTGAACTGTGGAACCTTGTTGAAAATGGATTTTCAAAGTCTTCTCTTCCAATGATCGATTGGAACGATTTGGAGAAGAAGGCTTTCGCTCTTAATGCAAAGGCTATGAATGCCTTATTTTGCGCACTTGATAAAAATGAGTTTAATCGTGTTTCAACTTGCGAAACTGCATTTGATATTTGGCACACACTTGAAGTGACCCACGAGGGCACAAGTAGAGTGAAAGAGTCAAAAATCAATCTGTTGCTGCATTCTTTTGAACTTTTTCGAATGAAACCGAGTGAAACCATTGGCGACATGTTTACCCGTTTCACGGATGTCATCAACGGTCTAAAAGGACTCGGAAAAAGTTTTTCGGATTTTGAACTCGTAAATAAAATACTAAGATCCCTTCCTAAAAGTTGGGATCCTAAAGTCACTGCCATTCAAGAGGCAAAAGATCTGCGCAACTTCCCTCTTGAAGAACTAATCGGGTCATTAATGACCTACGAAATGACTTGCAAAGCTCATGAAGAGCAAGAAGACATCCTTCCAAAGAACAGGAAGGATATGACACTTAAAACTTCTGAATGCCACTTGAGAGAAAACTCAAGTGATGAGGACTGTGATGATGACTCGAGCGCATCTGAAGAAGAGGAGTCCAACACCGAGCAAGTTGCTCATTACGCCTTAATGGCCATCGGAGAGGAGGTAACAGATTTATTAGATGCTGATTTATCTTTCGAGGAATTATTAAATGCCTTCCATGATTTATTTGATGAATGCAAAGTTATAAATAGAAAATACAAATTGCTAAAAAAGGTACATGATAGTCTTACTTGTGAGTTTAATAAGTTAAAAATCGAATATCATGATAGTTTAAATTCATGTATAAAATGTCATGATCTAGAAATCTGTCAAAAAGAAAACTTGCTACTTAAGGACACCTTGAAGAAATTCGAGGTTGGTAGCAAGTCATTAAACATGATCCTTACAAACAAGGGTCATGCTCCCAAAAGAAGTGGGATTGGATTTGTGAGGAGTCCTCACCAAAATCCAACTACCTTTGTAAAAGGCCCCATCTTACATGTTCAACACCAAACCAAGTGCAACTTTTGTTGCAAATCTGGACACAAGACACATTGTTGTCCATTCAAGAAAATAAGTCCAAACAAATTAATTTGGGTTCCTAAAGGAACCGTGACAAATTCTATGCAACATGATAAAAAATGTAGATCTATTTGTGAGGAACCCAAAAGCAAATGGGTACCTAAACGTCATCCTTTCTTGTAGAAAACTAAACCATCGCAAGCTAGGAGCAAGAGATGGTACCTTGACAGTGGATGCTCAAGGCATATGACCGGAGATTCATCCCAATTCTCTAAGCTCTCTAGCATAAACGAAGGATATGTCACCTTCGGAGACAACAACAAGGGTAAAATCATTGGCAAAGGAACCATAGGTAACAAATCCAACTTTTCTATTGAAGATGTTTTGCTAGTTGATGGTCTAAAACATAACCTCCTAAGCATTAGTCAATTATGTGATAAAGGATATATCATCAAATTTGAATCTAATGCTTGCGTCATTGAAAAACCTCACAAAAACATATCTATGATTGCATTAAAGCAAAATAACATATACACTATTGACATCGATGATTTATGTAATGAAATATGTTTTTCTGCTTTAAATGAGAATGCTTGGATATGGCACAGAAGATTAGGTCATGCTAGCATGAAGCTAATCACTCAAATATCATCCAAAGAACTTGTAAGAGGAATTCCTCATATCAAGTTCATCAAAGGTAATGTATGTGATGCCTGCCAATTAGGTAAACAAATTAAGAGTAGCTTCAAATCTAAAAATCAAGTAAGCACCTCTAGGCCCTTACAATTGATCCATATGGACTTGTTCGGACCCATCTCCACATCAAGCCTAGGAGGTAGCAAATACGCTTTCGTCATCATAGATGACTATAGCAGATACACATGGACTTACTTTTTAAAACAGAAAAGTGAATGCCTTAGATCTTTTACCAAGTTTTGCAAACTCGTTCAGAATGAGAAAGGTTCTATGATTTCGTCAATTAGAAGTGATCATGGTGGTGAATTTCAAAACCATGATTTCCAAGAATTTTGTGAACTCAATGGATACAACCATAATTTCTCTACTCCTAGAAACCCTCAACAAAATAGAGTTGTAGAAAGAAAAAATCGAAATTTACAAGAAATGGCAAGAACCATGTTAAATGAATATAACCTACCCAAATATTTTTGGGCCGAAGCCGTAAATACTGCATGCTATATCTTAAATAGAGTTCTAGTGAGACCTCTACTAACCAAAACTCCCTATGAGTTATGGAACAATAAAAAACCCAACGTTTCATATTTCAAAGTCTTTGGGTGTAAGTGTTTTATCTTGAATGAAAAAGACAACTTAGGAAAATTTGATGCTAAATCCGATGAAGGAATCTTTCTTGGTTATTCTACAGTTTCTAAAGCCTTTCGTATCTTTAATAAAAGAACTCTAATTATTGAAGAATCCATTCATGTTGTTATCAATGAGACTTCTGAACTCACGAAAAATGATCTTGACGATGATGTTAATTTTGATTCTTTAAATTTAAATGAGACCCCGTCTCCAACTAGCAACTTGGATGCATCCACTTCTCATATTTCCTTACCCAAGGATTGGAAGTATATAGATGCTCATCCTAAGGAGCTAATCTTAGGAGACACATCAAAGGGAGTTTAAACACGATCTTCTCTTAAAACCTTTTGTGCAAATACCGCCTTTCTCTCCCAAATTGAACCCAAATGCGTTGATGAAGCCATGAAAGATGATTCATGGATTATCGCAATGCAAGAAGAATTAAATCAATTTGAAAGAAATGGAGTGTGGAAGCTTGTTCCTAGGCCAAATGACCATTTAGTTATTGGTACTAAATGGGTCTTCAGAAACAAGCAAAATGAAAATGGTATCGTGGTTAGAAACAAGGCTAGATTAGTGGCCAAAGGTTTCAACCAAGAAGAAGGTATCGATTACGAAGAAACCTTCGCTCCTGTGGCACGATTGGAAGCCATAAGGATGCTCCTTGCCTACGCTAGCAGTAATAATTTTAAGTTGTTTCAAATGGATGTTAAAAGCACCTTTCTTAATGGCTTTATTTCCGAAGAAGTCTATGTTGAACAACCTCCTGGATTTGAAAATAATAGTCTCCCTAATCATGTGTTTAGATTAACTAAAGCTCTCTATGGTTTAAAACAAGCTCCTAGGGCTTGGTATGAGAGACTTAGTTCTTTTCTTATTGAAAATAATTTCATAAAAGGCAAGGTTGATACTACATTATTCATCAAGAACTTTGAAAATAATTTTCTCATTGTTCAAATTTATGTTGATGATATTATCTTTGGTTCTACAAATGAATCTCTTTGTGAATCCTTTGCGAAAACTATGAGTCATGAATTCGAAATGAGTCTAATGGGAGAGTTAACATTCTTCTTAGGCCTACAAATCAAACAACTAAGCAATGACATCTTTATTAGTCAAACCAAATATGCTGTGAGTTTGCTAAAGAAGTTCAAAATGAATAATTCAAAAGCCATTGACACTCCTATGAGCACCTCCACTAAGTTAGAAATTGATGAGAATGGAGAAAGCTTCGATCAAAAAACCTATAGGGGTATGATAGGAAGTTTACTTTACCTCACTGCCACCAGACCAGACATCATGTTCAGTGTAGGACTTTGTGCTAGATTTCAATCAGACCCTAAGATATCTCATCTCAAAGCAGTCAAAAGAATACTCAGATATCTTAATGGAACTACCAATCTAGGATTATGGTACCCAAAATCAGAAAATTTTGAATTAACAGCTTATGTTGATGCGGACTTCGCTGGCTGTAGACTAGACAGAAAAAGCACATCAGGATCATATCAATTTTTAGGACATGCCCTTGTATCCTGGTCATCTAAGAAACAAAACTCGGTTGCTCTATCAACAACCGAAGCTGAATACATTGCAGCAAGTGCATGCTGTGCACAAGTTGTATGGATGAAAAACACTTTAGAAGATTACAAAGTAAATCTTAAAGATATTCCCATTAAATGTGATAACACGAGTGCAATATGCTTAACTAAAAATCCTATACAACACTCAAGAACAAAACACATTGATATTAGACATCACTTTATACGAGATCATGTCACTAATCATGATGTAACCATAGAGTTTATTGATACCAAACATCAACTAGCTGATATCTTCACAAAACCCCTATGTGAAGAACAATTTGATTACATAAGAAGAGAATTAGGAATGTTGATGTGTCCGAATACTTAAAAAATTATTATTTTTCGGATGTTATTACTATTACATGCCTTGACATCGCATGTTGCAAATTATGTGACAAATATTTTTAACCAAATGCATGTAAGAAGTTCATTTTTCGGTTTGTATGCTAAAAATGGGATTTTCCTGTACACTCTTATGAAAACTTTTTGAAAAATGACTTTCCTCCTTCAAGCAACAAACAATAAAGAGATATTCAAAGTATTATATGTGTCATGACTTCCTTTATGTGCTTGATAATGCTATCATGCTTTTTGTTGATGACAAAGGGGGAGAAACATATGAATTGATAGACACTATGTCATAGCTGAACTGCCATAATCATGACATATCATGTCTATGTCATAGTTGCAAATACTTGAGTGATGCTATAAACAATGTTATAGTTATGCCATCCTTGCATCACCAAGAGATATGTGAACATGTGCTATAGTTTGCATCATGTCTTGATTTGATATTCTATATTGTGAAGAAAATGCAAACTTGCTAGAAAATCTCAAATGTGTGCATCATGTAAAAAGTCCTTCGTAGCTTTATATGATTACATGATGAATAGTTACAAACACTATCATACAAACTTGATGATGTATGTCATGCCTTGACATCATTCTTGAAGAGATACATCATGATGGGCATCATGATGGGAGCATTGATAAGTTTAACTGATCTAACTTATCAATGCGTCACTTGAATTCTTTGGTCTTGAATTCAAGGTTGACTTATCTCAACTATGGCATATAGATAGGGGGAGTTAAGGACAACTCCTTTATCAATTGATTGTCATCATCAAAAAGGGGGAGATTGTTGAATCTCGGATTTTGATGATGAAGTCAATTGTCATTTGTTATCTAATCTATGTGTTGAGATAAGTGTGCAGGATTAACTACGATGAGAGTAAGACAAGCAGCAGGTGTTGCGCCGGAGTCAAGATCATGATCACGTTGGGAGTTCGAGAGTTCGACGGAAGTTCGGACGGTCGTCAGAGGTTCAGCGAGAACAAATCCGAGAAGTCCAGAAGCTTGCCAAGCGAAGCTCGTCGGAACTCGCCAAGTGGATCGTCGCAAAGTCCAGGAGTACGCCGGATGTCCGCAGAAGGATCACCGAGGGTTTATCGGATGATCGACGGAAGTTCGCCGGAAACTCGCCGGAAGAAGCGATTGACGCATCGGAGCAAAGCTGCAGAAGTTGTGTTAGAGTTAATCGTAGTTAGCACGATGATTAAGCTTGAAAATGGGAGGTGATCCCATTAGCTTAATCTTGGGGCAATTGGGCCCCTGAAAAGATTCAAATTGGGCCGAATGGAGCGAACCATTCGGACCCTGATTGCACCAAGCGGTGCAACCGCCTAGGCCAGGAGGTGCAACCGCCAGGGCTGCGAGGCTGGGCGGTGCAACCGCCCTAGCCAGGAGGTGCAACCGCCAGGGCTGCGAGGCTGGGCGGTGCAACCGCCCCAGCCAAGAGGTGCAACCGCCCAGAGCTCAGTCTTCGAGCTAGACTGGGCGGTGCAACCTCCTCTGTCAAGAGGTAGCACCGCCAGAGCTTAAGTTTCGAGCTCTGCCAGGCGGTGCAACCACCGAGCTCAGTCTTCGAGCTCTGGCAGAGAGGTGCATCAGCCTGAGCTCAGTCTCGAGCTCTGCCAGGTGATGCAACCACCGAGCTCAGTCTTCGAGCTCTGGCAGAGAGGTGCATCAGCCTGAGCTCAGTTTCGAGCTATGCTAGGTGATGCAACCACCGAGCTCAGACTTCGAGCTCTGCCAGGCGGTGCAACCACCGAGCTCAGTCTTCGAGCTCTGCCAGGCGGTGCAACCATCGAGCTCAGTCTTCGAGCTCTGGCAGAGAGGTGCAATCGCCTGAGCTCAGTCATCGAGCTCTGCCAGGCGGTGCCACCTCTCCAGTCAAGAGGTGCAACCGCCTGATCCCAGAATTCTGGGATTTGATCGATTTGATCGTTTTGAGCTCCAAATTTGAACTGGGTTGGGGCCTATAAATACCCCACCCATTCAGCACTGAAAAGATACAGATCCACACCGAATTCTTGATCTTTTCAGTGATTCTAAGAGCTCAAATTTGTGTAAAGTCCTAAAGTTCTCCTCCTTCTGTTCTTCAAGTCTTGAGTTGTAAAGAGAGGAGAGAAAGGATCTGTAAAGGTTGTCTCCTGAGCCTGTCAAAAGGAGAGAAACTGTAAAAGGGCAGTTAGCCTTCGCCCATTGAAGGAAGGCAGCTAGTTGACGTCGGTGACCTCGTCGGAGGAGGAAGCCAAAAGTGGAGTAGGTCAAGACTGACCGAACCACTCTAAATCTCTGGTTTGCTTTTACCTTGAGCACTTTATCATTACTGCAAACCTCCTACATTGCTACTGCCCTCTGCGCCTTTACGAACGAGTTTCTAAGCTCTGATCTTTCAGAATCTGCATTCAAACGTAAATCGTGTTTTCGTACGATCTTCACACTGCAGTTTACGCTTACATTCAGATTCCATTTATAACTGCAAATTGCTTTCTACGTAAAACGTTTTTGAAGGTTCAAAACTGCTTTTAGACGCAAAACTACATTTAGACGTAAAATTACGTTTAGACGCAAAACTGCGTTTAGACGTAAAACTGCGTTTAGACGTAAAACTACGTTTAGACGTAAAACTGCGTTTAGACGCAAAATTGCGTTTAGACGCAAAACTGCGTTTAGACGCAAAACTGCGTTTAGACGTAAAACTACGTTTAGACGTAAAACTGCGTTTTGACGTAAAACTGCGTTTGAACGTAAAACTGCGTTTAGACGTAAAACTGCGTTTAGACGCAAACTGCGCTTAGACGCAAACTGTGCTGAGACGCAAACTGCGCTTAGACGCAAACTGTGTTTAGACGCAAACTGCGCTTAGACGCAAACTGCACTGTGATTCTGCTTTTATATCGAAATCACTTTTTATCGGACGAACGCAGCTTTAGCTTTTAAACTGCTGTAAGATTTCCGCTGCACTAATTCACCCCCCCCCCTCTTAGTGCTCTCGATCCTAACATATCAATCTCCATCGGCTCATACTTAATGATATAAGAGGGATCAGGTATATACTTTCTGATCATTGAAACATGAAACATATCATGGATATGGCACAATGATGGTGGCAAGGCAATCCTATAAGCGACAGAACCAACTATCTCAAGAATTTCAAAAGGTCCAATAAATCTTGGGTTTAAGTTTCCTTTCTTCCTAAATCTTACAATGCCTTTAGAAGGGGAGACCATCAGGAATACAAAATCCCCGATTTGGACTCAATATTTCGTCTTCTGTTATTAGCATAACTCTTTTGACGACTTTGAGCAGTCTTTAACCTTTTTCTTATAAGTTGAATTTTCTCAGTAGTCTCTTGTACTTTTTCTGTTGCTAATAACTTTCTATCGCTAATTTCTTCCCAACATATAGGCGTCCTGCACTTTCACCCATATAAAGCTTCATAAGGAGTCATCTGAATACTTGAATGATAACTATTATTGTAAGTGAACTCAATAAGAGAGATATCTTTATCCCATTCACATTTCCAATCCGTAACATAGGCTTAAAGCAAATCCTCAAGTGTTTACATGGTTCTTTCTGATTGACCATCAGTTTGAGGGTGATAAGCAGTGCTAAACTTAACTTTAGTGCCAATAGATTCCTGTAACCTTCTCCAAAATCTAGATAGAAATCTGGAGTCTTTATCAGAGATTATCTCCTTTGGAACACCATGAAGTCTTACTATTTCATTTATATATAAATATGCAAGCCTATCAAGAGAATAAGTCATATTGATCGGTAGGAAATGTGCAGATTTCGTTAACCTATCAATGATAACCCAAATAGCATCATGCTTTCTAGAAGTTCGGGGTAGTCCTGAAATAAAGTCCATGGTAATACATTCCCACTCTGTCACGCTTCCTCGAATTTAATTTTCATTCAGGAATATCTAAAGGTTGCAACAAACCTCTAGGTCTTTGGTGTTCTACTTTGATTTGCTGACAAGTCAAACACTTTGAAACATATATTGCAATCTCCTTCTTCATACCTTCCCACCAATAATGACTTTGGAGATGTCTATACATCTTAGTGCTACCAGGTTGCATGGTGTACTTTGAATTATGACCTTCCCTTAGGATTTGATTTTTTGATATCCGAGTCATTTGGAACACATATTCTATCCCCAAATCTTAATAGGCCATCATTTGAAACTCGAAAATTCAGTTTCAATCCCTTTTCCACTTCATTCCTTAAGCAGATCAAGCGTCGATCTCGTAGTTGTCATTCTTCAATTTGTTGAATGAGATCATATTGCACTTGGATGGAGGCTATTAATATCATTGAGTCTTGCTCTTCTCTCATAACATTCAAATTATAATTCTCTTCTAATACTTCCATTACTTCACAACCAAAGTCGTCATAAAACTTATAGATTTTTTTACTAAGGGCATCTGCTACAACATTAGTTTTACCCGGGTGATAACGAATGGTACAATCATAATTCTTTCGAAGTTCTATCCATCTCCGCTGCCTCATGTTTAACTCTATTTTTTTTATAGTAAAAATATACTTTAAACTCTTGTGATCAGTAAAGATTTTAAATGTTCGCCCATACAAGTAATGCCTCCAAATCTTTAGAAAAAAAAATAATTGCTGCCAATTCTAAATCATGAGTTGGATAATTCAGTTCATAACTCTTTAGTTGTCTAGAAGCATAAGCAATCACTTTCCCTTCTTGCATCAAAACACATCCAAGGCCCTTTCTTGAAGCATCAGTGTAAACCATAAATCCCTCATCACCACTTGGAATAGTGAGAATAGTGGCACTAGTCAATCTCCTTTTTAACTCTTGAAAACTCTGCTCACAATCATCACCCCATGGTGAAGCACTGGGTTGAATGAAACCCTTATCTAATAGTTCTTGTAGTTGCTTTTTCAATTCCTCTAGCTCAAGTGGTGTCATTCCGTAACGAGGCTTAGATATTTGGGTTGTCCCGGGGACCAAATCAATAGTAAATTCACCCTCTCTATCTGGAGATAAACTAGGCAAGTCATTTGGAAATACATCAGGCAAGGAGGTAAATCATGCCCAGTACTCTCAAAATAAAAGATGGGATGATCTAGTATACAAAAAGTGATCATTTTGTATAACAATCTATACTGGTATGATTGGAAGATAGTCAATCCATACTTAGTATTATATCAAAATTCTAAATATCTAGGAGAACCAAATCAGTAAGAAGTTTGTGTTCTCCAATAGAAATCAAACAAGATGACCAGATCGAGTTTGTTATCAAACAATCCCTAATAGTTGTATTTACATATAGCATATAATCCAGTGGTTTAGGTTGAATGCCCATGTGATAAGCAAAATATTATGAATCAAATCATAGATGAGACACATGGTCAAACAAATATTTGCATTCTTTCAGAAACATGAATTGTACCTTCGACCACTAATTCAGAAGCTTTAGAATCATATTCCGTGATAACATACACTCTAACATGGATTGATGATTTATGAGGCAGTGATTCTTTCTTCTTATTCAAAGGATAGTCTTTTATTTTATGATCCAAATTTCCACAAGCAAAATAAGCTATAGTCACCTACAAATACAAACTTATTTCATAATTTAACTCACATCGTATACAGGATTGAATCTTTTGTGGTGACTTTCCTTGTTAAATCGATGATGTCTTGACCCTCTTGTTATCACATTCTAATTCATTTCTAATCTTTTTTTCTTTTTTTTAGTAAACTTGTCCTTGCTATTCCTATTCTTGATCTCAAGAAATTCTTTTGATCATTAGAACAATTTCGTACATCAAATATCTTCTCCAATCGCATCATCTATTTTTTTTGCTACCAATGTATTAGGTTCACCATGCTTTTATTGCGCCACTCTGATTTAATATCCCTGATCAACCCTTTTTATCGCACTTAATTAATTAAAAGCAAGTGAAGTAGGAGGACTAAATATCCTTGTCATCCTAGATTCCTAAAATGCATCAAAGAAAATTTCTACCGATCACTATGGTTCACCATACCTCAATATATTTTGCACGTCAGCATATCAAATATTTCAGTGATCCTCAAACCATGCTCTGATACCACTCTGTCACGCCCCTCCCGAATTTAATTTTCATTTAGGAGGTGTGAACCTAATTTAAGATTGATAATATTTAATTCAACAAACAATCCAGGATCCAATCACACCTTTGAGGTCACTAAGAAAAACATTCAAGTCATTCACCTCTACAATCCACAATTCACAAAACCTTTGCAGTCTATAATCATATATCATGTCACTAGATGATTCTTAAAATCCAAAAGCAACTTAACTAAACTATAACTATATCATAAATCCATAAGCGTGGTAATTAATGCAATCACAAAACCAACATATACTACATGTTTATATCAGTACACAATTTAGACTTAACATTTCCAAAATCCTAACGTAAGAGGTACTTTTCAAATATTTACAAGATACATCAATCTAGATTTGTCATTGATATTTCATTACACCCAAAATGAACTTATACAACATCAACCTATCAAGTACAAAATATTTGCCCCAAAATCTTCTAGTCTTCCACTGCCTCAAACCAATTTACACATTTTAGTGAGCGATAAGCTATCCTGAAAAATTTATATAGCAACGGGGTGAGCATATAAAGCTCAGCAAATGAATAACATATCCATAGCAAAGAGGACAGTTTTCAAACAAATGAGATATCAAAATACAAAGCAGAGATACAAGATGAAACAGTAGCATGTTTTGTTTGAATGCAGAATTATAATATCGTATCGTTCGAAGCACGTTTTATTCATACAAACGAGGAAAGGTAATTGGAGCATATCATTGGCATAAGGAGCATATCGATGACATATGGTAGCTTTCAAGGTATAACAAAGACTTATAACATTTCGGAAATATATCAAAGAGCAAAACATGAATAGAAGCTCAAATGTCACATGACGATGCATTCATTTCATTCTTATCCAAAGCATGCATAGAAACATAGCCAAAGCTTTGGATATCATATCAAACACATAGAAGGTGAAGTGGGATCATAACATAATATGGTCCATCCATTTCTGAATGGCCAACAAATATAAGTCTCCCACGTCTAGGAGCTCCATCCACCCACATCTGAGTGAAGTCATAGGGGGCCGGTAGAGCATCGCGGGCTCTAAGCATAACTCCCTTTACCATTTCTAGTAAAAGTTCACATTTATCCCACAAACACCGGAGTACAAAGGGACAATAGGAATAATGAAATTAGCATATATTGGAAGCACATGCGGAACAACAAAATGTACTTATGCCTTTCGAGTCAATACGATACAAACATAATCTTTCACAAATGTATTCAAATTTGAAAGGAAACAAAAGCAAGAGTATACAAGGATTTCCAGAAATCACATATGGCTCAATTGAAATAAGAAAGTTAGATGAATTCAATGTCCAAAGAAATGAAACTAGAAGAGGCACATATCGAAAGCAAATGCGGAACAATGGGATGCATGTGCCGAATAATTACGATGCAAACATGAACTTTAGATGATAGCTGCAGATATACAAATAAATAAAGAACAAAAGTATACAGGAATTTAAGGTAATAATATAAAGCTTAACTGAAGAGTGTTTGCTGAAATCGATTTCCAAAGAGAAGAATTTGATAAGGAAAGCCGAAATCGACCAAAGCTCGATTATGACAGAATTTGATAGGGACATTGTATGACCTTTTTGGATAACCAATTATGCTCCAATTTGTACCAAATAGGTGTAATTAGAAAATTTTATCAATCTAGATTTAGGAAAATCAAATTTAATAAGAATTGAAATTTACAACAGGGAGTTACAGATAATTTCGTAGCGAAAGGTCTGAAAATATTAGCTCTGTTTTACTTAATCAATAGGGTCGATGAAAGTAGATGTTTCAGTTAGCAATTCTAATCCAAAAATTTCAAATTTGGTATATACAGAAAGAATTTTGAGTCTATCTTCGAATAAATCAAACTTTGTTTGAATCTGAGTTCACAGCAGAAAGTTATAAGTAGTTAAGCAACAAGAGGTCAGAAATTTTAGTCCCTGTTTTGTAAAATCTGAAGGGTTAATTTAGACAGAAGTCTTAGAAGGCATTTAAACTCCAAATCATTCGATCATTATGTCAAAATAAATATTTTCTTGTCTACTTTCAAATGGAATAGGTTTTGTCTAAATCAGAGTTTATTACAAAATGTTATGACCGAAACATTGCATAGTGGTCAGATTACCGAAAAATTACAGATTCATAGCTTTATATCAAAACGAAAGAAGGTCTAGTTCTCAATTGAAATCTTTCAAATTTTGCAGAATAAAAATGAAAAAAGAGATTAAGGTTACTATGGGATGGGGTTAGAACACTTGCCTTAAAATGATTTGAATCCCAAATATGGGAAAATTGATGAAAAACCTCAAGCTCTTCTTCTTCTTCTTCTTCTTCTTTTCTCAAACTTACGTTGGCTGCAACTCTTCAGGTTTGTTTTCTTTAACCGTACATCTGATTATTTGGGTTTTGGCTAATGCAAAAGTTGCAATGTGTCATGCATGCATGAAAGGGGCTAGGTGTTATCTTTAGAGCAAAGATAAGTGGCACCAACCTTAGGTTAGTTAGTGACACATGTCCACTATATATATATATATATATTTTTAACTTAAATCTGAATCTTTCATAAATTATATCAAACTTCTAATATTTACTCTTAGGTCCCTAGCCATAAACCTTTAATATAATATCATTTAATATAAAATAATTATTAAATAATCCTTATTTTTATAAACATACCTTTTACTAAATTTTCAAAAATGGGGGATGTTACATATGGTACCCAAAATTAGAGAATCTTGAGTTAATTGCTTATACCGATGCGGACTTTGCTGGCTGTAGACTAGATAGAAAAAGCACATCAGGAACATGTCAATTTTTATGACATGCCTTTGTTTCCTAGTCATCTAAGAAACAAAACTCGGTTGCACTATCAACAACCGAAGCTGAATATATTGCAGCAAGTGCATGCTGTGCACAAGTTGTATGGATGAAAAACACCTTAGAAGATTATAAAGTTCATCTTAAAAATATTCCCATTAAATGTGATAACACAAGTGCAATATGCTAAACAAAGAATCCTATACAACACTCAAGAACAAAACATATTGATATTAGACATCACTTTTATACGAGATCATGTTACTAATCATGACGTAATCATAGAGTTCATTGATACTACACATCAACTAGCTGACATTTTTACAAAACCTCCAAGTGAAGAGCAATTTGATTTCATAAGAAGATAATTAGGAATGTTGATGTGTCCGAATACATAAACTAGTTAAAATTATTTTTCGGACTTTATTGAATGATCAAATCACTTGATTGTCATTACATGCCTAAATAACATGTTGGAAATTATGTGTTGAAATGTTTTGTCTTCATGATTGTATTTGAAAATCTGTAGCATAGTCTTGTCCGAATGCATGAAAGTGTTCATTTCATTTTCGGACTCTCTTAACAATTGGAATGCTAAAAATCAGATTTTCTCATACACTCTTATGAAAAATATTTTTTTGAAATGATTTGATGATTCCTGCTTATGAATTCCATCTTGAAATATGGATGATAGTATCTTTACTTGCAAAAAGCTGTTTCACACACATATCTTGACTCAAAGTAAACTCACAAATAGCTGGTATCACAAATGGCTTTCCTCTTCATGCAAAAAGATTATAACAAATAAAAAGGAAGAAGTATTCAAAGCAATCTACGTATCATGCCTTCCTTTATATGCTTGATTTCCTATCACTTACTGTTGGAAAATAACATGAACCCAGTAAAGGCATGAACAATTATCGCACTTATGCTCAAAATTTGATTATATTGTTCTCCTAGTATCACAACTACCATGCTTTTTGTTGATGACAAAGGGGGACAAATATATGAATTGATGCTATGAAGACTGATGCTATGATTATGCCATGCTTGCATCATCAAGAGATATATGAATTAATATGATTGTCATATTTGCAATACTTGCACCATCAAGAGATATATGAATTAACGCTATAATTGCCAAATTTGCATTATGCCATGTTTGCATCATGCGTTAAGATATCAATAACTTGTATTGTAATTTTACGTGTTGATATCTTACCATGTGATGAAATGCTACAATTGATAAATACTTGAAATGTTTGCGTTATGATATCAAAAGCTTACATCGTAATTTTACATGTTGATATTTGATAATAGCAAACTTGCATGATGACAAAACTTGATATTATGTTTTTCATGCAATGAGTTGAACCAATATCACAAACACTTGATTGTGGTACTTCCCCTTTTTGTTGATGACAAAGGGGGAGAAGTATGTTGATGACATGACATGTTATGCATAAGTTTATGCATAAGTTCATGATGACGTGTTGCAAGAATTCTTGATAAATATTGCAATGACTTGAATTCAATTTGAATTCAAGATTCTATCAATATGGCATATTGATAGGGGGAGTTTGTTTAAACTCTGGGAGTTAAGGTTAACTCCATCATCAAGTAGTTGTCATCATCAAAAAGGGGGAGATTGTTGAATCTCATGTTTTGATGATGAAACTACTTGATATATGTTTATGATTTAATCTGCATTTTGAGTGACGCAGGATGCTTCGATCAGGATGAGACAATTAAAGCAGGAAAATCATGTTGTGCCGGAAGAACATGTCAGAAGATTGGATGTCGGGCTAAGAAGAGCAGGTATTGTGCCAAGGATATCGGAGTTGCGGAGTCAACTGGCCGATTGGGCAATAGGCGGTAGGAGAGGACGATGCGCCGAAGAATCGGACGAAGCGTCGAGGGACCAATGACATGCCGGACAACTTGGTTAATTGCTTAGGATTAATTGTCTCTATCAAAGTTTTGTTTTAAGTGTGCAGGATTAACTATGATAGAAGAAATACATGCAGTAGGAGTTGCGCCCGAGTCAAGATAATGATCACATTGGGAGTTCGAGAGTTCGACGGAAGTTCGGACAATCGTCGGAGGTTCTACGGGAACAAATCCGAGAAGTCCATGAGGTTGCCAAAGAAGCTCATCGGAACTCGCCAAGTGGATCGTCGCAAGTCCAGGAGTTTGCCGGAAGTCCGCAGGAGCATCACCGAGGGTTTATCGGATGATCGACGGAAGTTTGCCGGAAGCTCGCCGGAAGAAGCGATTGACGCACCAGAGCAAGTTACAGTAAATGTCTTAGGAAAAATCGTAGTTAGCACAATGATTAAGTTGGAAATGGGAGGTGATCCCAATAACTTAATATTGGGGCAATTGGGTCCTTGAAATATCCAAATTGGGCCGAATGAATCAACCCATTCGGACCCTGATTTCTGGCGGGAGGTGCAATTGCCCAAGCCAGGAGGTAGCACCGCTTGGGCTAAGTCTTCGAGCGAGACTGGGTGATGCAACCACCCCAGCCAGGAGGTGGCACCGCCTGGGCTCAATCTCTGAGCGAGACTGGGCGATGCAACCTCCCCTGACAAGAGGGGGCATCGCTTGGGCTCGGTCTCCGAGCATTGGCTGAGCGGTGCAACCGCCTTAGTCAGGAAGTTGCACCACCTGAGCTCGGTCTTTGAGCTCTGGCAGGAGGTGCAACCGCCCCTGATAGGAGGTGCAACCACCCAGAGGCTCAGTCTTCGAGCTCTACCAGGCGGTGCAACCGCTCTAGTCAGGAGGTGCAACCGCCTGATCCTAGAATTCCGGGAATTGACAGACTTGAGCTCCAAATTTGAACTGGATTGGGGCCGATAAATACCCCACCCATTCAGCACTAAAAGGGCAAGAACTAACACCGAAATTCTGATCTTGTTCTAGGATTTTTAGAGCTCAAAATTATTGTAAAGGCCAAAAGTTCTCCCTCTTTTCTTTCAAGTTCTGAGTTGTAAAGAGAGGAGAGAAAATTCTGTAAGGGTTGTCTCCTAAGCCTGTCAAAAGGAGTGAAACTATAAAAGGGTGGTTGGCCTTCGCCTTTTGAAGGAAGGCCTCTAGTTGACGTCGGTGACCTCGTCGGTGGAGGAAGCCAAAAGTGGAGTAGGTCAAGATTGACCGGACCACTATAAATCTCAGTTTGCATTTACTTTGAGCATCTTATCTTTACTGCAAACCTCCTGAAAAGCTTACTGCCTTCTGTGTTTTTACGAAAATGTTTCAAAGTTTAGTGCATTGCGAATCGGGGTTTAAGATGCAAATCAGTTTTATCATAGGAACGTCGTATTTCAGTTTGCGTTTACATTTTGATTTTCATTATAACTGCAAACTGCCTTTATATCTTTGCTTTAACTGCATCTCGCCTTTCCTCAAGTTAAAGTGGTTTACGAAACAGCTTTTATACCGAAATCGCTTTTATCGTACGAACGTCGTATTTCAGATTGCGCTTATATTCTGATTTCCATCATAACTGCAAACGGCATTCATATCTTTGCTGCATCTCTCCTAGTCAAAAGTTGAAGTGATTTACAAATCAGCTTTTTACCAAAATCACTTCTATCGAACGAAAGCAGTTTTCGATTTTAATCGCAGAAGGTTTTCCGCTGCACTAATTCACCCCCCCCCCCCTCTTAGTGCTCTTGATCCTAACAGGTGGCACTGTCCAGCACCCGAGAGCCAGGCGGTGGCACTGCTTGGCGGGGCGATGGCACCGCCAGTCCACTGTTAGTGTCAGAAACTGACAAGCAGTCAGAAACTGACAAGCAGTGGCACCGCCACTGACAGGCAGTGGTATTGCCAGCATCGGGAACCATAGAGAATTCAAATTTTGGAGCCCAAATTTGAATTCTCTTGAGGCCTATAAATACCCCTCAAATCTCAGCTGAGATTACAACTTTTTGAGAAGCAATTGATTGAGAGAAAGGTCTTAGAAAAGTCTTAGCTAGTCTTGTTTTCAATTTGCTAGTGTTCACCTCCTTCTTTCTTGCTGAAAATCTGTAAGAGAGTGAACCACTTGTAAAAAGTTGTAAGAGGGGTATTTACCCTTCCCCTTCAAAAGATTTGCTAGTGGAAGGTGGGAGCCTCATCGAAGAGGGGCCTCGCAAGTTGATGTAGGTCATTTGACCGAACCACATTAAAATTGGCGTGATCTCTGGTTTGCATTTACTTATTGTCATTTATATTACTGCAAACCATTTGCACTTTAATGCTCTACTTCTTTGTCTCCTTCTTACGTATCCCTTCAAGTTAAAACGCAATTCAAACGATTTGAAACGAAACGTTGCTTTTATCGTACGAAGTTTTCGAAAGTGTTTAAATCGTCAAAAGTTTATCATACTTTACCGCTGCACTAATTCACCCCCCCCTCTTAGTGCTGCTCCGATCCTAACAATTGGTATCAGAGCCTGGTATTTCTCATTTCATATTTACACTCGAGAGAAATGGCACTTCATGGCTTTCAAGAGGGCTTATCGGTTGTTCGTCCACCGTTGTTTAACGGATTGGACTACACTTATTGGAAAACTCGAATGAGAGTTTTCTTGATTTCTATGAATTTGGATTTATGGAATATCTTTGAAAACGGTTTTCAACTTCCCTCTAATCCGATGAACGAATGGTCGGATTTGGAGAAGAAATATTTTTCTTTAAACGCAAAGGCTATGAATGCCTTATTTTGCGCTCTGGACAAAAATGAGTTCAATCATATTTCTACATCTGAAACGACTTTTGATATTTGGCGAACACTTGAAATCACGCACGAAGGAACTAGTAGAGTCAAAGACTCGAAAGTTAATATTTTTTTGCATGATTTTGAGCTTTTTCAAATGCAACCAAGCGAGACTATAGGCGACATGTACACCTGTTTCACGGATGTCATTAATAATCTAAGAGTTCTTGGTAACTCTTTTTCGAATTTTGATCTCGTAAGCAAGATCTTAAGATCCTTTCCAAAAAGGTGGGATCCTAAAATAATCGCAATACAAGAAACAAAAGATTTAAATATTTTTTCACTTGAAGAACTAATTGGTTCATTGATGACATATGAAATGGTGCACAATACACATGATGAATATAATGAACAAAATCACCTTCCAAAGAACAGGAAGGATTTGGAACTCCTGACAAATGAATACCACTTGAGCGATGACTCAAGTGATGAGGACAATGATGAACTTGAACTTCGAACACTAAATCTTAATAAGTTTATTAAACAAAAATCTAAAATAAACAATGAACTTGAACGAAGGAAGAAGCCAAAGAAGTGGAAGGCAACCGAGGATGAATCAAAAACCTTCAAAGGTGAAACAGCGAATTGGGCATTGATGAGCTTCGACTACAAGGTAAGTAATTCAACTCTCTTGAATTATTTTGAAATTAATGATCATAAGCATTTTTAACTTCATGATTGAATTTGAAAATCTATAGCAAAACCATGTCCGAATGCATGAAAGTGTTAAATTTTATTTTTGGATTTTCTTGATCGTAACAATTCATTTTTTAGAATCTATTGATCTAGATGGTTTTATGATGAAATTCATTTTTCGATCCTAAACATTGATGCATGTTTTTATTTAACATAAATGAAAAAACATGCTAGTATGAAATCAATCACTTAAAATGAAATACTTATAAAAGAAAAAATACATTATCAATGAAATCATGAATCAACTTATGTTACGAATTTTGTGAACTATAAAAATAATTTTTGGTGATTTGAATTTGAATGAGTTTTATCCAAAATCATGATATTGATTCCGTGATATTTACAAATTAAGATTTATTATGAATCAAGATTTTTTCATTAATCGTTCTCCTAAGATTTTCTTTTGATTAATTATGAGTAGGTTTTTCAAAAAGAAATCATGTCTTTTGGTATTCACATGTTCTAATCTTTCATGATATGATTTTTATGCAATTCCTTGTATTCATGAAATCTTTATCGCATCACCCAATTACTTTCTTCTTGATATTCCCTATGTGGTGATATACAATTATGCATGAAATACTCTTGATATTATTTTGATGCATAGAAATGAAACGTTATGATTATGAATGGTAGGATAAAATTTGACAAGTTAATACCATCATGATTTGAAACATTTATGATTTGAAATTATGCATGCAATTGCTTTTTATTGTGATGATACTATTGAATCTCGGATTTTGATGATGAAACTAATTGATTGTGTTTAGATGTTTAACTGCATTTTGAGTGATGCAGGTCTACTTGATCAGGATTAGATAGTTAACGCAGGAGGAATTGACGTTGCGCCGGAGGAGATCACGTTAGGATATTGGATGGCAGAAGGCTACGAACGTCGGGCATCGGGCAAAGAGCGGAATTGCGCCAATGATATCGAGGTTGCGGAGGTCAATCGCCTATTGGGCAATAAGCCGCAAGAGAGGACGATGGGCTGAAGAATCAGACAAAGCGCCAACTAATGATGTGTCGGGCAACATAATGTCAATTTGCATTGTAATAATTGTCTAGATCAGAGTAGAAATTTGGCTTGTGTGTGCAGGATTAACTACGATAACGACAAAGACATAAAGCGAAACAAAGTACCAAAGTTAAGCGCGAAGGATTCGTTGCGAGTTCGAGAGTTCGACGGAAGTTTGAAGATTCATCGAGAATGCTGCCGGAACTAGCCGAGAATGAGTAGGGAGCTTGCCGAAGGGTTTTTTGGAAGCTCACCGGAAGGTTCGTTGGAAGTTCGTGGAGCTCGCCGAGAAAGATCGTAGCTTGCTGAAGAAGCTCGTCGGAACAAGCCAAGATCAAATCATGAAGTCTAGGAGCTTACCGGGAGTTCGTAGAATGGTTTCCGATAGTCTATCGAAAGACCGCCGAAAGTTCATCGGAAGCTCCCCGGAAGAAGTCATGACTTTCGAACTTTTTAATAGCTTAGGAAATGTCTTTAAATTTGTAGTTAGCACGTTAATTAGGGTTAGGATAAGGTGTTAATCCTATAACTCAAGTAGGGGCCAATTGGGCCCGGTTTCGGACTGGTTTGGGCAAAGTTTGGAGCCCAACTAGTGAGATGAAATAGTGTAGGCGGTGGTAATGCCAAATTAGGCATTGGCACCGCCTAGAACCTGAGAACTGAGCAGTGGCACCGCTGGACTAAGCGGTAGCACCGCCCAGAACCCGAGAGGTTGGGCGGTGGCACCGCCAGCCTCGGGAACCCAAGAGAATTCAAAATTTGGAGCCCAAATTTGAATCCTCTTGGGGCCTATAAATACCCCTCAATTCTCAGCTGAGATTACGACCTTTGAGAAGCAAGAGATCGAGAAAAAAGTCTTAGCAAAGCCTTTAGCAAGTTTTTATTTTCAATTACTTGAGTGTTCACCTACTTCTTTCTCTTTGAAAGTTTGTAAGAGAGTGAACCACTTATAAAAGGTTGTAAGAGGGGTATTTATCCTTCCCCTTCAAAGTAATTTGCTAGTGGAAGTTGGGAGACTCATCGAAGAAGGCTTCGCAAGTGGATGTAGGTCGCATGATCGAACCACTATAAATCGGTTTGTATTTATCTTATTGTCATTTATATTACTGCAAACCATCTTCACTTTGATGCTCTATTTCTTTGTCTCCTTCATACATATGCCTTCAAGTTAAAACGCAATCGAAACGGTTTCAAACGAAACATTGCTTTTATCGTACGAAGTTTCCGAAAGTGTTTAAATCGCCAAAAGTTTATCGTACTTTACCGCTGCACTAATTCACCCCCCCTCTTAGTGCCACTCCAATCCTAACAGTTGGTATCAGAGCTTGGTATTTCTCATTTCGGATTTACACATGAGAGAAATGGCTCTTCATGACTTTCAAGAGGGCTTATCGGTTGTTCGTCCACTGTTGTTTAACGGATTGGACTACACTTATTGGAAAACTCGAATGAGAGTTTTCTTGATTTCTATGAATTTAGATTTATGGAATATCATTGAAAACAGTTTTCAACTTCCCTCTAAACCGATGAACGAATGGTCGGATTTGGAGAAGAAATATTTTTCTTTAAACGCAAAGGCTATGAATGCCTTATTTTGCGCTTTGGACAAAAATGAGTTCAATCGGATTTCTATGTACGAAACGACTTTTGATATTTGGCGAACACTTGAAATCACGGATGAGGGAACTAGTAGAGTTAAAGACTCGAAAGTTAACATTTTATTGCATGATTTTGAGCTTTTTCAAATGCAACCAAGCGAGACTATAGGCGACATGTACACCCGTTTCACGGATGTCATTAATAATCTAAGAGTTCTTGGTAAATATTTTTTGAATTTTGATCTCGTAAGCAAGATCTTAAGATCCCTTCCAAAAAGATGGGATCCTAAAATAACCTCAATACAAGAAACAAAATATTTAAATATTTTTCCACTTGAAGAACTTATCGGCTCATTGATGACATATGAAATGGTGCGCAATGCACATGATGAACACAGTCAACACTTGAACCACCTTCCAAAGAATAGGAAGGATTTGGAACTCCGGACAAATGAATACCACTTGAGCGATGACTCAAGTGATGAGGATAATGATGAACTTGAACTTCTGACACTAAATCTTAATAAGTTCATTAAACAAAAATCTAAAATAAACAATGAACTTGAACGGAGGAAGAGGCCAAAGAAGAGGAAGGCAACCAAGGATGAATCAAAAACTTCCAAAGGTGAAACGGCGAATTGGGCTTTGACGAGCTTCGACTACAAGTTAAGTAACTCAACTCTCTTGAATTATTTTGAAATTACATAATACTTTTCATGAGTTATTTTTAATTTAGTTTAGGGTTACTTACATGAAAATAAAAAATTAGAAATCATGCTTATCATTCTAAGTAATTTTGAAAATAATCATGAAAATTGTATGTTTATGATAAACAAAATGATTTTGATTAAAAATGCCTTATGAAATATGATATCATGCCTAATAAATTTATTTTTTGAAGCTATGCATGATGATGATGAGTTTTGGGTGATTTATAGTTTATTGATTATTGATTATTTCCATAATGATCTTTTACGATTTATGGATTATCGATTTATACTACGATGAAAGTTGCTTTCGAAAATGATGCACGGCTTTTTTATGCAAACTAAGCATGAAAAGATAGATTCACCTAAAAAGAAAAAAGTTTGACTACAACAAATAAAAAATGATTTTGGTTTAAATTACTTTATACTTAATGAAACCATCATTGATGAATATGCTTTATGTTTAGTAGTTTTTCTTTGACTTATATGCTCTATCATGATAAATATTTTGAAAATAAATGAAATCATGTTTGATTTGAAGTAATGCATAATGATCATGCTTAATGATGCATTTTTTGATTTGACATAAATGTGGCTTTAAAAAAATGCTGTATATTTTGATTTGACATAAATGAAATAGGCATGCTTATATGAAATAGTGAAGTGTCATGCTTGACAATTGTATACTTAATGATGTATAAAGTTGTAATGAAAATATTAATATTTTAATACTATAATTTGATGATTTTATGCATGACATTGTAAAGTTATATATATAATGATGCATAATGATGAAATTGTGTAATAAAAATATTAAACATTTTGAAACCATGTTTTAGTGTCGTGCATATTGATCATGCTTAATAAATCTCGAAATTATGCATGATGAATCTTATGATTTATGGATTATTGATTTTTACCATAATGAAAGTGCCTTATTGATCTTTGTTGTAATAAATCTTACTCTTTCGGTTTTAAACATGATACTTGTTTTTATTTGGCATAAATGACACAAAATCATATATTTTGAAACAATCGAAAAGAGGGAAACATTCTTGAAAATTATTTTGCTCAATTTTATTGATTTTGATGAATCCATTTGTATCATCTTTATGAATCTCTTGGATTTTGATAATAATTTTGATGATTTAAATTTGAATAAATTTTTATCGAAATCATGATCTTGATCTCTTGAAATTTATAGCATGAAATCCTTTATGAATCAAGATTGTTTTCTATTTAAAAGGAGATTTGTCAAAATGTTTCATAGTCTTTTAGTATTCATGGTCTTGATAATTATGTTTTGAAACTCTATGTAAATCAAGAATGTTCATCATTATTCTCTCTTTGAATATTTAAAGAGGAGAATTTTCTAGATGAATCATGATTTTGATGATTGAATATTTGATGTGCATGAATTGAGATCTTGCTCTCCTACTATTCTTTTTGCTATTCACCAAAAGGAAGACTAATTCTAACAAACCATGATATGATATATGAATTATATTGTATTCATAAAGTAATATCTCATCACTAATTTTTTTTATATTCCTTCATGTGATGATATGAATGTATGAAACACTTATGATATGATTTTTTATACAATTCCATGTATTCATGAAATATTTATCTCATCACCCAATTAATTCCTCTTGATACTCATAATGTGATGAAGTGAAATTATGCATGAAATACAAATGGGGAGAAGTTTTGATCATGCATGGTAGGATATAATTTGACAAATTGATACCATCATGATATAAAACATTTATGACTTGCAATGATGTATGCAATACTTGTGCTTTCTAATTATGATGTGATGTATTACATATGATGTAAATCATGATTTAAAATACTATGAGTTGTTGCTAAAATGATGTATTATAAATATTGATTTAATGTTTTGTATCATGAATACTCTAAATGATGAATGTTTGGTATCATGATCAAAATGTTGACAAATAGTTAAAAATTTTAGTATTATGTATGATATCCTCATAATGTTGATCGATTTATTCAATATCGTGCATGAATGAATATAAGGTTTTTGAAAATGGGCATATTCTAATTTGAAAATACGATGATGCACAAATAAGATTGAAACTTTTCTTTGTCATAATTGATGTAAAGGGTCTTCCCTTCTTTTTGACAATGACAAAGGGTGAGATAGCTAGCTTGCACAAGTCAAGAAGATGCAAAAACTTGATTGCTAGCTTGTCTATCTTAAGTAACAAAGATTGCTAACTTGCTTATTTCAAGAAGCAAAAGTTGTCTTCTTAAGCATCACTATCTTGCCTATCTCAAGAAGCAAGACTTGCAACCTGCACATTACAATAGGAAGCAAGAATCGATAACTTACACACTTCAACAAGAAAGCTATCTTGTATTTGCTTTCGAAATTTTTGCTAGCTTGTATGTTGTAAAACTTGCTCACTTTTTTAAACACTTTGCTAGCTTGTACTTTGTAAAGGAAGCGAAAATAGCACTTCTCAAAAGAGAAGAAAGAACTTATTATCTTGAACATCACAAAAATTTCCTTCCTTGCATGATGTAAAATTTGCTAAGATCACTATCTCAAAAAGAGTTGCTATCTCAAAAAAAGGGGCAAATGTGCTATCTTGCCTATCTCAAAATACAAAACATGCTACAGAAGCAAAATTTTTGGCTCAAACATTACAAAGGAAGCAAAAATTTGCTAGCTTGCAACTTGCATATCATGAAAATTGCTAGCTTGTAGTCTAAAGAGAAGCAATTAGTTGTTATCTCAAGATACTATGTTTTTCATGCAATGTATGAAACTTTTTTTCTCTAAACACATAAGAGTAGGAACTTCTCCTTTTTGTTGATGACAAAGGGGGAGAAGTATAGTGATGACTTTATGCATTAAATTGAATATTTTATATATTTGCATGATGGTTTAAATGTTTATCAGAACATGTGATGAATGTTACTTGGATTTGGGATAATCCAAGTGTTCTATCAATGGCATATTGATAGGGGGAGTTTAGTTAAACTCCGGGGAGTTAAGGTTAACTCCGTTAGTCATCAATTAGTTGTCATCATAAAAAAGGGGGAGATTATTGAATCTCGGATTTTGATGATGAAACTAATTGATTGTGTTTAGATATTTAACTGTATTTTGAGTGATGCAAGTCTACTTGATCAGGATTAGATAGTTAACGCAGGAGGAATTGACGTTACGCCGGAGGAGATCACATTAGGATATTGGATGGCAGAAGGCTTTGGACATCGGGCATCGGGCCAAGAGCGGAATTGCGCCAAGGATATCGAGGTTGCGGAGGTCAACCGCCTATTGGGCAACAAGCCGCAAGAGAGGACGATGCGCTGAAGAATCGGATGAAGCGCCAACCAATAATGTGCTGGGCAATAGAATGTCAATTCGCGTTGTAATAATTGTCTAGATCGGAGTAGAGTTTTGGCTTGTGTGTGCAGGATTAACTACGATAACGATGAAGACATAAAGCGAAACAAAGTGCCGGAGTCAAGCGCGAAGGATTCGTTGCGATTTCGAGAGTTCGACGGAAGTTTGAAGGTTCATCGGGAATGCTGCCGGAACTAGCCGAGAATGAGTAGGGAGCTTGCCGAAGGGTTTTTTGGAAGCTCGCTGGAAGGTTCGTTGGAAGTTCACGGAGCTTGCTGAGAAAGATCGTAGCTTACCGAAGAAGCTCGTCAGAACTCGCCAAGATCAAATCATGAAGTCTAGGAGCTTGCCGGGAGTTCATAGAATGGTTTCCGATAGTTTATCGGAAGACTGTCGGAAGTTCGCTGGAAGCTCCCCGGAAGAAGTCTTGACTTTCGGACTTTCTAATAGCTTAGGAAATGTCTTTAAATTTGTAGTTAACACGTTAATTAGGGTTAGGATTATGTGTTAATCCTATAACTCAAGTAGGGGCCAATTGGGCCCGGTTTCAGACTGGTTTGGGCCAAGTTTGGAGCCAAACTAGTGAGTTGAAATAGTGTAGGTGGTGGCACCGCCTAGAACCCGAGAACTGAATGGTGGCACCGCTAGACTGAGCGGTGGCACTGCCTAGAACCCGAGAGGTTGGGCGATGGCACCGCTAGCCTCGGGAGCCAAGAGAATTCAAATTTTGGAGCCCAAATTTGAATCCTCTTGGGGCCTATAAATACCCCTCAATTCTCAGCTGAGATTACAACCTTTGAGAAGCAAGAGATTGAGATAAAAGTCTTACCAAAGCCTTTAGCAAGTTTTTGTTTTCAATTGCTTGAGTGTTCACCTCCTTCTTTCTCTTTGAAAATTTGTAAGAGAGTGAACCACTTGTAAAAGGTTGTAAGAGAGGTATTTATCCTTCCCCTTCAAAGTGATTTGCTAGTGAAAGTTGGGAGCCTCATCGAGGAAGGCTTCGCAAGTGGATGTAGGTCGCATGACCGAACCACTATAAATCGGTTTGTGTTTATGTTATTGTCATTTATATTACTGCAAACCATCTTCACTTTGATGCTCTACTTCTTTGTCTCCTTCATACATATGCCTTCAAGTTAAAATGCAATCGAAACAATTTCAAACGAAACATTGCTTTTATCGTACGAAGTTTCCGAAAGTGTTTAAATCACCAAAAGTTTATCGTACTTTACCGCTGCACTAATTCAACCCCCCTCTTAGTGCCACTCCGATCCTAACAGATATATGCATATAATGTGTATCATGAATACTTTATTATCATACATGAAAATAGTGATAAATATTTTGAAAATAAATGTTTGTATCATGTTAGATGATTTTACATTTTGTGGATGATTAGTTATAGTGATGATTGAAACAATGATTGAAATAATATGCTTGATGATTTATTTTACGAAATTTACCTTTTCATCTTAAATGTTGACACTTGTTTTATTAAAAGTAAAGGCATGCTTATAAGAAGCAAATCACATGAATAGAAATTTATAAAAATGAAATACGATCCTCTATCTTATCGACTTTTCAATAAATCTATGCTTGTCATATATGAATTTATTGAATGTGACTTTGAGGATAATTTCGGATTTCACAAATGCTTGTTTCATACTTATGACATGAGACACATTTTAAATATGAATCATGTTCAATGCTTCAATTATGTTATATCTCCCTTAATTCATTTTGTTATCTTAAATTTATTTACCAAAGAGGAGAATCTTCCGAATGAATGAAATAATACAAATGAATCACTTATCGATATATCTTTTTGAAATATCTTTTTAATGTGATGTTGATAATTTGAGATGCCTGTTGGAATTCATGACATGAGATAATTGAATCCTTGACTGACTCTTTATATGGCTTGAAAATAGATGTTTAAAATCTTGCTTGAAGAGTACTGGTATGAAAGTATTGGTATTCATGACTTGAATTTAATTGAAACATTGCATGCTTAAATTAATCATTCTCCTATGTTTCAAAAATTCTTTAAATGCCTTATGTGATGATTGAAAATTAATTTGCTTTATGATGAATCATGAATCATGACTTGATCTATGATATTGATATATTTTAATCATGATCCTTGGTTGTATAATTTCTTTTGCTTTATTAAAAAGATTTATCGAATGAATCATGTCCTTCTTGAATTTTCTTGATATCATGACATGATTTTGTAATATGGCTTGTATAATGATGAAAAATTTTTAGCCATTGATTTCTCCCTTCTTTTTGATAATGATAAAGGGGGAGTTAGTTTACTAGCCTGCATATTTCAAAGGAAGGAAAATTTGCTATCTCGATCATTTCATTGAAAGAACTTGCTATCATGAATACTACCAATGAATTGCAAATCCTGCAATCTAAAGAGAAGCAATGCTATCTCAAAAGAAGTAAAAAATACAAAACTTAGAAAACTTGCAATATAATTTCTCTTACCATGCTTTGTATAAAAAATAGGTTGAATATCCTTAAAAGCATCGCATTAAATTTTTTAGTGTATTGCAATGTATCACATGTATCGCAAATTAAAATTTTTGAGACTATTATCATATCATGTTTAACAATTGATATCTTTCATTGATATGATAAATTATCAATCTCATGATGTACCGCATAATGATATCATGATTTGTGATTGTATCATGTGATCCTTGGTGAATTTTCACATTGATATCCTTCATGAAATGATTTCTTTGCATTATTGTCTTGTATGCATCATGTGATGATTGAAATATTGATTGATGCAAAGTTGATGTAAAAGTCTAAATCATTGGTTCCTCTCCTTCTTTTTGACATTGACAAAGGGGGAGAAAGTTATTGCTAGCTTGCACACTTGAATGAAGAATTTGCTAGCTCGATAATTGTAATGAAGAAATTTGCTATATCAAACATCATAAATATTGCACAAAAGTGCAATCTTGCACAAAAATTCAAGTGTTGAATTGCCATGATTGAACTTAAGAATCTTGCTATGCTTATATGTTGTGATGAAAATCTAGCTTCATGTTACAAAAACTTTAATATCTTTTAAAATAGCTAGAGCAACTTCTGCATTGAATTGAATATTTTATATATATTTGCATGATGGTTTAAATGTTTTTCATAATATGTGATGAATATTACTTTGATTTGGGATAATCAAAGTGTTCTATCAATGACATATTGATAAGGAGAGTTTAGTTAAACTTTGGAGAGTTAAGGTTAACTCCGTTAGTCATCAATTAGTTGTCATCATCAAAAAGGGTGAGATTGTTGAATCTTGGATTTTGATGATGAAACTAATTGATTGTGTTTATATGTTTAATTGCATTTTGAGTGATGCAGGTCTACTCGATCAAGATTAGACAATTAAGGCAGGAGGAATTGACGTTGCGTCGGAGGAGATCACGTTAGGATATTGGATGGCAGAAGGCTTCGGACGTCGGGCATCGGGCATCGGGCCAAAAGCAGAATTGCGTGAAGGATATCGGAGTTGCGGAGGTTAACCGCTGATTGGGCAACAAGCTGCAAGAGAGGACGATGCGCTGAAGAATCGGACGAAGCGCCAACCAATGATGTGCCGGGCAACAGAATGTCAATTCACGTTGTAATAATTGTCTAGATCAGAGTAGAGTTTTAGCTTCTGTGTGCAGGATTAACTACAATAACGATGAAGACATAAAGCGAAACAAAGTGTTGGAGTCAAGTGCGAAGGATTTGTTGTGAGTTCGAGAGTTCGACGAAACTCCGAAGGTTCGTCGGGAATGCTGCCGGAACTAGCCAAGAATGAGTAGGGAGCTTGCCGAAGGGTTTTTCGGAAGCTCACCAGAAGGTTTGTTGGAAGTTCGCGGAACTCGCCGAGAAAGATTGGAGCTTGCCGGGAGTCCGTAGAATGGTTTTCGAGAGTTCGTCGGAAAACCATCGGAAGTTCGCCGGAAGCTCGCTAGAAAAAGTCTTGACTTGTGGACTTTGTAATAGCTTAGAAAATATCTTTAAATTTATAGTTAGCACGTTAATTAGGGTTAGGATTAGTTGTTAATCTTATAACTCAAGTAGGGGCCAATTGGGCCCGAGTTCGGACTGGTTTGGGCCAAGTTTGGAGCCCAACCAGTGAGCTGAAATAATGTAGGTGGTGGCACCGCCAGATTAGGCGGTGGCACTGCCTAGAACCCGAGAACCAAGCGGTGGCACCGCTTGGCTGGGCGGTGGCACCACCCAGCACCTGAGAGCTAGGCGGTGGCACCGGTTGGCTGGGTGGTGGCACCGCCAGTCCACTGTCAGTGTCAAAAACTGACAGGCGGTGGCACCACCAGCATCGAGAAACCAAAGAAAATTCAAATTTTGGAGCCCAAATTTGAATCCTCTTGAGGCCTATAAATACCCCTTAAATCTCCGCTGAGATTATAACTTTTTGAGAAGCAATTGATTTAGAGAAAGGTCTTAGAAAAGTCTTAGCTAGTTTTGTTTTCAATTTGCTAGTGTTCACCTCCTTTCTTGCTGAAAATCTGTAAGAGAGTGAACCGCTTGTAAAAAGTTGTAAGAGGGGTATTTACCCTTCCCCTTCAAGAGATTTGCTAGTGGAAGGTGGGAGCCTCATCGAAGAGGGGCCTCGCAAGTGGATGTAGGTCATTTGACCGAACCACATTAAAATTGGCGTGATCTCTGGTTTGCATTTACTTATTGTCATTTATATTACTGCAAACCATTTACACTTTAATGCTCTACTTCTTTGTCTCCTTCTTATGTATCCCTTCAAGTTAAAACGCAATCGAAACGGTTTCAAACGAAACGTTTCTTTTATCGTACGAAGTTTCCAAAACTGTTTAAATCGTCAAAAGTTTATCGTACTTTACTATTGCACTAATTCACCCCCCCTCTTAGTGCCGCTCCGATCCTAACACCTCTTTGTTTGACTGCTCTAGGAGGTGAGTTTGTAAAGTGAGATCATTCCACCTTTGAGGTGGGGTGCACTATCCTAGACCATTCTATGAGATATCAGGCTTTAGCTTATGGCCTGTATAGACAAAGCTATTTGTACAAACTGCTAGTCATAGGTGCCCAACAAGCCAATCACGTGAGTGATGGCACATGTGACTTGATACAAAATCCTTTTGCTTATTATATTTTGGCATATATCACTTTATAGCTATTGTATATGTGCATATATATATTGTGATGTACTTGGATTTGTGCAATGGGAATCGGATCGTGATGAGATCACGATAATGAGATTTATTCACCTTTAAACATAGATCCTAAATAATCCCGGTCACAGATTACTTGAGAGGGATATCGTGATAACCGGATAGACTAGTGTACTGTATACCCGTCCATATGATGGATGCAGCTGGTCTCATAGCTACTCATGTAGGGACCCTAGGGATACAGTACAAGTGCTCATTGGAGAATGAGTTCACTGATTGATCCGCTTACGGAATGCTGGATGGTTGATGATGCCTTATTGTCAGACAACGATTCCGTAGTCCTAGTGGTGTATTTGGTCCTTCGACTTGAGATACCAAGGATGTCCTATATGAGTGCTCCACTCTTTAATACTAGATATATAGGTTTGGCTGTCCCACATCTAGTACAGTTGGTCATTGGGAGTGGTAGTCGACCTTACGAGGGCTATTGAGTGTCGATAGAGGATCATCCACTCTCGACATCATGAAAGGAATATCCCATGTGTTCTTGCTCAGACAAATCCCTGGCCAGAGTCATTTGGGTTGAGAGAGAAAGAGTTCTCCGAAAGAATCCGATTAGAGCGAGACTCGAGTAGAAACCGTATGGGTTTGCCAGCACCATGCTCGATATACGATCTTTGGGATATTAGATGGATGAGGGACTATAGGTACTCGGTAATTGAGGACAGACAGGTCCAATGGATTCGATTCCCATGTATCGTCTGGGGACTACACCGTAGTGGCCTAGTACGTCCATAGTCAATGAGAAAAGTGAATTATTATAGAGATAATAATTTACTGAGTTAGAAGGAGTTCTGACAGGTATGACTCATGGCCAACTCGATATTGGGCCTAGAGGGTCACACACATATGGTAGGTATTGCGATGAGTAGAGGTTCGGATATGAGATATCCGTTGGAGCCCTTGTCTTATTGGATTCAGATCCAATACCCACTAGGGGAGGACACATTAGGTTTTAACAGGGGACCTCTATAAATAGGAGGGATTCAAAGCATCATAGGCTAGAGCCTTTGTTTGCCTCTCCTATTCTCCTTCCCCTCTCCACCTCAAAGCAGGCTTGGAGTTTTGAGGAGCGTCGTCGTAGCCCTACTGTGTGGATCACCGCTAGAGAGGAGGACGCTTGACCTCCTTCACCCTCTCCTAAGGATCTGCAAGAAAATAGGGATATATGATCTCCCTAGGTAACATAATCTATTCTATATGCAGTTTTTCAGTTTCGCGAATTTTGCGCACCAATCTTCACACGACGACGAACATCTCTTTGGGAATCGGGGATTTTGTTTTCTTGTTCTTTCGTTGTGCATCTGATGTCGCCTCCCAATATTTCCCAACAGTGGTATCAGAGCCAGGTTGTTCGTGCGACTGATTGGTTTTGAACTACGTGTGTTATGTTTAGGAAAAACTTTTGACTTCAAAATCATTGACGCAAAAGCGAGAAAGGGCAGCAACAGTTGCTGCCCTTGATCTGCATGCGTGCAATGTAGCCGCAGGCAGGCAGCAGCCGGCCGACGGACTGCTTGTAGTAGGCTTGCGTCCAGTGGGGCTGGCGGCCCGCGGGTAGAGGCGCCTGCGGCCGCTTCTCCCGCGGGGTGAAGCACCGTAGGGCAGCGGCGCCTGCCGTCGCAGCTCCTGTGGGTGAAACCCCCCCATAGGGGCGTCCGCCCAGCGGGACAGCATCGCTTGCGGGCGTTGCCCCGCGGGCAGAACCGCCCGTGGAGGCGGCGGCTCCCGTCGGGGCACCAACCTATAGGTGCAGCACCGCCTGCGGTCGTTGCCTCGCCGGCAGAACCGCCCGCGGGGGCGCCCACCCGCAGCGGTAGCGCCGCCAGCGGGCGTGCCACCTGCAAACGAGGGCAGCGCCCCCGCCCCGCCGCATAGGCCGTCGCCAGTAGGGTGGCGGTGGCGACAGCAACAAAGGGGAGTAGGGCATTAGGGTTTTTTGGACAAAAGATAGTTTTCCCCTCGAAATTTGAGAAATTCAAGTTTCTATCATTTGTCCAAATTATAAAAATACCCCTATGAATTTAGAATTCCCTAAATGTCCCTGATTTCATAAAACACTAATTAATGCAAATGTTTAGTTGATTATTATTTTTTATCATTATTTAGTAGTCCTACATGATGATAATTATTTATACATGTGATGTATGATGTGTGGACGGATGATCATGGACCGTGTGATGTGTGTACTTATGATTATTATTATTAAGGTCTGCGAGCCTCCATTATATTTCTCGTTTATTGTCGGGTCTACGTGCCTATGATTAAGTTGTAATCACATGAGGAGGCGCAGCGGGAGCGTGGATGCGATAGCGGGACCCATGAGACGGATGATCGCGATGCATGAAGATGCATCAAGTTGTCGACGGAACCAACGAGGACAAGATGGACGATCACAGGGCATTGAGATGCGCTGTTGCACACATAGATCTTGATGTGAGTGATTCGGCCTACTGGCTCGGGCCTAATCACATTAGGTTGTGGTCCATGATCATCTGGTGTGATTGCTTATACACATACTAGATATGTATATATATTTGCATGCGATGTAGATATATATTAAATATGTATATGTGTGACATGTCATATTAGGAGACCAAATCATAGAAACATCTCTCTCGATAATATTAAGTCGGTAAACGTGAGGCAATTAGATTGGCCCACGTGACCTTCCATCGTTATAAGTAGGAACCGATTCCCGGTGTAGGTTGAGTTGGTCGAGTCCCTCGAGACTCACCTATATCACGATTCGCTATCTTTCTTACGACATAGAGATGTCACCGGTGACCTGAGGGCATGGTATGCTTGGTCGAGTCCCTCGAGGGTATATCATCAAATCAAACTCATCTTGTAACGAAGGTGTTGACTTAACCGAGCATCATGGTTGGTCGAGTCCCTCGAGACCATCGTGATTCAGAGGTCGAACAGGACGGGAATCACAAGGAGTTGTGATCGGCAAGAGTTGCCTACGTTTTAGGCTTAGTGTGATTGGTCGAGTCCCTCGAGGTTACACTAAGACGTTGATTGAATCCTGATCCCCACTAGAAGTATGCCGGAGACTTTCGTTTCATGTGCTGAGGGTGTAGCGTGACTCGTTAGTAAAATAGTGGGAGCAAATTAAGATAGAAGTCCATATCTTGATACTTTACTACGTGCAAAATCTGCATGTTATTCATTTCTGCTGCATCTTTATTTTTAGAAAATGTCGCTTTCAAATCCCTTACGTGGCATACTTGATGTCAACCGGCTCACTGGTCCAAATTATACGGATTGGCTCAGTAAATTGAGAATTATTCTCACCGCGGAGAAAATCGTGTACGTCCTTGATACAGTGATGCCTGCGCTCGAAGAAAGGGCAAGCGAGGATGAGATTGCTCGCAACGTGAAGTACATTGATGACTCCACTCTTGCTCAATGCTATATGTTATTGAATCACGTATTTTGATGATGAAACTACTTGATATATGTTTATGATTTAATCTGCGTTTTGAGTGATGCATGATGCTTCGATAAAGATGAGACAATTAAAGTAGGAAAATCATGTTGTGCCGGAGGAACATGTCAGAAGATTGGACGTCGGGCCGGTGGATCGGTCGACATATTAACAGAAGGCTTCGGGCCATGGACTCGGGCATCGGGACAAGAAGAGTGGGTATTGTGCCAAGGATGTCGGAGTTGCGGAGTCAACTGGCCGATTGGGCAATAGGCTGCAGGAGAGGACGATGCGACGAAGAATTGGACGAATCGTCGAGGGACCAATGACATGGCGGACAACTTGGTTAATTGCTTAGGACTAATTGTCTCGATCGAAGTTTTGTTTTAAGTGTGCAGGATTAACTATGATGGAAGAAAGACATGCAGCAGGAGTTACGCCGGAATCAAGACAATGATCACGTTGGGAGTTCGAGAGTTTGACGGAAGTTCGGACAGTCGTCGGAGGTTCTGCGGAAACAAATACGAGAAGTCCATGAGCTTGCCAAAGAAGCTCATCGGAACTCGCCAAGTGGATCGTCGCAAGTCCAGGAGTTTGCCGGAAGTCCACAGGAGCATCACCGATGGTTCATCGGATGATCGACGGAAGTTCATCGGAAGAAGCGATTGACACACCAGAGCAAGTTGCAGTAAATGTCTTAGGAAATATCGTAGTTAGCACAATGATTAAGTTAGAAATGGGAGGTGATCCCATTAACTTAATCTTGGGGCCATTGGGCACTTGAAAAACCAAAATTGGGCCGAATGGATCAACCTATTCGGACCCTGATTTCTGGCAGGCGGTTGAACTGCCCAAGCTAGGCGATGGCACCGCTTGGGCTCAGTCTCCGAGCGAGACTGGGTGGTGCAACTTCCCCAGCCAGGTGGTGGCACCACTTGGGCTTAGTCTCTGAGCGAGACTGGGCAGTGCAACTGCCCCTGACAGGAGGTGGCACCACCTGAGCTCGGTCTCCAAGCTCTGGCTGAGCGGTGCAACCGCCTCAGTCAGGCGGTGGCACCGCCTGAGCTTGGTCTTCGAGCTCTGGTAAGAGGTGCAACCGCCCCTGACAGGAGGTGGCACCGCCTAGAGGTTCAGTCTTCGAGCTCTGCCAAGCGGTGCAACCGTAAGATCCCAGAATTTCAGGAATTGACAGTTTTGAGCTCAAATTCAAACTGGGTTGGGGCCTATAAATACCCCACCCTTTCAGCACTGAAAGGGCACCCGAAAACCACCGAAATTCTGATTTTACTTTATGATTTTTAGAGCTCAAAAGTGTTGTATGAGTTGAAAGTTCTTCTTCCTCTTTTCTTCTATGTTCTAATCTGTTAAGAGAGGAAAGAAAATTCTGTAAGGGTTGTCTCCTAAGCCCGTCAAAAGGAGTGAAACTGTTAAAGGGTGGTTGGCCTTCGCCTATTGAAGGAAGGCCTCTAGTTGACGTCGGTGACCTCGTCGCTGGAGGAAGCCAATAGTGGAGTAGGTCAAGATTGACCGAACCACTCTAAATCTCGGTTTGCATTTACTTTGAGCATCTTATCCTTACTGCAAACCTCCTCAATAGCTTACTGCCTTCTGCACATATATTATCGTGTTTCAAACTCTGCATTTTCCGAATCGACGTTTAGACGTAAATCATTTTTATCGTACGAACATTATATTTCAATTTACGTTTACGTTCTGATTTCTATCATAATTGCAAACTGCCTTTATATCTTTGCTTTAACTGCATCTTGCTTGGTTACAAATTAAAGTGATTTACGAATCGGATTTTCTACCGAAATCGCTCTTATCGTACGAACGTGATTTTAATCGTCAAAAGTTTTCTGCTGCACTAATTCACCCCCCCCTCTTAGTGCTCTTGATCCTAACAATTGGTATCAGAGCCCGGTATTGCTCATTTCGGATTTACAGCCGAGAGAAATGGCTCTTCATGGCTTTCAAGAGGGCTTATCAGTTGTTCGTCCACCATTGTTTAACGGATTGGACTGCACTTATTGGAAAACTCGAATGAGAGTTTTCTTTATTTCAATGAATTTGTATTTATGGAATATCGTTGAAAATAATTTTTAACTTCCCTCTAAACCGATGAACGAATGGTCGGATTTGGAGAAGAAGTATTTTTCTTTAAACGCAAAGGCTATGAATGCCTTATTTTGTGCTTTGGACAAAAATGAGTTCAATCGGATTTCTACGTGTGAAACAGCTTTTGACATTTGGCGAACACTTGAAATCACGCACGAGGGAACTAGTAGAGTCAAAGACTCGAAAGTTAACATTTTATTGCATGATTTTGAGCTCTTTCGAATGCAACCAAGCGAGACTATAGGCGACATGTACACCCGTTTCACGGATGTCGTCAATTGTTTAAGAGCTCTTGGAAAATATTTTTCGGATTTTGAACTAGTAAACAAGATTTTACATTCTCTTTCTAAGAAGTGGGATTCAAAATTAACTGCAATACAATAAGCTAAAAACCTAAACAACTTACTACTTGAAGAACTAATTGGTTCATTGATGACATATGAAATGGTACACAATGCACATGATGAACATGATGACCAAAATCACCTTCCAAAGAACAGGAAGGATTTGGAACTCTGGACAAATGAATACCACTTGAGCGATGACTCAAGTGATGAGGACAATGATGAACTTGAACTTCGAACACTAAATCTTAATAAGTTTATTAAACAAAAATCTAAAATAAATAATAAACTTGAACGAAGGAAGATGCCAAAGAAGAAGAACACAAAGTGGGATGAATCGAGCTCCTCCAAAGACGAGGAGAAAATCAAGAAAGGCAAGGTGGCAAACTACGCCTAAACCGCTTTCAATGATTAGGTAATCGAAACCCCCCTAATTTATTTTGAAATTACTTGATGCTTTCATGATGTATTTTCATTTTTAGTTTAGAATTAATTTTCTTAAAAATTACATGTTTTAAAAAAAAAATTATGATCATGCTAAGTAATTTCGAAAATGATAATATTGAATATTTTATAAGAAACAAATAAAATGATTTTGATTGAAAATATGAAATCATGGTTAAGAAGTAATAATGTGTATTACGTTGATTTCCATTGTTATTTCTCGATTTTGATTAAAAAAATTCATGTTTGATTTGAAGAAATGCATAATGATGTAATATTAAATATTTTAATTAACAATTTTATGCATGAGATTTTAAGCTATACATGATGATAAGCATGTGTTATTTTCATGAGTGTATTTGAAAAACTATGGCAAAAATGTGCTCGAATGTATGAACTTGTTAAGATTATTTTTCGGACTTGATTCAATGTTCAAATCACTTAATTGCCATGATGATTTTACACTATTACATGCCTTAATAACATGTTGGAAATTATGTGTTTTGGATACAAAAATTTTTATGATCATGAGCATGTTTTATCTTCATGATTGAACTTGAAAATCTATAGCAAAATCTTGTCCGAATGCATGAAAGTGTTAAATTTCATTTTTGGATTTTCTTGATCATAATAATTCATTTTTGAGAATCTATTGATCTTGATGGTTTTATGATGAAATTCATTTTTCGATCCTAAACGTTGATGCATGTTTAACATAAATGAAAAAGCATGCTAACATGAAATCAATCACTTAAAATGAAATACTTAAAAAAAAAAGGAAAATATATTATCAATGAAATCATGAATCTACTGATGTTACGAATTTTGTGAACCATAAAAATGATTTTTGGTGATTTGAATTTGAATGAGTTTTATCCAAAATCATGATCTTGGTTCCGTGATATTTACCAATTAAGATTTATTATGAATCAAGATTTTTTCATTAATCGTTCTCCTAAGATTTTCTTTTGATTAATTATGGAGTAGATTTTTCAAAAAGAAATCATGTCTTTCGGTATTCACATGTTCTAATCTTTCATGATATGATTTTTATGCAATTCCTTGTATTCATGAAATGTTTATCTCATCACCTAATAATTCTTCTTGATATTCCTTATGTGATGATAAGAATACATGAAATATTCATTAATTTGTTTTGATGTATACAAATAAGAAGTTTCGATCATGTATGGTAGAATGTAATTTGACAAATTTGGTACCATCATGTTGCAAAATAAATGATGATTAGGAATCATACATTAATGATGATTGTATATTTTATGATTTGGCATGATGCATGCAATGATGAAATATTCATGAATTTGAAATGATGCATGCAATACTTATGACAATGATGTACATGATGTATTGCATATGATATGTATCATTAATGCTTTAAATAATGAATGTTTGATATCATGATCAACAAGTTGATAAATGCTTAAAAATTTTAATGTTTGAGTATCATGTATGATATACCCATTAATGATGATTGATTTATTTTTCGGTATCGTGCATGAAAAATAAGTTTTTTGAAATTGTGTATGTTTTAATTTGAATATATAATGATGCACAAATAAAATTGATACTTACCTTTGTCATAATTTGAAAATTGAAAAAAGGGTCTTCCCTTCTTTTTGACAATGACAAAGGGGGAGTAAGAATTTCTAGCATGGACATCATGAAAAGAGGCAAACTAGCTAGCTTACACAATTCAAGATAAAAGCAAAAATTACACTCCTCTAAAGAGAAGATGCAAATGTAACACTTGCCAAACTGTTTGCTTGCTTCATGTAAAATATTATCTCTTGCTAGTTTGGCATTTTGCTAGCTTTCACTTTGCAAAGAAAGCAAAAATGACACTTCTCAAAAGAGAAGAAAGAGCTTGTTATCTTGTATGTAGTAAAACTTGCATATCGTAAAAATTGCTAGCTTGTAGTATAAAGAGAAGCAAATAGTTGCTATCTCAAGAAAATTAAATATGCTAAACTTACACCTTGCAATGGAAGCAAAATTGCGAGCTCAAACATTGGAAAGGAAGCAAAAATTTGCTAGCTTGCAACTTGCATATTTCAAGAAGCAAGAGTTGCCTTCTTGAACATCTCTAAATTGCTTGCTTGCAAGTTCTAAAATGTTGTAACATTGCTAGCTTGCATGTTCTAAAAGTGCTATCTTGTATGCTGTAAAACTTGCATATCTAAAACATGATAGCTTGAATGTTCTAAGCATGATGTAACATTTGCTAAATTTTTTAGCTTCAAAATTGCATGATGATAAAACTTGATATTATGTTTTTCATGTAATAAGTTAGACTAATATTCCAAACACAAGAATAGATGGACTTCTCCTTTTTGTTGATGACAAAGGGGGAGAAGTGTGATGTTATGCATAAGTTTATGATGACATGTTGCAAGTATTCATGATGAATATTGCAATGACTTGAATTCAGTTTGAATTCAAGGTTCTATCAATATGGCATATTGATAGGGGGAGTTTGTTTAAACTCCGGGAGTTAAGTTTAACTCCGTCATCAAGTGGTTGTCATCATCAAAAAGAGGGAGATTGTTGAATCTCGTATTTTGATAATGAAACTACGTGATATATGTTTATGATTTAATCTGCGTTTTGAGTGACGCAGGATGCTTCGATCAGGATGAGACAATTAAAGCAGGAAAATCATGTTGTGCCGGAGGAACATGTCAGAAGATTAGACGTCGGGCCGGTGGATCAATTGACGTATCGACAGAAGGCTTCGGGCCGTGGACTCGGGCATCGGACCAAGAAGAGCGAGTATTGTGCCAAGGATATCGGAGTTGCGGAGTCAACTGGCCGATTGGGCAATAGGCTGCAGGAGAGGACGATGCGTCGAAGAATCGGACGAAGCGTCGAGGGACCAATTACATGCCAGACAACTTGGTTAATTGCTTAGGACTAATTGTCTAGATCAAAGTTTTGTTTTAAGTGTGCAGGATTAACTACGATGGAAGAAAGACAACTTGGTTAATTGCTTAGGACTAATCCAAGGAGTTGCGCCGGAATCAAGACAATGATTACGTTGGGAGTTCAAGAGTTCGACGGAAGTTCGGACAGTCGTCGGAGGTTCTACGGGAACAAATCCGAGAAGTCCATGAGTTTGCCAACAAAGAAGCTCGTCAGAACTCACCAAGTGGATCGTCGCAAGTCCAGGAGTTTGCCGGAAGTCCACAGGAGCATCACTGATGCTAGTCATAGGTGCCCAGCAAGCCAATCACGTGAGTGATGGCACTTGTGACTTGATACAGAATCATTTTGCTTATTATATTTTGGCATATATCACTTTATAACTATTGCATAAATGCATATATATATATTGTGATGTCCTTGGATTTGTGCAATGGGAATCGGATCGTGATGAGATCACGATAATGAGATCGATTCACCTTTAAACACATATCCTAAATAATCCCAGTTATAGGTTACTCGAGAGGGACATCGTGATAACCGGATAGACTAGTGTGCTGTATACCCGTCCATATGATGGATGCAGCTGGTCTCATAGCTGCTCGTGTAGGGACACTAGGGATACAATACATGTGCTCATTGGAGAATGAGTTCACTGATTGATCCGCTTACGGAATGCTGGATGGTTGATGATGCCTTATTATCAGACAGTAATTCCGTAGTCCTAGTGGTGTATCTGGTCCTTAGACTTGAGACATCAAGGATGTCCTGTATGAGTGCTCCACTCTTTGATACCAGACTTATAGGTTTGGCTGTCCCAGATCTAGTACAGTTGGTCATTGGGAGTGGTAGTCGACCTTACGAGGGCTATTGAGTGTCGACAGAGGATCATCCACTCTCGGCGTCATGAGAGGAATATCCCATGTGTTCTTGCTCTGACAAATCCCTGACTAGGGTCATTCGGGTTGAGAGAGAAAGAGTTCTCCAGGAGAATCCGATTAGAGCGAGACTTGAGTAGAAACCGTATGGGTCTGACAGCACCATGCTCGATATACGGTCTCTGGGATATTAGATGGATGAGGGACTATAGGTACATGGTAACTGAGGACAGACAGGTCCAATGGATTGGATTCCCCTGTATCGTCTGGGGACTACGGCGTAGTGGCCTAGTACGTCCGTAGTCGATGACTCGAGTGAATTATTACAGAGATAATAATTCACTAAGTTAGAAGGAGTTCTAACAGGTATGACTCACGGCCAGCTCGATATTGGACCTAGAGGGTCACACACATATGGTAGGCATTGCGATGAGTAGAGGTTCGGATATGAGATATCCGACGGAGCTCTTGTCTTATTGGATGCATATCCAATACCCACTAGGGAAGGACCCATTAGGGTTTGACACGGGATCTCTATAAATAGGAGGGATTCCCAGCCTCATGGGCTAGAGTCTTTGCTTGCCTTTCCTATTCTCCTCTCCCTCTCCACCTTAGAGTAGGCTTGGAGATTTGAGGAGCGTCGTCGCAACCCTGCTGTGTGGATCACCGCTAGAGAGGAGGACGCTTGACCTCCTTCACCCTCTCCTAAGGATCTGCAAGGAAACAGGGATATACGATCTCCCTAGGTAACACAATCTCTATACGCAGTTTTGTGTTTTGCGGATTTTTGCGCACCAATCTTCGCACGACGATGAACATCTTTTTGGGAATCGGGGATTTTTGTTTTCTTGTTCTTCCGCTGCGCATATGATGTTGCCCCCCCATGATTTCCCAACAGTGGTATCAGAGCCAGGTTGTTCGTGCGAATGATTGGTTTTGAACTGCGTGTGTTGTGTTCAGGAAGAATATTGACGTCAAAATCGTTGACGCAAAAGCGAGAAAGGGCAGCAACAGTTGTTACCCTCGATCTGCGTGCGTACAGCGCAGCCGAAGGCAGGCAGCGCAGGGGCTGCGTCTGCAGCAGCCGGCCGGCGGCCTGCTTGCAGCAGGCTTGCTGCCGGCGGGGCTAGCAGCCCACGGGCAGAGGCGCCTGCCGCCGCAGGGCAGCGGCATCTGCCGCCGCAAGGAAGCGGCACCTACCGCCGTAGGGCAGCGACGCGCGACGCTTGCCGCCGCTGCTCCCGCGGGCAAAACCCCCCCCACAGGGTCGGCCGCCCGGCAGGACAGCACCGCCTGCGGAGGCAGCGACGCCCGAAGGGGGAGCCCACCTGTAGCGACAGCGCCGCCAGCGAGCGTGCCGCCTGCAAGTGAGGGCAGCGCCCTAGCCCCACCGCACAGGCCGCCGCCAGTAGGGTGGCGGCGGCGGTAGCAGCAAAGGATAGTAGGGCATTAGGGTTTTCTGGGAAAAAGATAGTTTTAACCCTCGGAATTTAAGAAATTCCAGTTTCTGTCTTTTGTCCAAATTACAAAAATACCCTTATAAATTTCAAAATTCCCTACATGTCCCTGATTTTCAAAAAATATTAATTAATTAAAAGGTTTAGTTTATTATTATTTTTATTATTATCTAGTAGTCCTACATGATGATGATTATTTATACATGTGATGTATGATGTGTGGACGGATTCATGGACCGTCTGATGTGTGTACTTGTGATTATTATTATTGAGGTCTGCGAACCTCCATTATATTTCTCGTTTATTGTCGGGTCTGCGTGCCTATGATTAAGTTGTAATCACATGAGGAGGCGCAGCGGGAGCGTGGATGCGATAGCGGGACCCACGAGACGGACGATCGTGATGCATGGAGATGCATCAAGATGTCGACGGAACCGACGAGGACGAGATGGACGATCACAGGGCATGGAGATGCACCGTTGCACACATAGATCTTGATGTGAGTGATTAGGCCTACTGGCTCGGGCCTAATCATATTAGATTGTGGTCCATGATCATCTGATGTGATTGCTTATACACATACTAGATATGTATATATATTTGCATGCGATGTAGATATATATTAAATATGTATATGTGTGACATATCATATTAGGAGACTAAATTATAGAAACATCTCTCGATAATATTAAGTCGGTAAACGTGAGGTAATTAGATTGACCCACGTGGCCTTCCATCGTTATGAGTAGGAACCGATTCCCGGTGTAGGTTGAGTTGGTCGAGTCCCTCGAGACTCACCTATATCACGATTCGCTATCTTGCTTACGACATAGAGATGTCACCGGTGACCTGAAGGCATGGTATGCTTGGTCGAGTCCCTCGAGGGTATATCATCAAATCAGACTCATCTTATAACGAAGGTGTTAACTTAACCGAGCATCATGGTTGGTCGAGTCCCTCGAGGCCATGGTGATTCGGAGGCCGAACAGGATGGGAATCACAAGGAGTTGTGATCGGCAAGAGTTGCCTACCTTTTAGGCTTAGTGTGATTGGTCGAGTCCCTTGAGGTTACACTAAGATGCTGATTGGATCCTGATCCCCACTAGAAGTCTACCGGAGACTTCCGTTTCACGTGCTGAGGGTGTCGCGTGACTCGTTAGTAAAATAGTAGGAGCATATTAAGACAGAAGTCCATATCTTGATAGTTTATTTCTTGCAAAATCTGCATGTTATTCATTTCTGCTACATCTTTATTTTCATAAAATGTCGCTTTCAAATCCCTTACGTGGCATACTTGATGTCAACCGCCTCACTGGTCCAAATTATACGGATTGGCTCTGTAACTTGAGAATTTTTCTCATAGTAGAGAAAATCATGTACGTCCTTGATACAGTGATGCCTACGCCCGAAGAAGGGGCAAGCGAGGATGAGATCGCTCGCTACGTGAAGTACATTGATGACTCCACTCTTGCTCAGTGCTATATGTTGGGCTCTATGACTCCAGAGTTACAGAGACAACATGAAAAGATGGATGCCAGATCCATTCTCCTACATGTCCGCAAATTGTTTGAGGAACAGGGAAGGACTCAACGATATGAGATATCTAAGAGCCTTTTTCGTGCTAGGATGACTTAGGGGACACCGGTTCAGAACCATGTCCTAAAGATGATTGAGTGGATAGAGAAACTCACAGGTCTAGGAATGATCCAAGAGGATAACTTGTGTGTGGACATTGTGTTTCAGTCCCTACCAGATTCATTTTCACGGTTCATAATGAATTTTAATATGAACAAGCTTGAGGTGACTCTCCCATAGCTCCTCAATATGTTGAGGGAGGTAGAGAGTACTATTAAGAAAGAGAAGCCAGTTCACTACACTGGTGAGACCAGAAAGAAAAGGAAAGCAGAAAGGTCCCTTAAGAAGGGAAAGGGCAAGGGCAAACAAGGTCAAGCAAAGGTTGCTAAGAAAGACCCAGCAAAGGACAAAGGCCAGTGCTTCCACTATGGTAAAGATGGGCATTGGAAGAGAAACTGCAAAGAGTACCTTGCAGAAAGGGCGAAACAAAAGCTTGATGAAGCTTCAGGTACATTCATGATCAGTCTCTATTTGTCAGACTCCTGTGATAACACATGGGTATTGTATACCGGTAGTGCTTATCATATATGCAATTCGTTGCAGGTTCTGGCAAGGCCTAGGAGACTAGAGAGAGGCGAGATGGACCTCAAGATGGGTAATGGAGCAAAAGTTACTGTATTAGCTGTTGGCGAGGTCGCCCTACATTTGCCTAGTGGAGCTTTTATTGCATTAGATGCATGTTATTTTGTTCCTTCTATTATCAAAAACATTATCTCCATTTCATATTTAACAGTTAGTGGATATAAATTTGTTTTTGAGAACAATGGTTGTTCGATATTATTAGATGATAAGATCATCACGAAAGGAACATTGCATAATGGTGTATTTATGTTAGACACCACTCCACATATCATGAATGTAAATGTGTCCAAAAGGAAACGAGATGAGTTGAACAGTGCATACCTGTGGCATTGTAGGCTAGGTCACATCCATGAAAGAAGGATTCAAAAGTTGCTAAATGATGGATATCTAGATCCATTCGACTATGTGTCATATGCAACTTGTGAGCCTTGCATTCGTGGAAAACTGACCAAATCTCCATTTAGTAGAACTGGAGAGAGAGCCAATGAGTTGTTGGAACTCATACATAGTGATGTATGTGGACCCATGTCAACTCATGCCATTGGAGGTTACTCCTACTTCATTACATTTACTGATGATTTCTCAAGGTATGGATATGTGTACTTAATGAAGTACAAGTCCGAAGCCTTTGAGAAATTCAGAGAGTATAAGAATGAGGTGGAGAACCAGACTGGAAAGAGTATCAAAACTCTTTGATCAGATCGAGGAGGTGAATACTTAAGTATAGAGTTTACTCAGTTCCTCAAGGACCATGGGATTGTTAGGATCGAGAGCACTAAGAGGGGGGGGTGAATTAGTGCAGCGGAAATCTTTCAGCGATTTAAAAACGAAAACTGCGTTCGTCCGATAAAAACGATTTCGATGTAAAAGCCGATTCTAAGATTACTTAAGATTAAGCACAGTTTACGTCTAAGCATAGTTTACGTCTAAACTGAGTTTGCGTCTAAATACAGTTTGCGTCGAAACGTAGTTTTGCGTCTAAACACAGTTTTACGTCTAAACGCAGTTTTGCGTCTAAACTCCGTTTACGTCTAAACGCAGTTTTACATCTAAACGCAGTTTGCGTCTAAAAGTAGTTTACGTCTAAAACACAGTTTTATGTCTAAACGCAGTTTGCATCTAAACACAGTTTTGCATCTAAACTCAGTTTACGTCTAAACGTAGTTTTACGTCTAAATACAATTTGCGTCTAAACGCAGTTTTACGTCTAAACGTAGTTTTACATTTAAAAGAAGTTTACGTCTAAAACACAGTTTTATGTTTAAACACAGTTTGCGCAGTTTAAGTTTAAACACAGTTTTACGTCTAAACGCAGTTTGCGTCTAAACGTAGTTTTACGTCTAAACGTAGTTTGCGTCTAAAACAGTTTCAAAGAGATCTAAACTTAGAAGCTAGTTCATAAAAAGCGCAGAAGACAGTTTTGCAGAATCAAAACACAAACGTAAGCTGATCATACGAAAAACACAAATTTACGTCTGAATGCATATTCGAAAAGATCAGCACTTAGAACTTGTTCGTAAAGGCGCAGAGAGCAGTAGTTATGTAGGAGGTTTGCAGTAATGATAAGGTACTCGAAATAAAAGCAAACTAGAGATTTAGAGTGGTTCGGTCAGTCTTGACCTACTCCACTTTTGGCTTCCTCCTCTAACGAGGTCACCGATGTCAACTAGCTGCCTTCCTTCAATGGGCGAAGGCCAACTGCCCTTTTACAGTTTCACTCCTTTTGATGGGCTCAGGAGACAACCCTTACAGAACCTTTCTCTCCTCACTTTACAATTCAGAAGCTTAAAGAACAGAAGGAGGAGACTTAAAGGCTTTACAACAATTTTGAGCTCTTAGAATCACAGAAAGAATCAAGATTTCGGTGTAGGTCTATATGATTTCTGTGCTGAATGGGTGGGGTATTTATAGGCCCCAACCCAGTTCAATTTTGGAGCTCAAAACGATCAAATCCCGGAATTCCGGGATCAGGCGGTTGCACCTCCTGACTGGAGAGGTTGCACCGCGTAGTAGAGCTCGGAGACTGAGCCCAAGCGGTTGCACCTCTCTGTCAGGGGCGGTTGCACCGCCTGAGTCTGGCTCGGAGACTGAGCCCCAAGCGGTGCTACCTCTTGACTGAGGCGGTTGCACCTCTCTGCCAGAGCTCAAAGACCGAGCTTAGTCGGTGCTACCTCTCTGTCAGGGAGGTTGCACCGCCCAATCTAGCTCGAAGACTGAGCTCAGGCGGTTGCACCTCCTGGCTGGGGCGGTTGCACCGCCTAGTCTCGCTGGGAGACTTAGCCCAGGCGGTGCCACCTCCTGGCCTAGGCGGTTGCACCTCCTGGTGCAATCACGGTCCGAATGGTTAGCTCCATTCGGCCCAATTTCAATCTTTTCAGGGGCCCAATTGCCCCAAGATTAAGCTAATGGGATCACCTCCCATTTTCCAACTTAATCAACGTGCTAACTACGATTAAATCTAAGACAATTTCTGCAGCTTTGCTCTGATGCGTCAATCGCTTCTTCCGGCGAGTTTCCGGCGAACTTCCGTCGATCATCCGATGAACCCTCGGTGATTCTTCTGCGGACTCCCGGCAAACTCCTGGACTTTGCGACGATCCACTTGGCGAGTGTAATATCCCTCGCTTTTAAAAATTATTAATAAAGATTTATATGTAAATTGGAGGACCTATATGTAAATATAGAAATTACAAGGACTAAACTGCTAAGTTGCAAAAAAAAAGAAAAAAAAAGGGAAAACCGAAAATTCGGTATTATCCCACCGCCTCCCACGCACTCTGTTTCTTCCAGAAACAGAGAGAGCGGTGGGGCGTGAGGAGAAGAAGGAGAGTGGTAGAAGAAGAGAGGAAGAAGAGGGAGAAGAGAAGAAGAAGAAGAAGAAGAAGAAGAAGAAGAGGGAAAAGAAGAGAGGAGGAAGAAGAGGGAGTAGAGAAGAAGAAGAAGGAGAAGAAGAAGAAGAGGAGGTGGCTGCAGCGAGGGCTGCAGCGAGAAGCTGTGGGGCGTGGGGAGAAGAAGAGAGGAAGAAGAGGGAGAAGAGAAGAAGAAGAAGAAGAAGAAGAGAAGAGGATAGCTGCGGCAAGGCTGCAGCGAGGAGGTGTGTGGGGTTGGGGAGGAAAAGGGAAGAGGAGAAGAAGAGGGAAAAGAGAGGGAAGAGGGAGAGGAGCGAGAGGTGGCAGCAGCTAGGGCTGCAGCACCTCTGTTTCCTGCAGGTGGAAACAGAGGAGAGGTGTGGGGCGTTCGAAGAGGAGAAGAAGAAGAAGAGGAAGAGAAGAGGAAGAGGAAGCAGGGGAAGAGGTTGTGATACCTCTGTTTCCTGCAGAGGAAACAGAGGAGAGGGTGTGGGTGACGTCGGGGAGAAGAAGGGGAGGAAGGAGAAGAAGAGAAGAAGAAGAAAGGAAGGAAAAGGAAGAGGAGAAGGGAAGAAAGTAGCTGCGGCTGCGGTTGTGGCAGCTGCAGCTGTGGCAGGGAAAGAAGAAGAGAAAGGAAGAAGGGGAGGAGAGGAAGAAGAGTAGGGGCTGCGGCTGCGGCGATGGCAGCTGCAGTTGGAAGAGAAGAAGGAGAGGAAGATGAGCAGGGGAGGAAGAAAAGGCTGTGGCCGTGGCTGAGGCTGCGACTGCAGCATGCAGCTGGGAAAGAAGAGAAGGAAAGGAAGAAGAAGAGAAAGGAAGAAGGGAAGGAGAGGAAGAAGAGAAGGGGCTGCGGCTGCGGCGATGGCAGCTGCAGTTGGAAGAGAAGAAGGAGAGGAAGATGAGCAGGGGAGGAAGAAAAGGCTGTGGCCGTGGCTGAGGCTGCGACTGCAGCATGTAGCTGGGAAAGAAGAGAAGGAAAGGAAGAAGAAGAGAAAGGAAGAAGGGAAGGAGAGGAAGAAGAGAAGGGGCTACGGCTGCGGCGATGGCAGCTGCAGTTGGAAGAGAAGAAGGAGAGGAAGATGAGCAGGGGAGGAAGAAGAGGCTGCGAGTGTGGTGGCTGCGGCCGTGGCTGCGACTCCGGCTGCGGCTGCAACGTTGGCTGCGGTAGCTGCGGCAGCGGTGGTGGCTGCAGTAGCTGCTTTTGGGAAAGAGAAAGAGTAGGAACGAGAGAAGGGAAGAAGGAAATAGTGCAGTGGAAGGGGGCTGCGGTTGTGACCGCAGTTGCGGTCGTGGCTGCGATTGTGGTAGCGGCAGCGACGGCGGCTGTGGCAGCTGCGTTTGGGAAAGAAAAAAGAAGGAATGAGAGTAAGAGAGAGCAGGTGACTGTGCCTCGATGTTCGACACGTGATGTAGTTGCGAAGAAAGGAAGAAAACGGGAGCACAAAACGAAACAGAGAGAGGACACGGAGAAAAAGTAGAAGGATTTGGGCTGGCACCTTCTTTGGATCTTCGGATCGAAATCTTTGAAAGGCAAGTTCCCTGATCGTTTCTCCTATAATTGCTTTGTAATTTCTTATTGCAAGTTTCCCGCTTGTTTCAATCCTTTCTATTGCAAGTTCCCTGTTCGTTTCTCCTATAATTGCTCTGATATGCCTTATTGCAAGTTCCCTGATCGTTTTTCCTATAATTGCTCTTATATGTCTTATTGCAAGTATCCTGATCTTTCCCCACTGTCATTTTTATCTCTACATTTGCTTTGATTATGAGGAACTTTGAATTGTACTAGCCTTGCATTTGTTATATCTCCTGTTTACATGTAACGATTCGAATCTGTGCAACTTTTGAGATTCTGATCTTTTGATACCGAGCTGCTTATAAGACTTTGTGGAAACTCTGATTTGTTCAAAACTGATTTCATTGGAAACTAGACTCGTAGACCTTTCTTTGATATATGGATTGAAAGATCTGAAATCCAAACACCTGCCCAGTTATCTGTTGAATCTGACATTATGAATTCTGCCAACAGAGATTTTGTTCTATGACTCTTGCTTACCAAATTATTTGTAACTCTCTCTGTTGGATAGTTCAATTCATATGAAGCCTGTCTTATCTGAAAGTATTATCCAATGATTATTTCTGAGTAAATTGGAGCACGATTGATAGTTTGAATCATTTGTTCAATGTGCCTTCTGTATTCTGCCAGAAATCGAGCTTTGGTCGATTTCTCATATTCTGGTTTCATTCCTTTGGAAATTGATATCCTTTAGCCTTCTTATTCAATTGAGCTTTATATTACTACTTTGAATTCTTGTATGCTCTTGTCCTTAAAATTATTGCATTCTTGAAAACTGTTGTGTAACGTTTATGCTATATCGTATTGACTCATATAGGCACATGTATATCCTATTGTTCCGCATTTGCTTTCGATATGTGCCTATTCCAGTTTCATTCCTTTGGACATTGAATTCATCAAATCTTCTTATTGAATTGAGTTATTTGTGATTGCTTGGATTCCATATGTGCCCTTGCTTTCAATTCCCTTCAAATCTGAATATACTTGTGAAAGATTATTGCTTACTTCGGATTGACTCGTAAAGGCACATGTACGTTTGTTGTTCCGCGTGTGCCTCCGATATATGCTACTTATTGTTGAAACTGTCCTTTTGTACTCTGGTGTGTGGGATTGTCTGGACCTTTGCCAGAAATGGTAAAAGGTATGCGCTGATTTGCCCGCTTTGTGGGGTCCCGCTTTGTGGGATATTCTGGTATGCGCTTATTTGCCCGCTTTGTGGGGTCCCGCTTTGTGGGATATTGCTTAGAGCCTGCGATGCTCTGCCGGCCCCTTTGACTTCACCTAGACGTGGGTGGATGGAGCTCCCAGACGTGGGAGACTTTTGTCAGGTGGTCATTCAGAAATGGATGAATCACATTCTGACTGAGATCCCACTACACCTTCTGTATGTTTGATATGATATCCAGAGCTTTGGTTATGTGTTTCTGTACATGCTTTGGATAAGATTGATATGTTTGCAACGTCAAAGACGACGTTTGAGCTTCTGTACGATATTTGTTTTCGATATGCTCTGAAATGCTTCATTCACTGATGATATGCTTCGAAATGTTCCATATGCCGTTGATATGCTCCGGAACATTTCATATGCCATTGATATGCTCCAATTACTCTGTGCTCCATTTGCTATGAACTGATATGTTCTGAAATGTCCTATCTGCCATTGATATGTTCCAATTACTCTGTGCTCCATTTGCTATGAACAGATATGTTCTGAAATGTCCTATCTGCCATTGATATGTTCCAATTACTCTGTGCTCCATTTGCTATGAACTGATATGTTCTGAAATGTCCTATCTGTCATTGATATGTTCCAATTACTCTATGCCCCATTCGTTATGGATCAAATATGTTTTGAATGACATGATACGTATGATTTGGTATCTATTGAGATGGTATCCTTGAGAATTCTTGTATTCTGCCTTGCATTATGATACCTTACTCGTTTGAAACCGTTCCTTTTGTTCTGAATATGCTTTGTCACTTGCTGAGCCGTTTTTGGCTCACTCCGTTGTTATATGAATCTTTCAGGTCAGCTTGTCACTCTTCGAGATGTTTGATTTGGGCTGAGGCAGTGGATAGCTATTCAGAATAATGGGCAAGTCTGGTTGGTTATTACGATATTGTTGTATAAGTATGTCTTGTATATAATGAAATGTTGTCGATGAACCGAAATAGATATACTGTGTCCAAGTGTTAGGAGATCTCTCTTATTTGGAATTTCAGAATGTTAAGTCTAATTTATGGTGATATGAACTTGTGGTGAATAGTTGGAGTTCTGATTGTATAATTTATTTAGCTTGTGGATTTATAAATGTTGTTCATGTTTGTCAAGTTGGCTTGGGTTGCCATAAATGTGAATTATCGAGTGATGTGATATATGATTATAAACTGCACAGGTTTTATGGATGTGAATATGAATAGAATGTTTTCAGTGTCCTCAAACGTTAGTTTGGATCCTGGATTGGTCTGTGACGAAAATTTTAAAAATCATGGATATTTTGAGGGGCGTGACAGAGGTGGTATCAGAGCATTGTTTGAGGATTACTGAAATATTTGATATGTTGACGTGCAAAATATATTGAGGTCTAATGAAACTATAGTGATTGGCGGAAATTTTCTTCGATGTATTTTAGGAATCTAGGATGACGATGACATTTAGTCCTCCTACTTCATCTGATTTTGATTAATTAAGTGGGTTGAAAGGGGTAATCGGGGATATTGAATCAGAGTGGCGCAGCGGAAGCATGGTGGACCTAATTTCATTGGTGGTAGAAAAATGAATGATGCAAACAGAGAAGATATTTGATGTACAAAATTGTTTTGATGATCAAAAGATTTCTTTTGCCACCTTATATTGGAAGTAGAGGCTGATTATTATTGGCAACAATGAAAAGAATTTTTGGAGATCAGTGACAAGAATGATAAGGACAAGTTTACCAATAAGAATATGATTGGAAATGAATCAGAAAGTAATGACAAGAGGGTCAAGACATTTGGATTTGAAAAGGAAAGTCACCACCAAAGACTTAATCATGTGTGAATTACAAGTTAAATTATGAAACAAGTTTGTGTTTTCGGGTGATTGGAGTCTATTTTGCTTGTAGAAAGTTGGATCATAAAATAAAAGTTTGCCCTTTGAACAAGAAGAAAGAGTCACTGCCTCCTAAATCATCAGCCCATGTAAGAGTGTATGCTATCACTAAATATGATTCTGAAACTTCTGAATTAGTGGTCAAAGGTATTATGCATGTTTATGAAAGAATGCAAATATTTGTTTGACCATGGGTCCCATCTATGATTTGATTCGGAATATTCTGCCTATCACTTGGGTATTCAACCTAGACTACTACATTATGTGCTATATGTAAATACGATCATTGGAGATTCTTTGATAACGAACTTGAATCTGGTCCTCTTGTCTGATTTTTGTTGGAGAACTTGAACTTTTGCTGATTTAGTTCTCCTAGAGATTTGGAGTTATGATATTATACTTGGTATGGATTGGCCATCTTCTTATCATACCAGTATGGATTGATATATAACAAATGATCACTTTTTGTATATTTGATCAGTCGATCTTTTTCTTTGAGAGTATGGGACATGATTTATCTCCTTGCCTAATGTATCCAGGATGACTTGCTTGGATTACCTCCAAATGTGACTTTGCTTTTGATTTGGTCCTTGGGATAATCCCAATATCTAAGCCTCTCTACAGAAAGATATCATTTGAGTAAGTGAAATTGGAAAAGCAACTACAAGGATTGTTAAATGAGGATTTTATTTGGCTTAATATTTCATCATGGGGTGCTCCGGTGTTAGTTAAAAGAAATGTATGGAACATTGAGGCTTTGTAATGATTATAGACAGTTGAATTAGGTGACCATCAAAAACGAGTATTTTCTGAAGTAACGACTTGCTCGATTAATTACAGGGTACGCAAGTATTTTTAGAAATTGATTGAAGGTCGGGTTACCGTCTATTGAGGATCAAGGAGGAGAATATTTCGGTCACTCGTGGATAATTATGTAATTGTATTGTATTGATGAAACTATTTAAGAGTAGGAGGAGGAAATAAAGATATCATAATCCTCATCTTTTCATCGATTGAGCTATGATCAATTTAGAGGACTAAATTTTCTTTTAAGGGGGGAGAGTGTAATATCCCTCGCTTTTAAAAATTATTAATAAAGATTTATATGTAAATTGGAGGACCTATATGTAAATATAGAAATTACAAGGACTAAACTGCTAAGTTGCAAAGAAAAAGAAAAAAAAAGGGAAAACCGAAAATTCGGTATTATCCCACCGCCTCCCACGCACTCTGTTTCTTTGCAACAGAGAAGAAGGAGAGCGGTGGGGCGTGAGGAGAAGAAGGAGAGTGGTAGAAGAAGAGAGGAAGAAGAGGGAGAAGAGAAGAAGAAGAAGAAGAAGAAGAAGAAGAAGAGGGAAAAGAAGAGAGGAGGAAGAAGAGGGAGTAGAGAAGAAGAAGAAGGAGAAGAAGAAGAAGAGGAGGTGGCTGCAGCGAGGGCTGCAGCGAGAAGCTGTGGGGCGTGGGGAGAAGAAGAGAGGAAGAAGAGGGAGAAGAGAAGAAGAAGAAGAAGAAGAAGAGAAGAGGATAGCTGCGGCAAGGCTGCAGCGAGGAGGTGTGTGGGGTTGGGGAGGAAAAGGGAAGAGGAGAAGAAGAGGGAAAAGAGAGGGAAGAGGGAGAGGAGCGAGAGGTGGCAGCAGCTAGGGCTGCAGCACCTCTGTTTCCTGCAGGTGGAAACAGAGGAGAGGTGTGGGGCGTTCGAAGAGGAGAAGAAGAAGAAGAGGAAGAGAAGAGGAAGAGGAAGCAGGGGAAGAGGTTGTGATACCTCTGTTTCCTGCAGAGGAAACAGAGGAGAGGGTGTGGGTGACGTCGGGGAGAAGAAGGGGAGGAAGGAGAAGAAGAGAAGAAGAAGAAAGGAAGGAAAAGGAAGAGGAGAAGGGAAGAAAGTAGCTGCGGCTGCGGTTGTGGCAGCTGCAGCTGTGGTAGGGAAAGAAGAAGAGAAAGGAAGAAGGGGAGGAGAGGAAGAAGAGTAGGGGCTGCGGCTGCGGCGATGGCAGCTGCAGTTGGAAGAGAAGAAGGAGAGGAAGATGAGCAGGGGAGGAAGAAAAGGCTGTGGCCGTGGCTGAGGCTGCGACTGCAGCATGCAGCTGGGAAAGAAGAGAAGGAAAGGAAGAAGAAGAGAAAGGAAGAAGGGAAGGAGAGGAAGAAGAGAAGGGGCTGCGGCTGCGGCGATGGCAGCTGCAGTTGGAAGAGAAGAAGGAGAGGAAGATGAGCAGGGGAGGAAGAAAAGGCTGTGGCCGTGGCTGAGGCTGCGACTGCAGCATGTAGCTGGGAAAGAAGAGAAGGAAAGGAAGAAGAAGTGAAAGGAAGAAGGGAAGGAGAGGAAGAAGAGAAGGGGCTACGGCTGCGGCGATGGCAGCTGCAGTTGGAAGAGAAGAAGGAGAGGAAGATGAGCAGGGGAGGAAGAAAAGGCTGCGAGTGTGGTGGCTGCGGCCGTGGCTGCGACTCCGGCTGCGGCTGCAACGTTGGCTGCGATAGCTGCGGCAGCGGTGGTGGCTGCAGTAGCTGCTTTTGGGAAAGAGAAAGAGTAGGAACGAGAGAAAGGAAGAAGGAAATAGTGCAGTGGAAGGGGGCTGCGGTTGTGACCGCAGTTGCGGTCGTGGCTGCGATTGTGGCAGCGGCAGCGGCGGCGGCTGTGGCAGCTGCGTTTGGGAAAGAAAAAAGAAGGAATGAGAGTAAGAGAGAGCAGGTGACTGTGCCTCGATGTTCGACACGTGATGTAGTTGCGAAGAAAGGAAGAAAATGGGAGCACAAAACGAAACAGAGAGAGGACACGGAGAAAAAGTAGAAGGATTTGGGCTGGCACCTTCTTTGGATCTTCGGATCGAAATCTTTGAAAGGGAAGTTCCCTGATCATTTCTCCTATAATTGCTTTGATATTTCTTATTGCAAGTTTCCCGCTTGTTTCAATCCTTTCTATTGCAAGTTCCCTGTTCGTTTCTCCTATAATTGCTCTGATATGCCTTATTGCAAGTTCCCTGATCGTTTTTCCTATAATTGCTCTTATATGTCTTATTGCAAGTATCCTGATCTTTCCCCACTGTCATTTTTATCTCTACATTTGCTTTGATTATGAGGAACTTTGAATTGTACTAGCCTTGCATTTGTTATATCTCATGTTTACATGTAACGATTCGAATCTGTGCAACTTTTGAGATTCTGATCTTTTGATACCGAGCTGCCTATAAGACTTTGTGGAAACTCTGATTTGTTCAAAACTGATTTCATTGGAAACTAGACTCGTAGACCTTTCTTTGATATATGGATTGAAAGATCTGAAATCCAAACACCTGCCCAGTTATCTGTTGAATCTAACATTATGAATTCTGCCAACAGAGATTTTGTTCTATGACTCTTGCTTACCAAATTATTTGTAACTCTCTCTGTTGGACAGTTCAATTCATATGAAGCCTGTCTTATCTGAAAGTATTATCCAATGATTATTTCTGAGTAAATTGGAGCACGATTGATAGTTTGAATCATTTGTTCAATGTGCCTTCTGTATTCTGCCAGAAATCGAGCTTTGGTCGATTTCTCATATTCTGGTTTCATTCCTTTGGAAATTGATATCCTTTAGCCTTCTTATTCAATTGAGCTTTATATTACTACTTTGAATTCTTGTATGCTCTTGTCCTTAAAATTATTGCATTCTTGAAAACTGTTGTGTAACGTTTATGCTATATCGTATTGACTCATATAGGCACATGTATATCCTATTGTTCCGCATTTGCTTTCGATATGTGCCTATTCCAGTTTCATTCCTTTGGACATTGAATTCATCAAATCTTCTTATTGAATTGAGTTATTTGTGATTGCTTGGATTCCATATGTGCCCTTGCTTTCAATTCCCTTCAAATCTGAATATACTTGTGAAAGATTATTGCTTACTTCGGATTGACTCGTAAAGGCACATGTACGTTTGTTGTTCCGCGTGTGCCTCCGATATATGCTACTTATTGTTGAAACTGTCCTTTTGTACTCTGGTGTGTGGGATTGTCTGGACCTTTGCCAGAAATGGTAAAAGGTATGCGCTGATTTGCCCGCTTTATGGGGTCCCGCTTTGTGGGATATTCTGGTATGCGCTTATTTGCCCGCTTTGTGGGGTCCCGCTTTGTGGGATATTGCTTAGAGCCTGCGATGCTCTGCCGGCCCCTTTGACTTCACCTAGACGTGGGTGGATGGAGCTCCCAGACGTGGGAGACTTTTGTCAGGTGGTTATTTAGAAATGGATGAATCACATTCTGACTGAGATCCCACTACACCTTCTGTATGTTTGATATGATATCCAGAGCTTTGGTTATGTGTTTCTGTACATGCTTTGGATAAGATTGATATGTTTGCAACGTCAAAGACGACGTTTGAGCTTCTATACGATATTTGTTTTCGATATGCTCTGAAATGCTTCATTCACTGATGATATGCTTCGAAATGTTCCATATGCCGTTGATATGCTCCGGAACATTTCATATGCCATTGATATGCTCCAATTACTCTGTGCTCCATTTGCTATGAACTGATATGTTCTGAAATGTCCTATCTGCCATTGATATGTTCCAATTACTCTGTGCTCCATTTGCTATGAACAGATATGTTCTGAAATGTCCTATCTGCCATTGATATGTTCCAATTACTCTGTGCTCCATTTGCTATGAACTGATATGTTCTGAAATGTCCTATCTGCCATTGATATGTTCCAATTACTCTATGCCCCATTCGTTATGGATCAAATATGTTTTGAATGACATGATACGTATGATTTGGTATCTATTGAGATGGTATCCTTGAGAATTCTTGTATTCTGCCTTGCATTATGATACCTTACTCGTTTGAAACCGTTCCTTTTGTTCTGAATATGCTTTGTCACTTGCTGAGCCGTTTTTGGCTCACTCCGTTGTTATATGAATCTTTCAGGTCAGCTTGTCACTCTTCGAGATGTTTGATTTGGGCTGAGGCAGTGGATAGCTATTCAGAATAATGGGCAAGTCTGGTTGGTTATTACGATATTGTTGTATAAGTATGTCTTGTATATAATGAAATGTTGTCGATGAACCGAAATAGATATACTGTGTCCAAGTGTTAGGAGATCTCTCTTATTTGGAATTTCAGAATGTTAAGTCTAATTTATGGTGATATGAACTTGTGGTGAATAGTTGGAGTTCTGATTGTATAATTTATTTAGCTTGTGGATTTATAAATGTTGTTCATGTTTGTCAAGTTGGCTTGGGTTGCCATAAATGTGAATTATCGAGTGATGTGATATATGATTATAAACTGCACAGGTTTTATGGATGTGAATATGAATAGAATGTTTTCAGTGTCCTCAAACGTTAGTTTGGATCCTGGATTGGTCTGTGACGAAAATTTTAAAAATCATGGATATTTTGAGGGGCGTGACAGCGAGTTCCGACGAGCTTCGCTTGGCAAGCTTCTGGACTTCTCGGATCTGTTCTCGCAGAACCTCCGACGACCGTCCGAACTTCCGTCGAACTCTCGAACTCCCAACGTGATCATGATCTTGACTCCGGCGCAACTCCTACTGCTTGTCTAACTTTCATCGTAGTTAATCCTGCACACTTATCTCAACACATAGATTAGACAACAAATGACAATTGAATTCATCATCAAAATCCGAGATTCAACAATCTCCCCCTTTTTTATGATGACAATCAATTGATAATGGAGTTATCCTTAACTCCCCCTGTCTATATGCCATAGTTGAGATATGTCAACCTTGAATTCAAGACATAAGAATTCAAGTGACGTATTGATAAGTTAGATCAGTTAGTTAAACTTATCAATACTCCCATCATGATACCCATCATGATGTATCTCTTCAAGAATGATGTCAAGGCTTGACATACATCATCTAGTTTGTATGATTGTGTTTGTAACTATTCATCATGTAGTTTGAACATTATCATATAAAGCTGTGAAGCACTATTACATAATGCACACATTTGAAATATTCTAGCAAGTTTTGCATTTTCTTCACATGATAAGATATCAACTCAGGGCATAATGCAAACTTTAGCACATGTTCATATATCGTTTGAACATTATCATATAAAGCTGTGAAGCACTATTACATGATGCACACATTTGAAATATTCTAGCAAGTTTTACATTTTCTTCACATGATAAGATATCAACTCAGGGCATAATGCAAACTTTAGCACATGTTCATATATCTCTTGGTGATGCAAGGATGGCATAATCATAGCAGTGTTTATAGCATCACTCATAATATTTCTAATCATGGCAGTGTTTATCAATTCATATATCTCCCCCTTTGTCATCAACAAAAAGCATAGTAATTGTGATACCAGGAAAATAATTTATAGAGGAATTTAACATAGATTGCTTTAAATACGTCTTCCCCTTTTTGTTATAATCCATTGTCTATGTAAAGATTTTGCAGGATGGAATACATACACATGAATCACTTCATCAAATCTATTTCAGAAACTTATTTTTCATGAAAGTGTACGAGAAAATTTGTTTTATAGCATTCGAACAAATAAGATGCATTTGGACAAGATTTTGTTACAGATTTTCACATATAAACATGGCAATCAAGTGATCTGATCATTCAATATAGTCCGAAAAATAATTTTAATAAATTCATCTATTCGGACACATCAACATTCCTAATTCTCTTTTAATGAAATCAAATTGTTCTTCACTTAGAGGTTTTGTAAAAATGTCAGCCAGTTGATGTTTGGTATCAATGAACTCTATGGTTACGTCATGATTAGTGACATGATCTCGTATAAAGTGATGTCTAATATCAATATGTTTTGTTCTTGAGTGTTGTATAGGATTTTTAGTTAAGCATATTGCACTCGTGTTATCACATTTATTGGGAATATCTTTAAGATTAACTTTGTAATCTTCTAAAGTGTTTTTCATCCATACAACTTGTGCACAGCATGCACTTGCTGCAATATATTCAGCTTCGGTTGTTGATAGAGCAACCGAGCTTTGTTTCTTAGATGACCAGGATACAAGGGCATGTCCTAAAAATTAACATGATCCTGATGTGCTTTTTCTATCTAGTCTACAGCCAGCGAAGTCCGCATCAGCATAAGCTGTTAACTCAAAATTTTCTGATTTTGGGTACCATAATCCTAGATTTGTGGTTCCATTAAGATATCTAAGTATTCTTTTGACTGCTTTGAGATGAGATATCTTAGGGTTTGATTGAAATCTAGCACAAAGTCCTACACTGAACATGATGTCTAGTCTGGTGGCAGTGAGGTAAAGTAAACTTCCTATCATACCCCTATAAGTCTTTTGATTAAAGCTTTCTCCACTTTCATCAATTTCTAACTTAGTGGAGGTGCTCATAGGGGTGTTAATAGCCTTTGAGTTGTTCATATTAAACTTTTTTAATAAATTCATAGCATATTTTGTTTGACTAATAAAGATCCCGTTGCTTAATTGTTTGATTTGTAAACCTAAGAAAAATGTTAATTCTCCCATTAAACTCATTTCGAATTCAAGACTCATGGTTCTAGCAAAAGATTCACAAAGAGATTCATTTGTAGAGCCAAAGATAATATCGCCAACATAAATCTGAACAATGAGAAAATTATTTTCAAAATTCTTGATAAATAATGTAGTATCAACCTTGCCTTTTGTGAAATTATTTTCGATAAGAAAAGAACTAAGTCTCTCATACCAAGCCCTTGGGGCTTGTTTTAAACCAGAGAGAGCTTTAGTTAATCTAAACACATGATTAGGGAGGCTATCATATTCAAAACCAGGAGGTTGTTCAACAAAAACTTCTTCAGAGATAAAGCCATTTAGAAAAGCGCTTTTAACATCCATTTGAAACAACTTAAAATTATTACTGTTAGCGTAGGCAAGGAGCATCCTTATGGCTTCCAATCGAGCCACAGGAGCGAAGGTTTCTTCGTAATCGATACCTTCTTCTTGGTTGAAACCTTTGGCCACTAATCTAGCCTTATTTCTAACCACGATACCATTTTCATTTTGCTTGTTTCTGAAGACCCATTTAGTACCAATAACTAAATGGTCATTTGGCCTAGGAACAAGCTTCCACACTTCATTTCTCTCAAATTGATTTAATTCATCTTGCATTGCGATAATCCATGAATCATCTTTCATGGCTTCATCAATGCATTTGGGTTCAATTTGGGAGAGAAAGGTGGCATTTGCACAAAAGGTTTTAAGAGAAGATCGTGTTTGAACCCCCTTTGACGTGTCTCCTAGGATTAGCTCCTTAGGGTTAGCATCTACATACTTCCAATCCTTGGGTAAGGATATTTCGGAAGTGGATGCATCCAGGTTGTTAGTTGGAGAAGGGGTTTCATTTAAATTCAAGGAATCAAAATTAACATCTTCATCAAGATCATTTTTCGTGATTTCAGAAATCTCATTGAAAACAACATGAATGGATTCTTCAATAATTAGAGTTCTTTTATTGATGATACGAAAGGCTTTAGAAATTGTAGAATAACCAAGAAAGATTCCTTCATCGGATTTAGCATCAAATTTTCCTAAGTTTTCTTTTTCATTCAAGATAAAACACTTACACCCAAAGACTTTAAAATATGAAACGTTGGGTTTTTTATTGTTCCATAACTCATAGGGAGTTTTGGTTAGTAGAGGTCTCACTAGAACTCTATTTAAAATGTAGCATGCAGTATTTACGGCTTCGACCCAAAAATATTTGGGTAGGTTGTGTTCATTCAACATGGTTCTTGCCATTTCTTGTAAATTTCGATTTTTTCTTTCTACAACTCCATTTTGTTGAGGGTTTCTAGGAGTAGAGAAATTATGGTTGTATCCATTGAGTTCACAAAATTCTTGGAAATCATGGTTTTGAAATTCACCACCATGATCACTTCTAATTGACGAAATCATAGAACCTTTCTCATTCTGAATGAGTTTGCAAAACTTGGTAAAAGATCTAAGGCATTGACTTTTCTGTTTTAAGAAGTAAGTCCATTTGTATTTGCTATAGTCATCCACGATGACGAAAGTGTATTTGCTACCTCCTAGGCTTGATGTGGAGATCGGTCCGAACAAGTCCATATGGATCAATTGTAAGGGCCTAGAGGTGCTTATTTGATTTTTTAGATTTGAAGCTACTCTTAATTTGTTTACCTAATTGGCAAGCATCACATACATTATCTTTGATGAACTTGATATGAAAAATTCCTCTTACAAGTTCTTTGGATGATATTTGAGTGATTAGCTTCATGCTAGCATGACCTAATCTTCTGTACCATATCCAAGCATTCTCATTTAAAGCAGAAAAACATATTTCATTACATAAATCATTGATGTTAATAGTGTATACGTTATTTTGTTTTAATGCAAACATAGATATGTTTTTGTGTGGTTTTTCAATGATGCAAGCATTAGATTCAAATCTGATAATATATCCTTTATCACACAATTGACTAATGCTCAAGAGGTTATGTTTTAGACCATCAACTAGCAAAACATCTTCAATGTTGGATTTGTTACCTATGGTTCCTTTGCCAATGATTTTACCCTTGTTGTTGTCTCCGAAGGTGACATATCCTTCGTCTATGCTAGTGAGCTTAGAGAATTGGGATGGATCTCCGGTCATATGCCTTGAGCATCCACTATCAAGGTACCATCTCTTGCTCCTAGCTTGCGATGGTTTAGTTTTCTACAAGAAAGGTTGATGTTTAGGTACCCATTTGCTTTCGGGTTCCTCACAAATAGATCTACATTTTCTATCATGTTGCATAGAATTTGTCATGGTTCCTTTAGGAACCCAAATCAATTTGTTTGGACTAATTTTCCTGAATGGACAATAATGCATCCTATGTCCAAACTTGCAACAAAAGTTGCATTTGCTTTGATGTCTAACATGTAAGATGAGGCCTTTTGCGAAGGTAGTTGGATTTTGGTGATGACTCATCACAAATCCAATCCCACTTCTTTTGGGAACATGACCCTTGTTTGTAAGGATCATGTTTAATGACTTGCTACCAACCTCTAATTTCTTCAAGGTGTCCTTAAGTAGCAAGTTTTCTTTTTGAAGAGTTTCTAGATCAAGGCATTTTATGCATGAGTTTAAACTATCACTATGTTCAGCATTTAACTTGTCAAACTTGTAAATAAGACTATCATACACCTTTTTTAGCAATTTGTATTTACCACTAATAGTCTTACACTCATCAAACAATTCATGGAAAGCATTTAATAATTCACCGAATGATAAATCTACATCTAATGAATTTGTTACCTCGTCTTCGATGGCCATTAGGGCATAATGAGCAACTTGCTCGGTGTTGGTCTCCTCTTCTTCGGACGCGCTCGAGTCGTCCCATGTTGCTTGAAGCGCCTTCTTCTTTGATGTTCTTCTTTTGACTTGGGGACAATCACTCTTGTAGTATCCCAGCTTTTTGCATTCATAGCATATCACTTGGTCCTTCTTGGGTTCAAGTTTATTTTTTGCGTCATTCTTAAACTTGTTTCTTTTAAAGAACTTTTTAAACTTTCTTGTTAAAAGTGCCAAGTCATCATCACAGTCCTCATCACTTGAGTTTTCTCTCAAGTGGCATTCAGAAGTTTTGAGTGCCATATCCTTCCTGTTCTTTGGAAGGATGTCTTCTTGCTCTTCATGAGCTTTACAAGTCATTTCGTAGGTCATTAATGACCCGGTTAGTTCTTCAAGAGAGAAGTTGCGCAGATCTTTTGCCACTTGAATAGCAGTGACTTTAGGATCCCAACTCTTAGGAATGGATCTTAGTATCTTATTTACGAGTTCAAAATCCGAAAAACTTTTTCCGAGTCCTTTCAGACCGTTGACGACATCCGTGAAACGGGTAAACATGTCGCCAATGGTTTCACTCGGTTTCATTTGGAAAAGTTCAAAAGAATGCAACAACAGATTGATTTTTGACTCTTTCACTCTACTTGTTCCCTCGTGGGTCACTTCAAGTGTGTGCCAAATATCAAATGCAGTTTCGCAAGTTGAAACACGATTAAACTCGTTTTTATCAAGTGCGCAAAATAAGGCATTCATAGCCTTTGCATTAAGAGCGAAAGCCTTCTTTTCCAATTCATTCCAATCGATCATTGGAAGAGAAGACTTTGAAAATCCGTTTTCAACAAGGTTGCACAGTTCAAAATCCAAAGAAATAAGAAAGATCCTCATTCGGGTCTTCTAGTAGGTGTAGTCCGTCCCACTGAACATGGGTGGACGTGTAATAGAATGCCCCTCTTGGTTTCCGGCGTATGCCATCTCTCTTGGGTTTTAATCCGTTAGAGAGTTAACCTTGCTCTGATACCAATTGTTAGGATCGAGAGCACTAAGAGGGGGGGGGTGAATTAGTGCAGCGGAAATCTTTCAGCGATTTAAAAACGAAAACTGCGTTCGTCCGATAAAAATAATTTCGATGTAAAAGCCGATTCTAAGATTACTTAAGATTAAGCGCAGTTTACGTCTAAGCACAGTTTACGTCTAAACTGAGTTTGCGTCTAAATACAGTTTGCGTCTAAACGCAGTTTTGCGTTTAAACACAGTTTTACGTCTAAATGCAGTTTTGCGTCTAAACTCTGATTACGTCTAAACGCAGTTTTACGTCTAAACGCAGTTTGCGTCTAAAAGTAGTTTACGTCTAAAACACAGTTTTCTGTCTAAACGCAATTTGCATCTAAACACAGTTTTGCGTCTAAACTCAATTTACGTCTAAACACAGTTTTACGTCTAAATACAGTTTGCGTCTAAACACAGTTTTACGTCTAAATGTAGTTTTACGTTTAAAAGAAGTTTACGTCTAAAACACAGTTTTATGTTTAAACACAGTTTGCGCAGTTTACGTTTAAACGCAGTTTTACGTCTAAACGCAGTTTGCGTCTAAACGCAGTTTTACGTCTAAACGTAGTTTGCGTCTAAAACAGTTTCAAAGAGATCTAAACTTAGAAGCTAGTTCATAAAAAGTACAGAAGACAGTTTTGCAGAATCAAACACAAACGTAAGCTGATCGCACGAAAAACACAGATTTACGTCTGAATGCATATTCGAAAAGATCAGCACTTAGAACTTGTTCGTAAAGGTGCAAAGAGCAATAGTTATGTAGGAGGTTTGCAGTAATGATAAAGTACTCGAAATAAAAGCAAACTAGAGATTTAGAGTGGTTCGGTCAGTCTTGACCTACTCCACTTTTGGCTTCCTCCTCCGACGAGGTCACCGACGTCAACTAGCTGCCTTCCTTCAATGGGCGAAGGCCAACTACCCTTTTACAGTTTCACTCCTTTTGATGGGCTCAGGAGACAACCCTTACATAATCTTTCTCTCCTCACTTTACAATTCAGAAGCTTAAAGAACAGAAGGAGGAGACTTAAAGGCTTTACAACAATTTTGAGCTCTTAGAATCACAGAAAGAATCAAGATTTTGGTGTAGGTCTATATCAATTCTGTGCTGAATGGGTGGGGTATTTATAGGCCCCAACCCAGTTCAAATTTGGAGCTCAAAACGATCAAATCCCGGAATTCCGGGATCAGGCGGTTGAACCTCCTGACTGGAGAGGTTGCACCGCCTGGTAGAGCTCGGAGACTGAGCCCAGGCGGTTGCACCTCTCTGTCAAGGGCAGTTGCACCGCCTGAGTCTGGCTCAGAGACTGAGCCCTAGGCGGTGCCACCTCTTGACTGAGACGGTTGCACCTCTCTGCTAGAGATCGAAGACCGAGCTCAGGCGGTGCTACCTCTCTATCAGGGAGGTTGCACCGCCCAGTCTAGCTCGAAGACTGAGCTCAGGCGGTTGCACCTCCTGGCTGGGGCGGTAGCATCGCCCAGTCTCGCTGGGAGACTTAGCCCAGGCGGTGCCACCTCCTGGCCTAGGCGGTTGCACCTCCTGGTGCAATCAGGGTCCGAATGTTTAGCTCCATTCGGCCCAATTTCAATCTTTTCAGGGGCCCAATTGCCCCAAGATTAAGCTAATGGGATCACCTCCCATTTTCCAACTTAATCAATGTGCTATCTACGATTAAATCTAAGACAATTTCTGCAGCTTTGCTCCGATGCGTCAATCGCTTCTTCCGGCGAGTTTCCGGCGAACTTCCGTCGATCATCCGATGAACCCTCGGTGATTCTTCTGCGGACTTCCGGCAAACTCTTGGACTTAGCGACGATCCACTTGGCGAGTTCCGACGAGCTTCGCTTGGCAAGCTTATGGACTTCTCGGATCTGTTCTCGCATAACCTCCGACAACCGTCCGAACTTCCGTCGAACTCTCGAACTCCCAACGTGATCATGATCTTGACTCCGGCGCAACTCCTGCTGCTTGTCTAACTTTCATCGTAGTTAATCCTGCACACTTATCTCAACACATAGATTAGACAACAAATGACAATTGACTACATCATCAAAATCTGAGATTCAATAAGGATATTATCCCAATGGACACCTCCTTATACACCTCAGCTCAATGGTGTCTCTGAAAGGAGAAATCGTACATTATTAGATATGGTACGGTCCATGATGAGTTTCGCTGACCTACCCATCTCATTCTGGGGATATGCCTTAGAAACCGCAGCTTACCTTCTTAACAGAGTTCCAACTAAGTCGGTAGTGTCTACACCATATGAGATATGGAAAGGGAAGAAGCCTGATCTTAAGGTTGTTAAGATTTGGGGCTACCAAGCCCACGTTAAAAAACACATCCCCGATAAGTTAGAATCAAGGACAGAGCGATGCATATTTATGGGATACCCTAAGGAAATTTGTGGGTATTATTTCTATCATCTCGAGGATCAAAAGGTCTTTGTAGCTAAAATTGAGCGAGGTTGGAGAACCAAGCTCAAGCACCACTCTATAGCCCGAGTCTGTTCAAGTACCTAATACACAAGTATCAACTTTACGCAGGTCCGATACAGTATCCCATCCTCCTGAGAGATATGTGGGACATATTAGAGCAGAGGATGTAGAGGATTTTGATCCTCAGACCTACGAGGAGGCTATTATGAGTATAGACTGCGGGAAGTGGAAAGAAGCCATGAATTCTGAGATGGATTCTATGTACTCCAATAAGGTTTGGAACCTAGTTGATGCGCCCGAAGGTATTGTACCCATCGGTTGCAAGTGGATCTTTAAGAAAAAGATCGGAGTAGATGGAAAGGTAGAGACCTATAAAGCAAGGCTAATGGCTAAGGGGTATCGTCAAAGGCAAGGTGTTGACTACGACGAAACTTTCTCACCCGTAGCAATAATCCATTAGAATTCTATTGGCTATTGCAGCACACTATGATTATGAGATCTGGCAGATGGATGTGAAAACCGCATTCCTCAACGGGAACATTGAGGAGGAGGTGTATATGATGCAACCTGAGGGATTCGTGTCCAAGAACTGCCTAGATAAGGTGTGTAGGTTGCTTAGATCCATTTATGGACTAAAGCAAGCTTCCCGAAGTTGGAACATAAGATTTGATGAGGCAATCAGATCTTATGACTTCGTTAAGAACGAAGATGAGCCTTGTGTATACAGAAAGGTAAGTGGGAGCGCTATCACCGTTTTGGTGTTATATGTGGATGACATCCTCATCATTGGGAATGATGTAGGAATGCTATCCATAGTAAAGGCTTGGTTATCTAGACACTTCTCCATGAAGGAGTTAGGGGAAGCATCCTATATTTTAGGGATTATAATCTATAGAGATAGATCCAAGAGGATGCTTGGCTTGTCCCAGTCTAGGTACATAGAAACTATTGTCAAAAGGTTTGACATGGAAAATTCCAAGAGAGGTCTCATACCGATGAGACATGGGATATCGCTTTCTACGAGTATGTCCACAAAGACTCCAGAAGAAAGGGCGAACATGGATATGATACCTTATGCCTCAGCAATAGGGTCTATCATGTATGCCATGCTATGTACTAGGCCTGATATAGCGCATGCTCTGAGTGTCACGAGCAGGTATCAGGTGGATCCAGGCTTGGAGCACTGGAAAGCAGTAAAGTGTATCCTTAAGTACTTGAGAAGGACTAAGGATCTTTTACTAGTATATGGAGGTAATAGCCTTAAGGTAGAAGGCTACACTGACTTAAGTTTTCAGTCTGATGTCGATGATAGCAAGTCGAATTCAGGGTATGTGTACACCTTGAATGGAGGAGCAGTGTGCTGGAAGAGTTCCAAGCAAGATACCACTGCTGACTTGACCACAGAGGCGGAGTACATTGCTGCATCAGATACAGCAAAGGAGGGAGTTTGGGAGTCGTTCCGAATAGCGAGAAGTCGACTTCCTTATATTGCAACAACTATGGGGCGATTACTCAAATAAGGGAACCCGGGTCTCATCGGAAGTGTTCTGAGGAGGTTCCAGCTTATTAGAGAGATCGTAACCCGAGGAGATGTAGCAGTGTAAAGAGTTCCATCTGAAGATAACATTGCAGATCCACTAACAAAGCCGTTGCCTCATTTTGTCTTTGAGCGTCACAAGGGTCTGATGGGGATCAGACACAGCGGTGATTGGCTTTAGGTCAAGTGAGAGATTGCTAGTCATAGGTGCCCAGCAAGCCAATCACGTGAGTGATGGCACGTGTGACTTGATACAGAATCTTTTTGCTTATTATATTTTGGCGTATATCACTTTATAACTATTGCATAAATGCATATATATATATTGTGATGTCTTTGGATTTGTGCAATGGGAATCGGATCGTGATGAGATCATGATAATGAGATCGATTCACCTTTAAACACATATCCTAAATAATCCCGGTCATAGGTTACTCGAGAGGGACATCGTGATAACCGGATAGACTAGTGTGCTGTATACTCGTCCAAATGATGGATGCAGCTGGTCTCATAGCTGCTCGTGTAGGGACACTAGGGATATAGTACAGGTGCTCATTGGAGAATGAGTTCACTGATTGATCCGCTTACGGAATGCTGGATGGTTGATGATGCCTTATTGTCAGACAACGATTCCGTAGTCCTAGTGGTGTATCTGGTCCTTAGACTTTAGACACCAAGGATGTCCTGTATGAGTGCTCCACTCTTTGATACCAGACTTATAGGTTTGGCTATCCCAGATCTAGTACAGCTGGTCATTGGGAGTGGTAGTCGACCTTACGAGGGCTATTGAGTGTCGATAGAGGATCATCCACTCTCGGCGTCATGAGAGGAATATCCCATGTGTTCTTACTCAGACAAATCCCTAGCCAGGGTCATTCGGGTTGAGAGAGAAAGAGTTCTCCGGGAGAATCCGATTAGAGCGAGACTTGAGTAGAAACCGTATGGGTCTGACAGCACCATGCTCGATATACGGTCTCTGGGATATTAGATGGATGAGGGACTACAGGTACATGGTAATTGAGGACAGACAGGTCCAATGGATTGGATTCCCCTGTATCGTTTGGGGACTACGGCGTAGTGGCCTAGTACGTCCATAGTCGATGAGTCGAGTGAATTATTACAGAGATAATAATTCACTAAGTTAGAAGGAGTTCTAACCGGTATGACTCACGGCCAGCTCGATATTGGGCCTAGAGGGTCACACACATATGGTAGGCATTGCGATGAGTAGAGTTTCGGATATGAGATATCCGACGGAGCCCTTGTCTTATTGGATGCAGATCCAATACCCACTAGGGAAGGACCCATTAGGGTTTGACACGGGATCTCTATAAATAGGAGGGATTCATAGCCTCATAGGTTAGAGTCTTTGCTTGCCTTTCCTATTCTCCTCTCCCTCTCCACCTCAGAGTAGGCTTGGAGATTTGAGGAGCGTCGTCGCAACCCTGCTGTGTGGATCACCGCTAGAGAGGAGGACGCTTGACCTCCTTCACCCTCTCCTAAGGATCTGCAAGGAAACAGGGATATACGATCTCCCTATGTAACACAATCTCTATACGCAGTTTTGTGTTTTGCGGATTTTTGCGCACCAATCTTCGCACGACGACGAACATCTTTTTGAGAATCGGGGATTTTTGTTTTCTTGTTCTTCCGCTGCGCATATGATGTCGCCCCCCCATGATTTCCAAACAACCGAGGGTTCATCGGATGATCGACGGAAGTTCGCTGGAAGCTCGCCGGAAGAAGCGATTGATGCACCGGAGCAAGTTGCAATAAATGTCTTAGGAAATATCGTAATTAGCATAATGATTAAGTTAGAAATGGGAGGTGATCCCATTAACTTAATCTTGGGGCAATTGGGCCCCTGAAAAACCCAAATTGGGCCGAATGGATCAACCCATTCGGACCCTGATTTCGGCCAGGCCGTTGAATCGCCCAAGCCAGGTGGTGGCACCGCCTGGGCTCAGTCTCCGAGCGAGACTGGGCGGTGCACCCGCCCCTGACAGGAGGTGGCACCGCTTGAGCTCGGTCTCCGAGCTCTGGCTGAGTGGTGCAACCGCCTTAGTTAGGCGGTGGCACCGTCTGAGCTCGGTCTTCGAGCTATGGCAGGAGGTGCAACCGCCCCTGACAGGAGGTGGCACCGCCCAGAGGCTTAGCCTTCGAGCTCTGCCAAGCAGTGCAACCGCCTTAGTCAAGCGGTACAACCGCGTCAGTTAGGCGGTGCACCCACCATATCCCAGAATTTCGAGAAATGTTAGTTTTGAGCTCCAAATTCAAACTGGATTGGGGCCTATAAATACCCCACCCTTTTAGCACTGAAAGGGCACCCAGAAACCACCGAAATTCTGATTTTACTTTGTGATTTTAGAGCTCAAAAGTGTTGTATGAGTTGAAAGTTCTTCTTCCTCTTTTCTTCCAAGTTCTAATATGTTAAGAGAGGAAAGAAAATTATGTAAGGGTTGTCTCCTAAGCTCGTCAAAGGGAGTGAAACTGTAAAAGGGTAGTTGGCCTTCGCCTATTGAATGAAGGCCTCTAGTTGACGTCGGTGACCTCGTCGGTGGAGGAAGCCAATAGTGGAGTAGGTCAAGATTGACCGAACCACTCTAAATCTCGGTTTGCATTTACTTTGAGCATCTTATCCTTACTGCAAACCTCCTCAATAGCTTACTGCCGTCTGCACATATACGATCATGTTTCAAGCTTTGTATTTTCTGAATCGGCGTTTAGACGTAAATCATTTTTATCGTACAAACATCATATATCAATTTGCCTTTACATTATGATTTCTATCATAATTGCAAACTGTCTTTATATCTTTGCTTTAACTACATCTTGCTTAGTTACAAGTTAAAGTGATTTACGAATCGAATTTTCTATCGAAATCGCTCTTATCGTACGAACGCAATTTTAATCGTCGAAAGTTTTCTCCTCTTAGTGCTCTTGATCCTAACATATGTTGGGCTCTATGACTCTTGAGTTTTAGAGACAACATGAAAAGATGGATGCCAGATCCATTCTCCTACATGTCCGCAAATTGTTTAAGGAACAGGGAAGGACTCAGCGATATGAGATATCCAAGAGCCTCATCCGCATTAGGATGACTAAGGGGACACCGGTTCAGAACCATGTCCTAAAGATGATTGAGTGGATAGAGAAACTCACAGGTCTAGGAATGGTCCTAGAGGATAACTTGAGTGTGGACATTGTGCTTCAGTCCCTACCAGATTCCTTTTCACAATTCATAATGAATTTTAATATGAACAAGCTTGAGGTGACTCTCCTATAGCTCCTCAATATGTTGAGGGAGGCAGAGAGTACTATTAAGAAAGAGAAGTCAGTTCTCTACACTGGTGAGACCAGAAAGAAAAGGAAAGCAGAAAGGTCCCTTAAGAAGGGAAAGGGCAAGGGCAGACCAGGTAAAGCAATGGTTGCTAAGAAAGACCCAGCGAAGGACAAAGGCCAGTGCTTCCACTTTGGTAAAGATGGGCACTGGAAGAGGAACTGCAAAGAGTACCTTGCAGAAAGGGCGAAACAAAAGCTTGATGAAACTTCAGGTACATTCATGATCAGTCTCCATTTGTCATACTCTTGTGATAACACCTGGGTATTAGATACCGGTAGTGCTTATCATATATGCAATTCATTGTAGGTTCTAGCAAGGCCTAGGAGACTAGAGAGAGGCGAGGTGGACCTCAAGATGGGTAATGGAGCAAAAGTTGTTGTAGTGGCTGTTGGCGAGGTCGCCCTACATCTGCCTAGTGGAGCTTTTATTGTATTAGATGCATGTTATTTTGTTCCTTCTATTATCAAAAAAATATTATCTCCATTTTATGTTTGACAGTTAGTGGATATATATTAGTTTTTGAGAACAATGGTTGTTCGATATTATTAGATGATAAGATCATCACGAAAGGAACATTGCATAATAGTTTATTTATGTTAGACACTACTCCACATATCATGAATGTTAATGTGTCCAAAAGGAAACAAGATGAGATGAACAGTGCATACCTGTGGCATTGTAGGCTAGGTCACATCCATGAAAGAATGATACAAAAGATGCTAAATGATGGATATCTAGATCCATTCGACTATGTGTCATATACAACTTGTGAGCCTTGCCTTTGTGGAAAACTGACCAACTCTCCATTTAGTGGAACTGGAGAGAGAGCCACTGAGCTATTGGAACCCATACATAGTGATATATGTGGACCCATGTTAACTCATGTTATTGGTGGTTACTCCTAATTCATTACCTTTACTGATGATTTCTCAAGGTATGGATATGTGTACTTAATGAAGTACAAGTCCGAGGCTTTTGAGAAATTCAAAGAGTATAAGAATGAGGTGGAGAACCAGATTGGAAAGCGTATCAAAACTCTTCGATCAGATCGAGGTGGTGAGTACTTAAGTACAGAGTTTACTCAATTCCTCAAGGACCATGGGATATTATCCCAATGGACACCTCCTTATACACTTCAACTCAATGGTGTCTCTAGAAGGAGGAATCGTACGCTGTTAGATGTGATACGGTCCATGATGAGTTTCGCTGACTTACCCATCTTATTATAGAGATATGCCCTAGAGACCACAGCTTACCTTCTGAACAGAGTTTCAACTAAGTCGGTAGTGTCTACACCATGTGAGATATGAAAAGGGAAGAAGCCTGATCTTAAGGTTGTTATGATTTGAGGCTGCCCTGCCCATATCAAAAGACACAACCCCGATAAGTTAGAATCAAGGATATAGCGATGCAAATTTGTGGGATACCCCAAGGAAACTTGTGGGTATTATTTCTATCATCTCGAGGACCAAAAGGTCTTTGTAGCTAAGAGAGCAGTGTTCCTTGAGAATGAACACATTCTTGGCAGAGAAAGTGGAAGAATGATAGAGTTGAGCGAGGTTGGAGAACCAAACTCAAGCACCACTCTATAGCCGGAGTCTGATCAGGTACCTAATACACAAGTTTCAACTTTACGTAGGTCTGATAGAGTATCACATCCTCCTGAGAGATATGTGGGACATATTAGAGGAGAGGATGTTGAGGATATTGATCCTCAGACCTACGAGAAGGCTATTATGAGTATAAACTCCGGGAAGTGGCGAGAAGCCATGAATTCTGAGATGGATTCTATGTACTCCAACAATGTTTGGAACCTAGTTGATATGCCCGAAGGTATTCTACCCATCGGTTGCAAGTGGATCTTTAAGAAAAAGATCAGAGTAGATGGAAAGGTAGAGACCTATAAAGCAAGGCTAGTGGCTAAGGGGTATCGTCAAAGGCAAGATGTTGACTGCGACGAAACCTTCTCACCCGTAGCAATGCTAAAATCCATCAGAATTCTATTGGCTATTACAGCACACTATGATTATGAGATCTGGCAGATGGATGTGAAAACCACATTCCTCAATGGGAACCTTGAGGAGGAGATATATATGATGCAACATGAGGGATTCGTGTCAAAGAACTGCCCAAATATGGTTTGTAGGTTGCTTAGATCCATTTTTGGACTAAAGCAAGCTTCCCGAAGTTGGAACATAAGATTTGATGAGGCAATCAGATCTTATGACTTCGTTAAGAACGAAGATGAGCCTTGTGTGTACAGGAAGGTAAGTGGGAGCGCTATCACCTTTTTGGTGTTATATGTGGATGACATCCTGATCATTGGGAATGACGTAGGAATGCTATCCACAATAAAGGCTTGGTTATCTAGACACTTCTCCATGAAGGACTTAGGGGAAGCATCCTATATCTTGGGGATTAGAATCTTTAGAGATAGATCCAAGAGGATGCTTGGCTTGTCCCAGTTCAGGTACATAGTGTTGAATCTCGGATTTTGATGATGAAGTCAATTGTCATTTGTTATCTAATCTATGTGTTGAGATAAGTGTGCAGGATTAACTACGATGAGAGTAAGACAAGCAGCAGGTGTTGCGCCGGAGTCAAGATCATGATCACGTTGGGAGTTCGAGAGTTCGACGGAAGTTCGGACGGTCGTCGGAGGTTCAGCGAGAACAGATCCGAGAAGTCCAGAAGCTTGCCAAGCGAAGCTCGTCGGAACTCGCCAAGTGGATCATCGCAAAGTCCAGGAGTATGCCGGATGTCCGCAGAAGGATCACCGAGGGTTTATCGGATGATCGACGGAAGTTGGCCGGAAACTCGCCGGAAGAAGCGATTGACGCATCGGAGCAAAGCTGCAGAAGTTGTCTTAGAGTTAATCGTAGTTAGCATGATGATTAAGCATGAAAATGGGAGGTGATCCCATTAGCTTAATCTTGGGGCAATTGGGCCCCTGAAAAGATTCAAATTGGGCCGAATGGAGTGAACCATTCGGACCCTGATTCCGCCAGGGCTGTGAGGTTGGGCGGTGCAACCGCCCCAGCCAGGAGGTGCAACCGCCAGGGGTGCGAGGCTGGGAGGTGCAACCGCCCCAGCCAAGAGGTAGCACCGCCAGAGCTCAAGTTTCGAGCTCTGCTAGGCGATGCAACCACCGAGCTCAGTCTTCGAGCTCTGGCAGAGAGGTGCATCAGCCTGAGCTCAGTCTCGAGCTCTGCCAGGTGATGCAACCACCAAGCTCAGTCTTCGAGCTCTGGCAGAAAGGTGCATCAGCCTGAGCTCAGTTTCGAGCTCTGCCAGGTGATGCAACCACCGAGCTCAGATTTCGAGCTCTGCCAGGTGATGCAACCACCGAGCTCAGTCTTCGAGCTCTGCCAGGTGATGCAACCATCGAGCTCAGTCTTCGAGCTCTGGCAGAGAGGAGCAATCGCCTGAGCTCAGTCTTCGAGCTCTGCCAGGCGGTGCCACCTCTCCAGTCAAGAGGTGCAACCGCCTGATCCCAGAATTCTGGGATTTGATCGATTTGATCGTTTTGAGCTCGAATTTTGAATTGGGTTGGGGCCTATAAATACCCCACCCATTCAGCACTGAAAAGATACAGACCTACACCGAAATTTTGATCTTTTCTGTGATTCTAAGAAGCTCAAAAGTGTTGTAAAGCCTTTAAGTCTCCTCCTTCTGTTCTTCAAATTTTCAATTGTAAAGTGAGGAGAGAAAGGTCTGTAAAGGTTGTCTCCTAAGCCTGTCAAAAGGAGAGAAACTGTAAAAGGGCAGTTAGCCTTCGCCCATTGAAGGAAGGCACCTAGTTGACGTCGGCAACCTCGTCGGTGGAGGAAGCCAAAAGTGGAGTAGGTCAAGGCTGACCGAACCACTCTAAATCTCTGGTTTGCGTTTATTTTCGAGCACTTTATCATTACTGCAAACCTCCTTCATTGCTACTGCTCTCTGCGCTTCCACGAACAAGTTCTAAGTGCTGTTCTTCCGAATCTGCGTTCAGACGTAAATTCGTATTTTCATACATTACTGTTTACGTTTACGTTTGATTCTGCAGAACTGTCTTCCGTGCTTTTACGAACGAGCTTCTTTGCAGTTTACACTTACATTTTGATCCTATTGATAACTGCAAACTTTCCTCTACGATTTTACGAACGAGTTTCAGCATTTAGACGTTAAACTGCATTCAGACGTAAATCGGCTTTCCTCGCTCAATCATCAGATTTCAGTTCACGTTTACGTCTTGATTTCAACTGCATACTGCCTTCTGCGAGTATACAAACAAGTTTCAAAGTTTAGACGTAAATCTGCGTCTAGACGTAAAACTGCGTTTAGACGTAAATCTGCGTTTAGACGTAAATCTGAGTTTAAGACGTAAATCTGAGTTTAGACGTAAATCTGCGTTTAGACGTAAAACTGCGTTTAGACGTAAATCTGCGTTTAGACATAAATCTGCGTTTAGACGTAAAACTGCGTTTAGACGTAAATCTGAGTTTAAACGTAAACTGCGCTTAGACGCAAAACTGCGCTTAGACGCAATCTGCGCTTAGACGCAAACTGCACTTAGATACAAACTGAGAATTTGCTTTTGCATCATAATAGTTTTTGAACGAACGCAGCTTTTGGTTTTTAATCGCTGTAAGATTTCCGCTGCACTAATTCACCCCCCCCCTCTTAGTGCTCTCGATCCTAACAATTGGTATCAGAGCAAGGTTAACTCTCTAAAGGATTAAAACCCAAGAGAGATGGCATACGCCGGAAACCAAGAGGGGCATTCGATTACACGTCCACCCATGTTCAGTGGAACGGACTACACTTACTGGAAGACCCGAATGAGGATCTTTCTGATTTCTATGGATTTTGAACTGTGGAACCTTGTTGAAAACGGATTTTCAAAGTCTTCTGTTCCAATGATCGATTGGAATGAGTTGGAAAAGAAGGCTTTCGCTCTTAATGCAAAGGCTATGAATGCCTTATTTTGCGCACTTGATAAAAACGAGTTTAATCGTGTTTCAACTTGCGAAACTGCTTTTGATATTTGGCACACACTTGAAGTGACCTACGAGGGCACAAGTAGAGTGAAAGAGTCAAAAATCAATCTGTTGCTGCATTCTTTTGAACTTTTCCGAATGAAACCGAGTGAAACCATTGGCGACATGTTTACCCGTTTCACGGATGTCGTCAACGGTCTAAAAGGACTCGGAAAAAGTTTTTCGGATTTTGAACTCGTAAATAAAATACTAAGATCCCTTCCTAAAAGTTGGGATCCTAAAGTCACTGCCATTCAAGAGGCAAAGGATCTGCGCAACTTCCCTCTTGAAGAACTAATCGGGTCATTAATGACCTACGAAATGACTTGCAAAGCTCATGAAGAGCAAGAAGACATCCTTCCAAAGAACAGGAAGGATATGGCACTTAAAACTTCTGAATGCCACTTGAGAGAAAACTCAAGTGATGAGGATTGTGACGATGACTTGGCACTTTTGACAAGAAAGTTTAAGAAATTCTTCAAAAGAAACAAGTTTAAAAACGATGTGAAAAATAAACTTGAACCCAAGAAGGACCAAGTGATCTGCTACGAATGTAAAAAGCCGGGACACTACAAGAGTGATTGTCCCCAAGTCAAGAAAAGAACAACAAAGAAGAAGGCGCTCCAAGCAACATGGGATGATTCGAGCGCATCTGAGGAAGAGGAGTCCAACACCGAGCAAGTTGCTCATTACGCCTTTATGGCCATCGAAGAGGAGGTAACGGATTTATTAGATGCTGATTTATCTTTCGATGAATTATTAAATGCCTTCCATGATTTATTTGATGAATGCAAAGTTATAAATAGAAAATACAAGTTGCTAAAAAAGGTACATGATAATCTTACTTGTGAGTTTGATAAGTTAAAAGTCGAACATCATGATAGTTTAAACTCATGTATCAAATGTCATGATTTAGAAACTATACAAAAAGAAAACTTGCTACTTAAGGACACCTTGAAGAAATTCGAGGTTGGTAGCAAGTCATTAAACATGATCCTTACAAACAAGGGTCATGCTCCCAAAAGAAGTGGGATTGGATTTGTGAGGAATCCTCACCGAAATCCAACTACCTTTGTAAAAGGCCCCATCTTACATGTTCAACAACAAACCAAGTGCAACTTTTGTTGCAAATCTGGACACAAGACACATTGTTGTCCATTCAAGAAAATAAGTCCAAACAAATTAATTTGGGTTCCTAAAGGAACCATGATAAACTCTATGCAACATGATAGGAAATGTAGATCTATTTATGAGGCACCCAAAAGCAAATGGGTACCTAAACATCATCCTTTCTTGTATAAAACTAAACAATCGCAAGCTAGGAGCAAGAAATGGTACCTTGATAGTGGATGCTCAAGGCATATGACCGGAGATCCATCTCAATTCTCTAAGCTCTCTAGCATAGACGAAGGATATGTCACCTTCGGAGACAACAACAAGGGTAAAATCATTGGCAAAGGAACCATAGGTAACAAATCCAACCTCTCTATTGAAGATGTTTTACTAGTTGATGGTTTAAAACATAACCTCTTGAGCATTAGTCAATTATGTGATAAAGGATATATTATAAGATTTGAATCTAATGCCTGCATCATTGAAAAACCACACAAAAATATATCTATGATTGCATTAAAACAAAACAACGTATACACTATTGACATCAATGACTTATGTGATGAAATGTGCTTTGCCGTTATGAATGAGGATGCTTGGCTATGGCATAGAAGATTAGGTCATGCTAGCATGAAACTAATCACTCAAGTATCATCTAGAGAACTTGTAAGAGGAATTCCTCATATCAAGTTCATCAAAGATAATGTATGTGATGCTTGCCAATTAGGTAAGCAAATTAGGGGTAGCTTCAAAGCTAAGAATCAAATAAGCACCTCTAGGCCCTTATAATTGATCCATATGGACTTGTTCGGACCAATCTCTACATCGAGTCTAGGAGGTAGCAAATACGCCTTTGTCATTATTGATGACTACAGCAGATATACATGGACCTACTTCTTAAAACAAAAAAATGAATGCTTTAGATATTTTACCAAGTTTTGTAAACTTGTTCAAAATGAGAAGGAATCTATGATTTCGTCAATCAGAAGTGATCATGGTGGAGAATTTCAAAACCATGACTTCCAAGAATTCTGTGAACTCAACGGATACAACCATAACTTCTCTACTCCAAGAAATCCTCAACAAAATGGGGTAGTAGAAAGAAAAAATCAAAATTTACAAGAAATGGCAAGAACCATGTTGAATGAACATAGCCTACCCAAATATTTTTGGGCCGAAGCTGTAAACACTGCATGCTACATTTTAAATAGAGTCCTAGTAAGACCCTTACTCACCAAAACTCCTTATGAGTTATGGAATAACAAAAAACCCAATGTCTCATATTTTAAAGTCTTTGGGTGTAAGTGTTTTATCTTGAATGAAAAGGATAACTTAAGAAAATTCGATGCTAAATCTGATGAAGGAATCTTTCTTGGTTATTCTTCGGTTTCTAAAGCTTTTCGCATCTTCAATAAAAGAACCTTAATTATTGAAGAATCCATCCATGTTGTTTTCAATGAGATTTCAGAAATTAAGAAAAATGATCTTGATGATGATGTTAATTTTGATTCCTTAAATTTAAACGAAACCCCGTCTCCAACTAGCAACTTGGATGCATCCACTTCCAAAACATCCTTACCCAAGGATTGGAAGTATATAGATGCTCATCCTAAGGAGCTAATCCTAGGAGACACATCAAAAGGGGTTCAAACACGATCTTCTTTTAAAAACTTTTGTGCCAACACCGCTTTTCTCTCCCAAATTGAACCCAAATGTGTTGATGAAGCCATGAAAGATGATTCATGGATTATCGCAATGCAAGATGAATTAAATCAATTTGAGAGAAATGAGGTGTGGACGCTTGTTCCTAGGCCAAATGACCATTTAGTAATTGGTACTAAATGGGTCTTTAGAAACAAGCAAGATGAAAATGGTATCGTGGTTAGAAACAAGGCTAGATTAGTGGCCAAAGGTTTCAACCAAGAAGAAGGTATCGATTACGAAGAAACCTTCGCACCTGTGGCTCGATTGGAAGCCATAAGGATGCTCCTTGCCTACGCTAGTTGCAATAATTTTAAGTTATTTCAAATGGATGTTAAAAGCGCTTTTCTAAATGGTTTCATTTCCGAAGAAGTTTATGTTGAACAACCTCCTGGATTTGAAAATAATGGCTACCCTAATCATGTGTTTAGATTAACTAAAGCTCTCTATGGTTTAAAACAAGCCCCAAGGGCTTGGTATGAGAGACTTAGCTCTTTTCTCATTGAAAATAATTTCATAAAAGGCAAGGTTGATACTACATTGTTTATCAAGAATTTTGAAAATAATTTTCTCATTGTTCAGATTTATGTTGATGATATTATCTTTGGTTCTACAAATGAATCTCTTTGTGAATCCTTTGCGAAAACTATGAGTCATGAATTTGAAATGAGTCTAATGGGAGAGTTAACATTCTTCTTAGGCCTACAAATCAAACAACTAAGCAATGGCATCTTTATTAGTCAAACCAAATATGCTGTGAGTTTGCTAAAGAAGTTCAAAATGAATAATTCAAAAGCCATTGACACTCCTATGAGCACCTCCACTAAGTTAGAAATTGATGAGAATGGAGAAAGCTTCGATCAAAAAACCTATAGGGGTATGATAGGAAGTTTACTTTACCTCACTGCCACCAGACCAGACATCATGTTCAGTGTAGGACTTTGTGCTAGATTTCAATCAGACCCTAAGATATCTCATCGCAAAGCAGTCAAAAGAATACTCAGATATCTTAATGGAACTACCAATCTATGATTATGGTACCCAAAATCAGAAAATTTTGAATTAACAGCTTATGCTGATGCGGACTTCGCTGGCTGTAGACTAGACAGAAAAAGCACATCAGGATCATGTCAATTTTTAGGACACGCCCTTGTATCCTGGTCATCTAAGAAACAAAACTCGGTTGCCCTATCAACAACCGAAGCTGAATACATTGCAGCAAGTGCATGCTGTGCACAAGTTGTATGGATGAAAAACACTTTAGAAGATTACAAAGTGAATCTTAAAGATATTCCCATTAAATGTGATAACACGAGTGCAATATGCTTAACTAAAAATCCTATACAACACTCAAGAACAAAACACATTGATATCAGACATCACTTTATACGAGATCATGTCTCTAATCATGATGTAACCATAGAGTTTATTGATACCAAACATCAACTGGCTGATATCTTCACAAAACCCCTATGTGAAGAACAATTTGATTACATAAGAAGAGAATTAGGAATGTTGATTTGTCCAAATACTTAAACTAGTTAAAATTATTTTTCGGATGTTATTACTATTGCATGCCTTGACAACGCTTGATCAAATAACATGTTGCAAATTATGTGACAAATATTCTTAATCAAATGCATGTAAGAAGTTCATTTTTCGGTTTGTATGCTAAAAATGGGATGTTCCTGTACACTCTTATGAAAACTCTTTGAAAAATGACTTTCCTCCGTCAAGCAAAAACAATAAAGAGATATATGTGTCATGACTTCCTTTATATGCTTGATAATGCTATCATGCTTTTTGTTGATGACAAAGGGGGAGAAACATATGAATTGATAAACACTATGTCATAGCTGAACTGCCATAATCATATCTATGTCATAGTTGCAAATACTTGTGTGATGCTATAAATAATGTTATGCCATCCTTGCATCACCAAGAGATATGTGAACATGTGCTATAGTTTGCATCATATCTTGATATTCAATAGAAAATGCAAACTTGCTAGAAAATCTCAAATGTGTGCATCATGTAAAAAGTCCTTCGTAGCTTTATATGATTACATGATGAATGGTTACAAACACTATCATACAAACTTGATGATGTATTGACATCATTCTTGAAGAGATACATCATGATGGGCATCATGATGAGAGCATTGATAAGTTTAACTGATCTAACTTATCAATACGTCACTTGAATTCTTTGGTCTTGAATTCAAGGATGACTTATCTCAACTATGGCATATAGATAGGGGGAGTTAAGGACAACTCCTTTATCAATTGATTGTCATCATCAAAAAGGGTGAGATTGTTGAATCTCGGATTTTGATGATGAAGTCAATTGTCATTTGTTATCTAATCTATGTGTTGAGATAAGTGTGCAGGATTAACTACGATGAGAGTAAGATAAGAAGTAGGTGTTGCGCCGGAGTCAAGATCATGATCACGTTGGGAGTTCGAGAGTTCGACGGAAGTTCGGACGGTCGTCGGAGGTTCAGCGAGAACAGATCCGAGAAGTCCAGAAGCTTGCCAAGCGAAGCTCGTCGGAACTCGCCAAGTGGATCGTCGCAAAGTCCAGGAGTATGCCGGATGTCCGCAGAAGGATCACCGAGGGTTTATCGGATGATCGACGGAAGTTGGCCGGAAACTCGCCGGAAGAAGCGATTGACGCATCGGAGCAAAGCTGCAGAAGTTGTCTTAGAGTTAATCGTAGTTAGCATGATGATTAAGCATGAAAATGGGAGGTGATCCCATTAGCTTAATCTTGGGGCAATTGGGCCCCTGAAAAGATTCAAATTGGGCCGAATGGAGTGAACCATTCGGACCCTGATTCCGCCAGGGCTGTGAGGTTGGGCGGTGCAACCGCCCCAGCCAGGAGGTGCAACCGCTAGGGCTGTGAGGTTGGGCGGTGCAACCGCCCCAGCCAGGAGGTGCAACCGCCAGGGGTGCGAGGCTGGGAGGTGCAACCGCCCCAGCCAAGAGGTAGCACCGCCAGAGCTCAAGTTTCGAGCTCTGCTAGGCGATGCAACCACCGAGCTCAGTCTTCGAGCTCTGGCAGAGAGGTGCATCAGCCTGAGCTCAGTCTCGAGCTCTGCCAGGTGATGCAACCACCAAGCTCAGTCTTCGAGCTCTGGCAGAAAGGTGCATCAGCCTGAGCTCAGTTTCGAGCTCTGCCAGGTGATGCAACCACCGAGCTCAGATTTCGAGCTCTGCCAGGTGATGCAACCACCGAGCTCAGTCTTCGAGCTCTGCCAGGTGATGCAACCATCGAGCTCAGTCTTCGAGCTCTGGCAGAGAGGAGCAATCGCCTGAGCTCAGTCTTCGAGCTCTGCCAGGCGGTGCCACCTCTCCAGTCAAGAGGTGCAACCGCCTGATCCCAGAATTCTGGGATTTGATCGATTTGATCGTTTTGAGCTCGAATTTTGAATTGGGTTGGGCCTATAAATACCCCACCCATTCAGCACTGAAAAGATACAGACCTACACCGAAATTTTAATCTTTTCTGTGATTCTAAGAAGCTCAAAAGTGTTGTAAAGCCTTTAAGTCTCCTCCTTCTGTTCTTCAAGTTTTCAATTGTAAAGTGAGGAGAGAAAGGTCTGTAAAGGTTGTCTCCTAAGCCTGTCAAAAGGAGAGAAACTGTAAAAGGGCAGTTAGCCTTCGCCCATTGAAGGAAGGCACCTAGTTGACGTCGGCAACCTCGTCGGTGGAGGAAGCCAAAAGTGGAGTAGGTCAAGGCTGACCGAACCACTCTAAATCTCTGGTTTGCGTTTATTTTCGAGCACTTTATCATTACTGCAAACCTCCTTCATTGCTACTACTCTCTGCGCTTCCACGAACAAGTTCTAAGTGCTGTTCTTCCGAATCTGCGTTCAGACGTAAATTCATATTTTCATACATTACTGTTTACGTTTACGTTTGATTCTGCAGAACTGTCTTCCGTGCTTTTACGAACGAGCTTCTTTGCAGTTTACACTTACATTTTGATCCTATTGATAACTGCAAACTTTCCTCTACGATTTTACGAACGAGTTTCAGCATTTAGACGTTAAACTGCATTCAGACGTAAATCGACTTTCCTCGCTCAATCATCAGATTTCAGTTCACGTTTACGTCTTGATTTCAACTGCATACTGCCTTCTGCGAGTATACAAACAAGTTTCAAAGTTTAGACGTAAATCTGCGTCTAGACGTAAAACTGCGTTTAGACGTAAATCTGCGTTTAGACGTAAATCTGAGTTTAAGACGTAAATCTGAGTTTAGACGTAAATCTGCGTTTAGACGTAAAACTGCGTTTAGACGTAAATCTGCGTTTAGACGTAAATCTGCGTTTAGACGTAAAACTACGTTTAGACGTAAATCTGAGTTTAAACGTAAACTGCGCTTAGACGCAAAACTGCGCTTAGACGCAATCTGCGCTTAGACGCAAACTGCACTTAGATACAAACTGAGAATTTGCTTTTGCATCATAATAGTTTTTGAACGAACGCAGCTTTTGGTTTTTAATCGCTGTAAGATTTCCGCTGCACTAATTCACCCCCCCCTCTTAGTGCTCTCGATCCTAACACATAGAAACCATTGTCAAAAAGGTTTGCATGGAAAATTTCAAGATAGGTCTCACACCGATGAGACATGGGATATCGCTTTCTACGAGTATGTCCCCAAAGACTCCAGAAGAAAGGGCGAACATGGATATGATACCTTATGCCTCAGCAATAGGGTCTATCATGTATGCCATGCTATGTACTAGGCTTGATAGCGCATGCTCTGAGTGTCACGAGCAGGTATCAAGCGGATCTAGGCTTGGAGCACTGGAAAGCAATAAAGTGTATCCTTAAGTACTTGAGAAGGACTAAGGATCTTTTTCTAGTGTATTGAGGTAATAGCCTTATGGTTGAGGCTACACGGACTCAAGTTTTATGTTTGATGTTGATAATAGCAAGTCGAATTCAGGGTGTGTGTACACCTTGAATGGAGGAGCAGTGTGCTGGAAGAGTTCCAAGCAAGATACTACTGCTGACTCGACCATAGAGGCGGAGTACATTGCTGCATCAGATACAACAAAGGAGGGAGTTTGGGTGAAGAAGTTCATCACACGGATTTGGGAGTCGTGCCGAGTTGCGAGGAGCCGACTTCCTTATATTACAACAACTATGGGGCGATTACTCAAATAAGGGAACCCGGGTCTCTTCCGAAGTGTTCTGAGGAGGTTTCAACTTATCAAAGAGATCGTAACCCGAGGAGATGTAGTAGTGGAAAGAGTTCCATCCGAAGATAACATTGCAAATCCACTAACAAAGTCGTTGTCTCAAATTGTCTTCGAGCATCACAGGAGTCTAATGGGGATCAGACACATAGGTGATTGGCTTTAGGTCAACTGGGAGATTGCTAGTCATAGGTGTTCAGTGAGCCAATCACGTGAGTGATGGCACATATGACTTGATACAGAATCCTTTTGCTTATTATATTTTGGCATATATCACTTTATAATTATTACATATGTGCATATATATATACTGTGATGTCCTTGGATTTGTGCAATGAGAATCGGATCATGATGAGATCACGATAATGAGATCGATTCACCATTAATCACAGATCCTAAATAATCTCAGTCACAGGTTCCTCGAGAGGGACATCGTGATAACCGGACAAACTGGTGTGCTATATACCCATCCATATAATGGATACAGCTGGTCTCATAGATGCTCGTGTAGGGACACTAGGGATACAGTACAGGTGCTCATTTGAGAATGAGTTCACTGATTGATCCGCTTACGGAATGCTAGATGGTTGACGATGCCTTATTGTCAGATAGCGATTCCGTAGTCCTAGTGGTGTATCTGGTCCTTAGACTTGAGACACCAAGGATGTCCTGTATGAGTGCTCCACTCTTTGATACCAGACTTATAGGTTTGGTTGTCCCAGATCTAGTACAGTTGGTAATTAGGAGTGGTAGTCGACCTTACGAGGGCTATTGAGTGTGTCGATAGAGGATCATCCACTCTCGACGTCATGAGAGGAATATCCTATGTGTTCTTGCTTAGACAAATCCCTGGCCAGGGTCATTCGAGTTGAGAGAGAAAGAGTTCTCCGAAAGAATCCGATTAGAGCGAGACTCGAGTAGAAACCGTATGAGTCTGACAGCACCATGCTGGATATACGGTCTCTAGGATATTAGATGGATGAGGGACTATAGGTACACGGTAACTGAGGACAGACGGTCCAATGGATTGGATTCCCCTGTATCATTTTTGGACCACGGCGTAGTGGCCTAGTACGTCCGTAGTCGATGAGTCAAGTGAATTATTACAGAGATAATAATTCACTGAGTTAAAAGGAGTTATGATAGGTATGACTCACGGCCAGCTCGATATTGGGCCTAGAGGGTCACGCATATATGGTAGGCATTGCGATGAGTAGAGGTTCGGATATGAGATATCCGACGGAGCCCTTATCTTATTGGATGCAGATCCAATACCCACTAGGGAAGGACCCATTTGGGTTTGACAGGGGACCTCTATAAATAGGAGGGATTTAGAGCCTCATAGGCTTGAGCCTTTGTTTGCCTCTCCTATTCTCCTTCCCCTCTCCACCTCAGAGTAGGCTTGGAGTTTTGAGGAGCATCGTCGCAGCCCTATTGTGTGGATCACTGCTAGAGAGGAGGACGCTTGACCTCCTTCACCGTCTCCTAAGGATCTACAAAAAAATAGGGATATATGATCTCCCTAGGTAACACAATCTATTCTATACGTAGTTTTTCAGTTTCGCGGATTTTGCGCACCAATCTTCGCACGATGACGAACATCTCTTTGGGAATCTGGGATTTTGTTTTCTTGTTCTTCCGCTGTGCATCTGATGTCTCCCCCCAAGATTTCCCAACACAAACTTCACACTTAATCTTTTTTTTTTTTATAAGTGACTTAATCAATTTACTTTTACTTACAAAAAAAAAAAGTGTTTCAATCTTTTTTATTGCAAGTGTTTCAATCTTTTCTATTGCAATTTCATCACTGCTTTTGTCTTGAATATGAAAACTTTCAATTGTTGTAGCCTAGCATTTGATATATCTCATGTTTAGATGTACCAATTTAACTATGGAAAACTTTCGAGATTCTGACTCTTCCAAATTGTTTTAGTTGTAAATCTTTGCATAGGTTTCCAATTTGGACAAAACATATTTGGTTTGAATATAGACTTGTAACCTTTCTTTTGATAGTTTATTTAAAGGATTTGGAGTAAATTTTCCTACCCAAAGTTCTATTTCAATTAATCCTATTGATTATATAAAACAGGGGATCGTAACTTGAACTTTCGATACTAAACTACCTATAAGTCCCTATTGGAAACTATGATATGTTCAAAACTTATTTCATTAGAATCCAGACTCATAAATCTTTCTTCCGATACCTGTTCTAAATGATTTAGAGTCCAAATTACTACTCAATTTTCTATTGAATCTAACCCTATAAATTTTGTAAAATAGGGATTTTGATCTTTGATCTTTGGTTACCAAATTATTTGTAACTTTTTGTTGAAATCTTTAATTCATTCAAAACTTATTTTTATCGAAAAGTAGATTGAAATATCTTTCTGATGAGACATTTTTGAGTAATTTAGAGTATAATTTGTTTTTTAAATAATTTATGAATTGTGCCTCTCAAATTCTGCTAGAAATTGAGCTTTGGTCGATATTGCCTATTCTTGTTTCATTCACTTTGAAAATTGATTTCATCTAGCATTCTTTCTTCGAATGAACTTTGTATTACTATTTTGAATTCTTGTATGCTCTTGTCCTTAAATTATTTGTATTCTTGAAACCTATTGCATAATGTTTATGTTGTATCGTATTGTTTCGTATGGGCATATGTATGTTCCGTTGTTTCGCATGTGCTTCTGATATGTGCCGAAATCCTTGACTCTTGCCTTTATTTCCTTTCAAATTTGAATGCATTTATGAAAAATTATGTTTGCATCATATTGACTCATAAAGGCACCTGTTCGTTTCGTTGTTCCATATGTACTTCTGATATGTGCTAATTTTATTGTTTACACTGTTCTTTTGTGCTATGGTATTTATGGGATATTATGAACCTTTGCTAAAAATAATAAAGGGAGTTATGTATAGAGCCTGCGATGCTCTACCGACCCCCTATGACTTTACTCATATATAGGTGGATGAAGCTCCCAAACATGGGAGACTTATGTTTGGTGGTCATTCAGATATGGATGTATCGTATTATGTTATGATCCCACTTCACCTTCTATGTGTTTGATATGATATCCAAAGTTTTGGTTATATACTTATATGTGTGCTTTGGATAAGAATGATATGAATGCAACGTCAAATAGGATGTTTGAACTTCTATTTCATATATCTTATTTGATATGTTCCGAAATATTTTGTTAGCCATTAATATTCTCCAAAATGTTCCATATGCAGTTGATATATTTCGAAATATTTCATACGCTATTGATATACTCCAATTACTCCGTATTCTATTTGTTATAAACCAAATATGCTTTGATTGAAATGACATTTATGAATTTGTATCTAATGAGATGGTATCTTTGAATCTCTTGTATTCTATCTTGTATTGTAATATCTTGTTTATTTGAAACTGTCCCTCTCGTTCTGGATATGTTTTGTCACTTGTTGAGCTTTTTTTAGCTCACTCTATTGCTATATAAATCTTCCAGGTCAGCTTGTCACTCTTAGAGATGTTTTTATTGGGTTGAGGCAGTTGATAGCTATTTAGAATTTTGGGTAAAACTTATTGGTTGATATATTATGATTATTATTATATAAACATATTTTGTATATAATGAAATATTATCGCTGAACTTGAATGGATATATCGTCTAAAAGTGTTAAAAGATCTCTCTTATTTGGAATTTCAAAATGTTTTGTTTAGTTTACAATGATATGAACGGGTAGAAAATGGTTTGAGTTTTGATTGTATAAATTGTTTATCTTATAGATTTATAAGCATTGTTAATATTTTGTTAAGTTGGCATGTGTTTCCATAGATATGAATTATCGAGTGATGTGATATATGATTATAAATTGCATATGTTTTATGGATGTGAATTTGATTTAATGTTTCTCAATATCCTCAAATGTGTGTTTATATCGTAAAAATGGTTTGTTGATAAAAATTTTAATATTATGGATTCGAGGGGCATGACAATGGTGGTATCAGAGCAAGATTTAAGGATCACTAAGATATTTGATATGTTTGATGTATAAAATATATTAAACTATAGTGATCGGTGAAAATTTTCTTTGATGTCTTTTAGGAATCTATGATAATGAGGATATCTGGTCATCTTGCTTCATCTTTTATTGAGGAATTAAGTGGGAAGAAAGGGATGATCGAGGATATTAAATCAAAGTGGCACAACGGAAGTGTGGTGAACCTAATCCATTGGTGGTAGAATAATGAATGATGTGAATGGAGAAGATATTTGATGTACTAAATTATTCTAACAATCAGAAGATTTTTTTTGCTATCTTTATGTTGGAAGTAGAGGCTGAGTACTGATGGAAAATAATAAAAAGAATCTCTAGAGATTAGGGGCAGGGGTAGCAAGGATAAGTTTACCAACAAAAGTACAAGAGAAAATAAATTAGAAAGTGATAATAAGAGGGTCAAGACATCTAAATTTGAAATGGGAAGTCACCACAAACGACTCAATCCTATGCAAGATGCTGGTTCAATTATGAAACAAGTCTACGTTTTCAGGTGACTAGTGCTTATTTTGCTTGTGGGAAGTTGGATTATAAAATAAAAGATAGACCTTTGAAAAAGAAGAAAGAGTTACTATCTCTTAAATCATCGGCCCATGCTAAAGTGTATGCTATCAGTAAATATGATTACCAAGTTTCTGAATCAGTGGTTGAATGTAGCATTCATGTTTTTGATAGAATGCAAAAAATTTGTTTGACCATGGTTCCCATCTATGTTTTCTTTGGTAATATTTTACTTACCACTTGGGCATTCAACCTAGACCACTAGATTATATGTTATCTGTAAATAAGACTATTATGGATTATTTGATAACAAACTTGATCTAGTCATCTTATCTGATTTCAATTGAAGAACATAAACTTTTTGCTAATTTGGTTCTCCTAGTGATTTGGAGTTTTCATATTATACTTGCTATAGATTGGCTATCTTTCTATCATACTAGTATAGATTGTTATACAACAATAATCACTTTTTGCATACTAGATCATCTATCTTTTATTTTGAGAGTATTGGGCATGATTCACCTCCTTGCCTGATGTATCCCAAGATGACTTGCCCAGATTACCTTTAGATTGAGATGGTGATTTTACTTTTGATTTGGCCCTTAGGATATACCCCAATATCTAAGCCTCCCTATAGGATGACACCACTCGAATTAGTGGAATTGAAAAAGTAACGAGAAGGACTATTAGATAAAGGTTTTATTTGGCCTAGTTTTTCATCATGGGGTGCTTCAGTATTATTAGGTAAGAAGAAGAATGGAACATAGAGGCTTTGTATTAGTTATAGATAGTTGAATCAAGTGACTAAAAAAAACAAGGATCCTCTACACAGAAGTGATGACTTGTTTGATCAATTGCAAGGTGCATAAGTATTTTCCAAAATTGATTGGAGATCGAGTTATCATCTATTGAAGATCAAAGAGAAGGATATTTCAGTCACTCTTATATAATTGTGTAATTATATTCTATTAGTGAAACTATTTGGGAGCTGGAGGAGGAAATGAATAAAATGTATCCTCATCTTTTCATTGATTGAGGTATAACTAATTTAGAGGACTAAATTTTCTTTAATGGAGGAGAGTGTAATATCCCTCACTTATGAAATTTATTTATAAGGACATATTTTTAAATTAGAGTACCTAAATGTAAATATAAAAATTTTAGTGATTAAATTGTTAAGTTGTAAAAGAAAAAAGAACCAAAAAAATAGCTTCCCATGCACTCTGTTTCTCATGGGAAATAGAGAGAGGAGCTATGGGGCATTGGGAAGAAGAGAGGATGGGGGGCTGTTGTTGCGGTTGTGGCTGTGGCTGTGATAGCTATGGTTGGGAAAGAAAGAAGAAGAAAGGAAGAATGGAAGGAGAAAAAGGAGAGAAGGGGAAAGAAGGTGGCTCCGACTATGGCAATTGCAGCTGGGAAAGAAGAGAAGGAAAGGAAGAAGAAGAGGGAGAAGAAAAGGAAGAAGAGGAAGAGGGGAAGGTGGCTGTGGCAGCTACATCCATGGCAGATGTGTTTGAGAAAGAAAAAGAAGGAATGAGAGAAGGAAGAAAAGAAGTAGCACTATGGAAGGGGCTACGGTGGTGGCTGTGGCTACAGTTGTGACTATGGCAGTGGCAGCTGCGTTTGGGAAATAAAAGAAAAGGAAAGAGGATGAGAGAGAAGAGCAGGTGATTATGCCTCTATGTTATGCACGAGCTGTAGCAGTGGAGGAAGAAAGAAGGTAAGTGCAGAAAATGAAATAGGGAGAGGAGATGGAGGAAAAGTAGAAAACAGATTTAGGCTTACACTATCTTTGGATCAAAATCTTCGAAAGGCAAGTGTTCTGATCCTTTATGCTACAAGTATTCGATCTTTTCTACTGCAAGTGTTTCCATCTTTTCTACTACAAGTGTTCTAATCTTTCCTATTGCAAGTGTTTCAATCATTTTTACTACAGTTCCATCTCTGCTTTTGCCTTGAATATAAAAACTTTGAAATGTTCTAGCCTTGCTTTTGATACATCTCTTGTTTAGACATAACAATTTGAATCTGGAAAACTTTCTTGATTCTGACCCTTCTATCTTGTTTTAGCTCTAAATCCCTGCATAGGTTTCTAATTCAGACAAAACTTATTTAGTCTGAATATAGACTCATAAACCTTTCTTTTGGAAACTTATTTGAAGAGTTTGGAGTAAATTTGCCTACCCAGACTTCTGTTTCAATTAACCCTATAGATTTTGTAATTAGATTCAATACTGCTTGAAAACTCTAAAATTTTTCATTCTCTTCAATGGTTCACCTATTGAATTTTTTGGGAGCATGAACGGTATCCAACAAGGAGATCCATTTTCTCCTTACCTCTTTACAATAGTAATGGAAGGATTTAGCTATATGTTGGAAGAGGCAATCTCTAATGGCAACATTAAGGTACCCCTTGTTGGTTCTATTCATATATCCTACATAACTTTTGCAATTGAGCTTCTTATCTTTCTTCATAATGATTCTACTTTATTAAGGAATGTATCTACTATTCTAAAAGACTTTGATATAGTTTCTAGCCTTCAGTCAAATCATGCGAAAAGTAAAGTCTATATGGGTCCTTATATCACAAATAAGGATTTTATTATTGACACTCTAGGAGTTAGTGAAGGAAGTCTGCTAATTCCTTATCTGGGTCTCCCACTCATATTCACTAGCATTCGCAAAACCCACTATCAGTTTATCCTACAAAAAATAAAGACTAGAATTTTCTTTTGGAAAAATAGGCTACTTTTAATAGTAGGATAACTTGAACTCATCAGATCTGTGTTATACTCTTACTCTATTTATTGGTATAATACATTTCTTTTGCCTGTTGGATTTCTCCAAGATATTGAATGATTATTTATGAACTTCTAGAGTGACACAAATAGTAAGATGATGTATATGGTAAATTGGGACAGCATCTATCGACCGAAAGATGAAGGGGGCTGAACCAAAGAAATATTAGAGATAGGAATAAAGCATATTTGGTACAAAAATTATGGGATCTTTTACAAACCAAATATTCCTTATAGTCTCAATGGGTTTCTACTAGGTATCTATCCAAGGAATCAATTTGGGAAGTTTTTACAAAAATATATCATTCTACTGCTTGCAAAGGAATATTAAAGGCAATGAATTGACTAATCAAACACATTCATTTCCTACACAATTTCTTTTGGGACCAACACAAATAGGTGGTATGATCCTTGGGTCAATAGAAAGAGTGTAATTTCAATTATATGGTGACAGAGTCTAAAGAGATATTGGAGCTCCCAAAGATTGGAAGGTTTCTGAGTTCATTACTAACGACACTTGGTGTCTCCCTAACTCTTTTTCTCCTGAAATGTCATCACTTTGGCCGACTATCACAGTTATTCCAATCAGGAACAACTCTTCTGATATGCTTATTTGTGACCTCTTGATAATGGCAAATTGATTGCTATATTAGCATGAAATCAAATCAGGCGAAGGAACAACAAGTGGATCCCAAGTAGTTGGACATGGCTCACATAGACATTCCTTATACACATGGTAGGCCCTTCTTGCCAAACTACCTACAATAGACAACATGAAAAGAAGAGGTATTTATATTGTTAACCTATGCTCCCTTTATATGCAATAGGAAAAAAGTGTTGACCACTTTTAATTTGCTTATGACTATACTAATAGGATATTAAAGGAGATTCTGTAGAGATTTGAACTCAATAGGCCACCATAGCCATCAAAAATTAGGCAAACTCATGTAAAGCTTTTCAAGAAAAGGGCCTCTTACATAACCGGCAAAGGTTACTTTCAAATATTTATATTTGGTGGATGTGGAAGGAGAGATGTCACAGAATCTTTGAGTATTGAAACACAAACAATGCTCAGCTTTTAATAGAGATTCTTAGAGACTCAAGATTATATGTGGAGCCAGATCTGAAAATAGAGTAGTTCACATGACGAGAGAATGTTATTTTTATCAGATTCAATTTTGCTATTTGTTAATGATCTCAAGAATAATGTTGACGAATTACATGTATTATGTTGTTATCTTTTTTGGTAAGTAAAAGAAAATTAATTAAGCATGAAGTTTGCACAAAATAGCTTTATCTCTACAAGCCATTGACTAAAGCCTGATATCTCTTAGAGTAGTCTAGGAGAGTGCACTCCACCTAAAAGGTGGAATGGTCTCCCTCCACAAACTCATCTCCAAGAGTAATCAAACAAAAAGATACTCATGACTACACATGCAGTAGACTATGACTCCTTACTGTAGGCAATAAATTAAATATAATGTTCAGACATGCGAAGACTGTCTATGTGTACATCACATTATTAAAGCAGATAACTACGGGATATATACAATTCTTCAACATCATTCCCAAGATCTTTAACTAATAGCAAAAATAAATCTGATAAAAATATCATTTTCTCTTCCTATAAAGTGCTCCATTTCAAGATCATGCTCCATACATGATCTTGAGTCTATAATAATCTCTATTAGAAGTTGAGCATTATTTGTGTGTTGACACTCAAAGATTCTACTATATCTCTCCTTCCACATCCACCAAATAGTGCATTTGAAAGTAACATTTGCCAATTATGTAAGAGGCCCTTTTCTTGATAAACATTGCATGAGTTTGTCTAATTCTTGATGCACGTTTGGCTGCGGTAGCCTATAGAGGATAAATCGCTAAAGAATTTCCTTCCATATCCATTTAGTGTAGTCACAAGAAAAATAGAGGTGGTCCACAGTTTCTTCCTTTTGCATATAAAGGGAGCATCTGTTAACAATATAAATACCTCTTCTCTTCATATTATCTATTGCAGATAGTTTGTCAAGAAGGGCCTACCATGTGCATAAAGAATGTCTCTGTGAGCCCGGTCGATCCCATGTCCAACTGCTTGGGATCCACTTGTTGTTCCTTTGCTTGATTTGATTCCATACTAATGTAGCATTAAATTTGTCATTATCATGAGGCTAAATAAGCATATATGAAGATTTGCTCCTGATTGGAATAGTTGTGATAGTTGGCCAAAGTGATAACATTTCAAGATAAATAAGATTTGGGAGACACTAGGTACCGTTAGTAATGAATTCGAAAACCTTACAATCTTTAGGAGCCCCAATATCTCTTGGTACTTTATCACCCACCATATACTTTAAATATACTCTTCCCATTCACCTAAAGACCATACCACATATTTGTACTAGTTCCGGAAGAGATTGTATGGGAAATATGGTTGATTAGCCAATTCCTTGCCTTCGAAATTCCTTTCCAAGCTGTTGAGTGATATGTTTTTACTGAAACTTTCCAAATTGAATCATTGGACAGATACCTAGCAGAAACCTATTATGACTATAAGGAACAATTGTTTAGTAAAGATTTCATAATTTTTGTACCAAGCATGCTTTATTTCAATCTCTAGTATTTCTCAGGTTCAATCCCCCTTTACCTTTCGGTTTGCAGATGTTGTCCCAATTTACCATATGCATTGTCTTACCATCTGTGTCATTCTAGAAAAAGTTAATAAATAGCTGTTTAATATCCTCGAGAAGTCCAGTAGGCAAAAGAAATACATTAGACTAATAAATAGAGTAAAAGTATAACACCGAATGGATGAGATCAAGTCGTCCTGCTTTTGAAAGAAGCTTATTTTTTCAGGACGAAATTCTATTCTTTAGTTTTTGTAGAATAGGCTGACAGTGGGTTTTGTGGATGTTAGTGGATATGAGTGGGAGACCTAGATAATGAACTAGCAGACTTCCATTACTAACCCTCAAAGTGTGTGCAATAAAGTCCTTATCTTCTTTAATAAAGCGATGTACTCATAGCTAGTCTAGGCATGTTTGGACATTACTATTAATTTGTTGACTATAGTAAGGAGTCATAGTCGATTATATGTGTAATTGTTGAATCTCTGATTTTGATGATTAAATCAATTAGCAAATTGTTTAATCCAATCTATATGTTGAGAAAAGTGTGCAAGATTAACTACAATAGCGATCAAGGCATAAAGAAAAATGAAGTGCTAGAGTCAAGATCGAGAATTCGTTGGGAGTTCGAGAGTTTGTCGGGAGTCTGGTGGTTCATCGGAAGTCTGGTGGTTCGTCGGAAGTGCTACCGGAATTGGTCGAAAAGTTCATTAGAACTCGCCAAGAAGATCATCGTAAAGTCCAAGAGCCTACTAGGAGTCTGTTGGAAGATTACCAAGAGATCATCAGAAGTCTACCGGAAGATGGCCGGAAGCTCGTCGAAAGAAACCTAGAATTATCGGACATGTTTTGTTTAGTGTATGCCTTAAAAATCATAGTTAGCACATAATTAGGCTTAGGTTTGAGAGGTAATCCCATTAAACTTGTTAAGGGCCAACAAGGCCCGTAATTGGACTGGTTTGGGCTGGATTCAAGGTCTAACTAGGTTGCTGAATCCTGTTTGTTGTTGGCACAGCCAGACTAGGGTGGTGGAACTACCCAAGACTCAGTCACCAAGAAGCCTAGGCAATGGTACCGCCGACAGTTATTATTGCCAAGCGGTGGTACCACCCTATCAAGCGATGGCTACCACCAGAGCTCAGTCTCTAAGGCTCTGTCAAGTGGTAGTATCGCCAGATTGAGTAGTGGTATCACCCAGTGTTAGTGCTGCAAGCGATGGTATTGTCCAACATAGGTGGTGGTACCGCTAGTACCCCGGAAACCTGGGATGAGATACCCACCCTTTTTGGCTCCAATTTTGAAGCCATTGGGGCTTATAAATACCCACCCTTTTCTGCATGAAAGGGCAATCAAAGTTTTAAAAAATCTTTAAGTGTTGGAGTGTAAAAGTATTGCAAAAGTGCAAAGAGTCCTCCTCTCTCTCTTTAGTTTTGGAATCATCCAAGAAGAGGTGTGAGGCTTGTAAAGGTTATCTCCTAAACCCATGAAAAGGAGAAAGTGCTTTAAAGAGGTGGTTGGTCTTTGCCTATTGAAGGAAGACCATTAGTGGATGCCGGTGACCTCAATGGAGGAGGAATCGAGAGTGAATATAGGTTGGATGACCGAACCACAATAAAATTGGCATGTTCTTTTCTTAGTGCATACTTTACTTTTACTGCATTCTACTTTACTTCATTATAAACTATTCAATCCCCTCTTCTCTACTCACTTACAAACTTATTCAAGTCAAACAACATTGCAATATGATTTTCGTCAAACTAAGTGTTTTATCATATGAAGTTTTCCGAAAGCGATTAAATTTATCGTTTTTATCCGCTGCACTAATTCACCCCACCCTCTTAGTGTCATTCTTGATCCTAATAACTAGTATCAGAGTGAGGTCACTCTCATTTTGGTTTGAAACCCAAGAGAGATGGAATTTGCCGACAACCAAGAGGGTCATTCAATCACACGTCCACCTATGTTTGATAGGTCAGATTATACCTATTGAAAAACCAGAATGAGATTTTTTCTAATTTCTATGGATTTTGAGTTATGGAACATTGTGGAAAATAACTTTCAAAAGTCTTCTCTTTCAATGAACGATTGGAATAAGTTGGAAAAGAAAACTTTCTCTTTAAATGTCATGGCTATGAATGCCTTGTTTTACGTTTTAGATAAAAATGAGTTCAATTGAGTCTCTATTTATGAAAGAACTTTTGATATTTAGGACACACTCGAAATCACTCATGAATGCACTAGTAGAATAAAGGAGTCCAAAATAATTCTTTTAGTCCATTCTTATGAATTGTTTCAAATAAAACCCAATGAGACCATTGGAGATATGTACACCCGGTTTACAAATGTCAATGGTCTAAAAATGCTTGGTAAAAGTTTTTCTAACTTTGGACTTGTTAATAAAATATTGAGATCCCTTCCAAAGAGTTGTGACACTAAAATAATGGTCATTCAAGACGCCAAGAATTTAAATAATTTTCCTCTTGAAAAACTTATCGGGTCGTTAATGACCTATAAGATGAGTTACAACACTCATGAAGAGCTTGAGAACAACCTTCCAATGAACAATAAGGAGAACTCATGAAGACCACTTGAAAGGAAGTTTAAGAGATGAGGACTATGATGATGACTTGGTACTCTTGATAAGAAAGTTTAAAAAATTTATAAAAAGAAATAAATCTAAAAATGATGTAAAAAATAAAATTGAACCCAAGAAATAATAATTTATATACTACGAATGCAAGAAGCCAAGACATTTAAAAAGCGAATGTCCCCAAATGAAGAAGAAATAACCAAAGAAGAAGAATACACTAAAAGTAACATGGGATAATTCGAGCGATTCCGAAGACGAAGAATAAAGCAACAAGGAAATTGCCAACTACGCATTAATGGCTATTGGAGATGAGGTAAGTGGTTCATTATATACAAATTTATCTTTCAATGAGCTTTTAAGTGCTTTTCATGATTTGTTTGATGAATGTAGAATAATGAGCAAAAAGTTTAATTGTTTGAAAAAAGAGCATGCCCGTTGAAATAATGAATTTAAAAAACTTAAGCATGATAATTCTATTAGGAAATTCTCGGGGGCGACATCACATGCACAATGGAAGAACGGAAAACAAATTCCCTAATTCTTAAATATATGTTTGTTATTTATGCTAAGATTGATATACAAAAATCCGTGAAACAGAAAACCACATGTGAGATAGATTGCATTACCAAGGGAGATCATATATCCATGAATCCCTGTAGATCTCTAGGAGATGGTGAATAAGATCAAGCGCCCTCCTCTCTAACAGTGATCCACACAATAGGGCTACGACGACGCTTCTCAAAACTCCGGACCTGCTTTAAGGTGGTGAGGTGGAGGAGAATAGGAGAGGCAAGCGTAAGGCTCTAGCCTATGAACCACTATTTTCCTCCTATTTATAGAGGTCCCCTGTCAACATAACCCTAATGTATCCTCCCTTATTGGGTATTGGATCTCCATCCAACTATCCAAGCCTCTTAGATTAGTGGATCTCTATCCAGTAATCTCACATGGGCTTTTATTGGAACTCATCCATAGGATCCAATAATTTAGGGGCTTATTGGATATCCAATAAGATAGGGGCTCTAACGGATATCTCATATCTGAATCTCTACTCATCGTAATGCCTACCATATGTGTATGACCCTCTAAGTTCAATATCGAGCTTTCCACGAGTCATATCTGTCAAAACTCCTTCTAGCTCGTGAATTATTATCTCCATAATAATTCACTTCACTCATCGATTACGGACGTACTAGGCCACTACGCCATAGTCCCTAAACGATATAGGGGAATCCAATCCACTAGACCTGTCTATCTCAATTACTATATACCTATAGTCCCTCATCTATCTAATATCCCAAAGACTGTATATCGGGCATAGTGCTATCAGACCCATACAGTTTCTACTCGAGTCTCGCTCTAATCGGATTCTCCCGGAGAACTCTTTCTCTCTCAATCTGAATGACCCTGGCTAGGGATTTGTTTGAGTAAGAACACATGGGATATTTCACTCATGACACCGAGAGTGGATGATCCTCATCCTCAATAGCCCTCATAAGGTTGACTGCCACTCCCGATAACTAGCTATGCTAGATCTGGGATATCCAAACCTATAAGTCCGGTATCAAAGAGTGGAGCACTCATACCGGACATCAATGGTGTCTCATGTCTAAGGACCATATATACCATTGGGAAGACGGAATCGTTGTTTGACAATAAGGCGTCATCAACTATTCAACATTCCGTAAGCGGATCAATCAATGAACTCATTCCCCAATGAGCAGCTGTATTGTATCCCTAGTGTCCCCACACGAGCAGCTATGAGACTAGCTACATCCATCATATGGACGAGTACACAACACACCAATCTATTCAGTTATCTCGATATCCCTCAAGAGTAACCTATGATCGGGATTATTTAATAATTGTGTTTAAAGGTGAATCGGTTTCTTTATCATGATCTCATCACAATCTGATTCCCATTGCATATATCCAAGGACATCACAATATATATATATATATATATATATATATATATATATATATATATATATATATATATGTATGTATATATATATATATATATGTATGTATATATATATATATATATATGTATGTATATATATATATATATGTATGTATATATATATATATATATGTATGTATATATATATATATATATATATATATATATATGTATGTATATATATATATATATGTATGTATATATATATATATATATATATATATATATATGTATGTATATATATATGTATGTATATATATATGTATGTATATATATATGTATGTATATATATATGTATATATATATGTATATGTATACATATACATGTACATGTATACATGTATATGTATACATATACATATACATGTACATGTATATGTATACATGTAGATGTATATGTATACATGTAGATGTATATGTATACATGTAGATGTATATGTATACATGTAGATGTATATGTATACATGTAGATGTATATGTATACATGTAGATGTATATGTATACATGTATATGTATATGTATACATGTATATGTATATGTATACATGTATATGTATATGTATACATGTATATGTATATGTATACATGTATATGTATATATATATATATATATATACATATACATGTATATATATATATATATATATACATGTATATATATATATATATATATATATATATTTATATATTTATATATTTATATATATATGCAATAAGGAAAATAAAACGATAAAATACCAAAATATAATAAGTAAAAAGACTGCGTGTCAAATCACATGTGTCATCACTCACGTGATTGGCTTGCAGGGCACATATGACTATCAATCTCCCACTCGACCTAAAGTCAATCACCTATGTATCTGATCCCCATCAGACCCTTATGATGCTCAAAGACAATAGGAGACAATGACTTTGTTAGTGGATTTGCAATGTTATCTTTGGATGAAACTCTTGACACTACTACATCTCCTCGGGTCATGATCTTTCTAATAAGTTGGAATCTCCTCATAACACTTCTGATGAGACCTAGGTTTCCTAATTTGAGCAATCGTCCCATAGTTTTCGCAATATAAGGGAATCGGCTCCTCGCTGCTTAGCACGACACCCAGATCTGTAATGAACTTCTTCAGCCTGACTCCCTCCTTTGCTACCTCTGTTGCAGCAATGTACTCCGCTTCTGTGGTTGAGTCAACAGTAGTAATTTGCTTGAAACTCTTCCAGTATAGTGCTGCTCTATTCAAGGTGTACACATACCCCAAATTCGACTTGCTATCATCGACATCGGACTGAAAACTCGATTCCATGTAGCCTTAAACCCTAAGGCTACTACCTCTATATACTAGTAAAAGATCCTTGCCCTTCTCAAGTACTTAAGGATATACTTTACTACTTTTTAGTGCTCAAAGCCTGGATCTACTTGATACCTGCTCGTAACACTCAAAGCATGCGCTATATTATGCCTGGTACATAGCATAGCATACATGATAGAATTCACGTCATGAAGTATAAGACCAATTAAATACTAAAAGACATGATTCATATAGTAAATCTCTTCTTTATATAGAATACCAAAAAAAATGTACGTGTACAAAGAATAGATCTTGATAAAAAAATCTCATGTAATTCCAAGAAATCAAGATCATGATTTTGATAAAACTCATTCAAATTTAAATCATCAAAATCATCAACATCTTTTCAAGAAAACTTAATGAAAACAACGTAAATAGATTCTCATGAGAACTTGATTCATGCATAATGTCTCAATTTTTCATGAATGTCATAAGACATGATTTATTTCAATAAATCTCTTTTTATAAGTGGATAAAGGAAACATAGGAGATCTTGATTCATGCATAAGAAATCTCAAGTTATAAATTTTAAAAAATCAAGATAAAACTCATTTATATTTAGATCATCAAATCAAGATCATTTTTAAGAGATTCACAAAAGTGATCTAAATAGATTCACTAATCTCCTTTTTGGAAACAGCAATAAAGTCGAAAAAATAAAATTTTCAAGGTGAAACCTTTCCTCTTTTTAGTTGTCTCAATTCATATGATTTTATTTCATTTATGCTAAATAAAAACATGTATCATTTTTAAAACCGAAGGTGCAAGATTTATCATGACAAAGAAAGATCAATAAGGCACTTTCATTATGGTAAAACTCGATAATCTATAAATCTTAAGATTCATTATGAATTATAAAACCATTAAACATGATTTCAAATCAATATGCTCAAGTCTTTTGTATGAAAATTATCCATCTTGTTTAAAGCCAAAAAAGCACATTTCATCATGAATAACTTCAAAGTCTCATGCATAGAATAAAATCATCAAGCATGATTTCATTAAACATAAATCATCTTCAATCAAAATCATGAAATCATCAAGATACTCAATAATGCTTCTTAAACTAATCTTGTTAGGTGTACAAGCATTAGATTTATATCTATCGTTTTATTGTATTATTACATCATTAAAACATCAAGCATGATTTCTTAAAGCATTTTTAATCAAAATCATTTTTTTTATTATAAACATGTAATTTTCATGATTATTTTTTAAATTCCTAATTTTTTGTATTTTCATTATTAAACATGCAATTTTCAAGAAAAATATTTATTCTAAACAAAAAAATAAATAAATGCATCAAGAAAAGCATCAAGTAATTTCAAAATAAATTAGGAGGATGTCGATTACCTCATCGTTGAAAGCAGTTAAAGCGTAGTTTGCCACCACGCCTTTGTTGATTTTCGCCTCTTCTTCGGAGGAGCTCGATTCATCCCAATTTGTATTCTTCTTCTTGCGTTCAAAGCAAGTAGTTGCATTATTTTTGTTCTTTAATATTTTTTCATTAATTTTTTAAGTTTTTTTCTGCGTTCAAGTTCACCATTACTTGAGCTTATGCTCGAGTGGTCTTCAATTGTTCTATGTCCCAAATCCTTCCTATTCTTTGGAAGGTGGTTTTGTTCATCATGTTCATCATGTGCATTATGCATAATGTCATATGTCATCAATGAACCAATTAGTTCTTCAAGTGGTAGGTTGTTTAGGTGTTTAGCCTCTTGTATTGCAGTTACTTTTGAATCCCAATCTTTAGAAAGAGAACGCAAAATCTTGTTTACAGGTTCAAAATCTGAAAAACATTTGCCAAGAGCATTTAAATCATTCATGACATCCGAAAAATGGGTGTACATATCAACAATGATTTCACTCAGCTTCATTCGAAAAAGCTCGAAATCATTTATTAAAAAATTAATTTTTAAATCTTTCTCTTTGCTAGTTTCTTCATGTGTATTTTCAAGAGTGCGCCAAATATCGAAAGCCATTTCGCAAGTAGAAACATGATTAAACTCATTTCTATCAAAGGCGCAAAACAAGGTATTCATAGCCTTTGCATATAAAGAAAATATCTTCTTCTCCAAATCATTCCAATGGTTCATTGGAAGAGAAGACATTTGAAAACCATTTTCAATAATATTCCATAAATTTAAATCCAACAAAATCAAGAAAACTCTCATTCGGGTTTTTCAATATGTGTAGTCCATCCCATTGAAAAAAGAAGGATTGTTAGGATCAAGAGCACTAAGAGGGGGGGGGGGGGTGAATTAGTGCAGTGGTAAAAATCACGTCAGTTTAAAAACTTCTGTATGATAAAAATTGAACTCGGAAATGCTTAACTTTGAAGGCAAAGTAAGAGCGTAAAGATAGCTTGAAGGCAGTAAACAATTAAAGAGGTTTGCAATAAAGATAAATTGCTCAAAGAAATGCAAACCGAGATTTTAGAGTGGTTCGGTCAACGTGACCTACAGCCAATATCAGCTTCCTCCTCTAGTGGGGTCACTGTCACGCCCCTCAAATAATATCGATGATTTTAAAATTTTCATCACAAACTAATCCAAGATCCCAACTAACATTTGAGGACACTGAAAAACATTCTATCAAATTCACATCTATAAAACATGTGCAGTTTATAATCATATATCACATCGCTCGATAATTCACATTTATGGCAACCCAAGCCAACTTGACAAACATTAACAACATTTATAAATCCACAAGCTAAATAAATTATACAATCAGAACTCTAATTATTCACCACAAGTTCATATCATCATAAATTAGACATAACATTCCAAAATTCCAAATAAGAGAGATCGTCTAACACTTTTACAAGGTATATCCATTTCGATTCATCGACAACATTTCATTTCCTACAAAATATGCTTATACAACAATAACATAATAACCAACAAGACTTGCCCATAATTCTGAATAGCTATCCATTGTCTCATCCTAATTCAAACATCTCAAAGTGTGACAAGCTGACCTGAAAGATTTTATATAACAACGGTGTGAGCTAAAAACAGCTCAGCAAGTGACAAAGCTTATTCAGAATAAAAGGAACGATTTCAAATAAGTAAGATATCATAATGCAAGGCAGAATACAAGAATTTTCAAGATACAATATCATTAAATACAAAATCATATGTGTCATGACATTCAAAACATATTTGGTTCATAACAAATGGAGCACAGTGTAATTGGAGCATATCAATAGTGTACGAGATGTTCCGGAGCATATCAATGGCAAATAGGACATTTCAGAACATATCAGTTCAAAGCAAATAGAGCACAGAGTAATTGACACATATCAATAGTGTATGAAATGTTCCAGAGCATATCAATGACATATGGTATATTTCGAAGCATAACAATAACAGATGAAACATATAGAAGGTGAAGTGGGATTCCAAACATAATATGGTCCATCAATTTCTGAATGACCACCAAACATAATCTAGAGCATCGTAGGTTCTAAGCACATACCCATTACCATTTCTAGCAAAGGTCCAAATAATCCAACAAACACCAGAGTACAAAAGGGTATTGTGAACAATAATTTAAAACAATAGCAGATGAAGCATTTCGAAGTATATCAATGGCGTATGAAATGTTCCGGAGCATATCAATGACATGGAACATTTCGAAGTGAAACAATAATAGATGAAACATTTCGGAGCATATCAAAAGGGTAATAAATGTTTCGGAGCATATCAATAACAAATGAAATATTTCGGAACATATCAATAACAAATACCAAACAGAAGCTCAAACGTCGTATTTGACGTTGCATTCATATCATTCTTATCCAAAGCATGTACAAAAACACAACCAAAGCTCTGGATATCATATCAAACATACAGAAGGTGTAGTGGGACCACAGACATAATGTGATTCATCCATTTCTGAATGACCACCAAACAGAAGTCTCCCACGTCTGGGAGGTCTCCCATGTCTAGGAGCTCCATCCACCCATATCTAGGTGAGGTCAGAGGGGGCCGGCAGAGCATCGCAGGCTCTATGCATAACTCCCTTTACCATTTCTAGCAAATTTTCGCAAATCCCCCAAACACCAGAGTATAAAACGGCTGTATGAACAATAAGTAGCACATATAAGAAGCTCACGCGGAACAAAAAAACATACATGTGCCTTTACGAGTCAATACGAAGTAGGCAATAATCTTTCACAAATGTATTCAGATTTGAATGGAAATAAAAGCAAGAGTGTACAAGGATTCCAAGCAATCACATATAGCTCAATTTAAATAAGAAGGTTAGATGAATTCAATATCCAAAGGAATGAAACTGGAATAGGCACATATCGAAAGCAAATGTGAAACAATGGGATACACATGTGCCTATATGATTTAATACGATATAGCATAAACGTTACACAATAGTTTTCAAGAATGCAAATAATTTTAAGGACAAGAGCATACAAGAATTCAAAGAAGTAATATAAAGCTCAATTGAATAAGAAAGCTAAAGGATATCAACTTCCAAAGGAATGAAACCATAATATGCGAAATCGACCAAAGCTCAATTTCTGGTAGAATTCAAGAGGCACATTGAACAAATGATTCAAACTATCAATTGTGCTCCAATATACTCAAGAAAGCTATTGTGGAAAGATATTTCAATTTATTTTCAGATAAAACAAGTATCGTATGAATCGATGTTTCTAACAAAGAGTTACAATAGATTTAGTAACCCAAGATCAAAGAACAAATCTCAATTTTACAGAATTCACATGGTCGGTTTCAACAGAAAATTGGGCAGGCATTTGGACTATAAATCTTTCAATCCAAGTATCAAAGAAAGATCTACGAGTCTAGTTTCCAATGAAATAAGCTTTGAATAAATCAACGTTTCCAATCGGGACTTATAGGTAGTTCAGTATCAAAAGGTCAGAAATTACGATCCCTGTTTTGCAGAATCTTTAGGCTCATTTGAAACAGAAGTTTGGGTAGGCGCTATCAAAAGAAAGGTTTATGAGTCTATATTCTGATCAAATAAGTTTTGTCCAAATCAGAGGTCAATACATGAAGTTATAGCCATAACAAAGTAGAAAGGTCAGAATCTCAGAAGTTGCACATATTCGAATCGTTACGTCTAAACAGGAGATATATCAAATGTAAGGCTAGAACAATTCAAAGTTCCTCCTATTCAAAGCAAATGTAGAGATAAAATTGCAGTAAGGAAAGAACATGACACTTGCTATAGGAAAGATTAGAAAGCTTGCAATAGGAAGGATTGGAACACTTGCTGGAGAAAAGATCGGGACACTTACAATAGGAAATATTAGAAAGCTTACAATAGGAAGGATCGAAACACTTGCAATAGGAAGGATCAGAACACTTGCAATAAAAAAAATTAGTGCAATTATAGGAGAAATGATCAGGAAACTTGCCTTTCAAAGATTTTGATCCGAAGATCAAAAGAAGGTGTTAGCCCAAATTCTTCTACTTTTCCTCCGTGTCCTCTCCCTATTTTGTTTTCTACATGTCTTCTCTTTTTCCTCCACAACTGCAGCTCATGCAGAACATAGAGGCATAGTCACCTGCTCTCTCTTACTCTCATTCCTTCTTTTTTTTTTTTTCCCAAACGCAGCTGCCACAACCACCACCGCTGCCGCTGCCATAGTCACAACCCCTTCCACCGCACTGCCTTCATCCTCCCCTTCTTTCACAGACATAGCTGCTGCATACGCAGTCGTTGCCGTCGCTGCCGCAATCCCGTCTACAGCCCCTTTTTTTCCCCTTTCCTTACTTTTCTTTCCTGGCTGCAACTGCCGCAGTCGCAGCCATGGCCGCAGCCACCACAACCGCAGCCTCTTCTTCCTCCCCTGCTATATTTCCTCTCTTTCTCTTCCAGCTGCAGCTGCCACCCCTTCTCCTGTTCCTCTCTTCTTCCTCTCCTTCCCTTTCTCTTCTTCTTCTCTTCCACTTCTTCTTCTTCTCCTCTTCGAACGCCCCACACCTCTCCTCTGTTTCCTCTTGTAGGAAACAGAGGTGCTGCAGCCCTAGCTGCTGCCACGTCTCGCTCCTCTCTCTCTTCCCTCTCTTTTCCCTCTTCTTCTCCTTCTTCATTCTCCTTCCTTTCTTCTTCTTCTCTTCTTCCTCACCTTCTCTTCTTCTCCTCTACCAGCTGCAGCTGCCACCGCCGTAGCCGCAGCTCCTACTTTCCCTTCTCTTCTTCTCCTCTTCTTCTACCCTCCTCCTCCCTGGCGTCACACACACCCTCTGTTTCCTGCAGAGGAAACAGAGGTATCACAACCTCTTCTTCTTCTCTTCCTCTTCTTCTTCTTCTCATCTTCGAATGCCCCACATCTCTCCTCTGTTTCCACCTGCAGGAAACAGAGGTGCTGCAGCCCTAGCTTCTGCCACCTCTCGCTCCTCTCCCTCTTCCCTCTCTTTTCCATCTTCTTCTCCTTTTCTTCTTCTCCTCTTCCCTTTTCCTCCCCAACGCCACACACCTCCTTGCTGCTGCCTTGCCGCAGCTATCCTCCTCTCTTCTTCTTCTTCTTCTTCTTCTTCTTCTTCTTCTCTTCTCCCTCTTCTTCCTCTCTTCTTCTCCCCACGCCCCACCGCTCCTCTCTCTGTTTAAGAAATAGAGAGTGTGGGAGGCGGTGGGATAAAACCGAAATTTTTTGTTTTCTTTATTTTTTTCTTTTTGTAACTTAACAGTTTAGTCCTTGAAATTTCTATATTTACATATAGGTCCTCCAATTTACATATAAATCCTTATTAATAAATTTTCAAAAGTGAATGATATTACACTCTCCCCCCTTAAAAGAAAATTTAGTCATCTAAGTTGATCATAGCTCAATCGATAAAAAGATGAGGATTATGATTTCTTTATTTCGTCCTCCGGCTCTCAAATAATTTCATCAATACAATACAATTACACAATTATCCAATAGTGACTGAAATATTCTCCTCCGTGATCCTCAATAAATGGTAACCCGACCTTCAATCAATCTTTGAAAATACTTGTGCACCCTTCAATAAATCAAACAAGTTGTCACTTTAGAGAATACTCATTTTTAATGGTCACTTAATTCAATTGTCTATAATCAATACAAAGCCTCAATGTTCCCTCCATCTTTTTAACTAACACCAGAGCACCCTATTATAAAATATTAAGCCATATAAAATCTTTATTTAATAGTCTTTGCAGTTGCTTTTCTAATTCCACTTACTTAAATGATATCATTCTGTAGAGAGGCTTAGATATTGGGATTGTCCCAAGAACCAAATCAAAAGCAAAGTCACGTTTGGAGGTAATCCAAGCAAGTTATCCTGGGATATATTAGGCAAGGAGATAAATCATGTCCAATACTCTCAAAATAAAAGATCGGCTGATCAAATATACAATAAGTGATCATTTGTTATATACCAATCCATACTGGTATGATAGGAAGATAGCCAATTCATACCAAGTATAATATCAAAACTCCAAATCTCTAGGAGAACTAAATCAGCAAAAAGTTCAAGTTCTCCAATAAAAATCAGAAAAGAGGACCAGATTCAAGTTCGTTATCAAAGAATCTCCAATGATCGTATTTACATATAGCACATAATGCTAGTGGTCTAGGTTGAATACCCAAGTGATAGGCAAAATATTCTGAATGAAATCATAGATAAGACCCATGGTCAAACAAATATTTGCATTCTTTCATAGACATGAATAATACCTTCGACCACTAATTCAAAAGTTTCATAATCATATTCAGTGATAGCATACACTTTCACATGGGCTGATGATTTAGGAGGCAGTGACTCTTTCTTCTTATTCAAAGGGCAGTCTTTTAATTTATGATCCAACTTTCCACAAGCAAAATAGACTCTAGTCACCCGAAAACACAAACTTGTTTCATAATTTAACTAGCAATTCACACATGATTGAGTCTTTTGTGGTGACTTCCCATTTCAAATCCAAATGTCTTGACCCTCTTGTTATCATTTTTTGATTCATTTTCAATCATAGTTTTATTAGTAAACTTATCCTTATCATTCTTGCCATTGATCTCCAAAAATTCTTTTAATTGTTGCCATTAATGATCAGCCTCTACTTCCAATATAAGGTGACAAAAGAAATCTTTTGATCATCAGAACAATTTTGTACATCAAATATCTTCTCCGTTTGTATCATCCATTTTTTTACCACTAATGAAATTAGGTTCACCATGCTTTCATTGCGCTACTCTGATTTAGTATCCTCGATTAACCCTTTCATCACACTTAATTAATCAAAAGCAAATGAAGTAAGAGGACTAAATGTCCTCGTCATCCTAGATTCCTAAAATGCATAAAAGAAAATTTTCACCGATCAGTATAGTTCACTAGACCTCAATATATTTCGCATGTCAACATATCAAATATTTCAATAATCCTCAAACTATGCTCTGATACCACCTCTATCACGCCCCTCAAATAATATCGATGATTTTAAAATTTTCATCACAAACCAATCCAGGATCCAAACTAACATTTAAGGACACTGAAAAACATTCTATCAAATTCACATCTATAAAACCTGTGCAGTTTATAATCATATATCACATCACTCGATAATTCACATTTATGGCAACCCAAGCCAACTTGACAAACATGAACAACATTTATAAATCCACAAGCTAAATAAATTATACAATCAGAACTCCAATTATTCACCATAATTTCATATCATCATAAATTAGAATTAACATTCCGAAATTCAAAATAAGAGAGATCGTCGAACACTTTTACAAGGTATATCCATTTTGATTCATCAACAACATTTCATTTCCTACAAAATAGACTTATACAACAATAACATAATAACCAACAAGACTTGCCCATAATTCTGAATAGCTATCCACTGCCTCAGCCCAATTCAAACATCTTAAAGTGTGACAAGCTGACCTGAAAGATTTTATATTACAACGGAGTGAGATAAAAGCATCTCAGTAAGTGACAAAGCTTATTCAGAATAAAAGGAACAGTTTTAAATAAGTAAGATATCATAATGCAAGGCATAATATAAGAATTTTTAAGATACCATATTATTAAATACAAAATCATATGTGTCATATCATTCAAAACATATTTGGTTCATAACAAATGGAGCACAGAGTAATTGGAGCATATCAATAGCGTACGAGATGTTACGGAGCATATCAATGGCAAATAGGACATTTCAGAACATATCAATTCATAGCAAATGAAGCACAGAGTAATTGAAGCATATCAATAGTGTATGAAATGTTCCGGAGCATATCAATGACATATGGAACATTTCGATGTATAACAATAACAGACGAAACAGATAGAAGGTGAAGTGGGATTCCAAACATAATATGGTCCATCCATTTCTGAATGACCACCAAACATAATCTAGAGCATCGCAGGCTCTAAGCATATACCCTTTACCATTTCTGGCAAAGGTCCAAATAATCCCACAAACACCAGAGTACAAAAGGGTATTGTGAACAATAATTTGAGACAGTAGCAGATGAAGCATTTCGGAGCATATCAATGGCGTATGAAATGTTCCGGAGCATATAAATGACATGGAACATTTCGAAGCGTAACAATAATAGATGAAACATTTCGGAGCATATCAAAAGGGTAAGAAATGTTTCAGAGCATATCAATAACAAATAAAACATTTCGGAACATATCAATAACAAATACCAAACAGAAGCTCAAACGTCGTATTTGACGTTGCATTCATATCATTCTTATCCAAAGCATGTACAGAAACACATAACCAAAGCTTTGGATATCATATCAAACATACAGAAGGTGTAGTGGGACTACAGACAGAATGTGATTCATCCATTTATGAATGACGACCAGACAGAAGTCTCCAACGTCTAGGAGGTCTCCCACGTCTGGGAGCTCCATCCACCCACGTCTAGGTGAAGTCAGAGGGGGCCGGGAGAGCATCGTAGGCTCTATGCATAACTCCCTTTACCATTTCTGGAAAATGTTCACAAAACCCACAAACACCAGAGTACAAAAGGGCAGTATGAACAATAAATAGCACATATCAGAAGCACACTCGGAACAACAAAACGTACATGTGCCTTTATGAGTCAATACGAAGTAGGCAATAATCTTTCACAAATGTATTCATATTTGCAAGGAAATAAAAGCAAGAGTGTACAAGGATTCCAAGCAATCACATATAGCTCAATTAAAATAAGAAGGTTAGATAAATTCAATGTCCAAAGGAATGAAACTGGAATAGGCACATATCGAAAGCAAATGCGGAACAATGGGATACACATGTGCCTATATGAGTCAATACGATATAGCATAAACGTTACACAATAGTTTTCAAGAATGCAAATAATTTTAAGGACAAGAGCATACAAGAATTCAAAGCAGTAATATAAAGCTCAATTGAATAAGAAAGCTGAAGGATATCAACTTCAAAAGGAATGAAACCAGAATATGCGAAATCGACCAAAGCTCGATTTCTGATGGAATTCAAGAGGCACATTGAACAAATGATTCAAACTATCAATTGTGCTCCAAGATACTCAAGAAAGCTATTTTTGAAAGATATTTTAATTTATTTTCAGATAAAATAAGTCTCGTATGAATCGAAGTTTCCAACAAAGAGTTTCAATAGATTTAGTAACCCAAGATCAAAGACCAAATCTCAATTTTACAGAATTCAAATGGTCGGTTTCAATAGAAAACTGGGCAGGCATTTGGACTCTAACTCTTTCATTCCAGGTATCAAAGAAAGATCTACGAGTCTATTTTCCAATGAAATAAGCTTCGAATAAATCAACGTTTCCAACAGGGACTTATAGGTAGTTTAGTATCAAAAGGTCAGAAATTACAATCCCTATTTTGTAGAATCTGTAGGCTCATTTGAAATAGAAGTTTGGGCAGGCAAACTTACTCCGAATTCTTAAAATTAGCTATCAAAAGAAAGGTTTTTGAGTCTATATTCTGATAAAATAAGTTTGTCCAAATTAGATGTCAATACATAAAGTTATAGCCATAACAAAGTAGAAAGGTCAGAATCTCAAAAGTTGCATAGATTTGAATCGTTACGTCTGAATAGGAGATATATCAAATGCAAGGCTAGAACAATTCAAAGTTCCTCATATTCAAAGCAAATGTAGAGAGAAAATTGCAGTAAGGAAAGAACAGGACACTTGCAATAGAAATGATTGGAAAGCTTGCAATAGGAAGGATCGGAACACTTGCTGGAAAAAAGAACGGGACACTTACAATAGGAAATATTAGAAAGCTTACAATAGGAAGGATCGAAACACTTGCAATAAGAAGGATCATAACACTTGCAATAAGAAAATTAGAGTAATTATAGGAGAAATGATCTGGAAACTTGCCTTTCCAAGATTTTGATCCAAAGATCCAAAGAAGGTGTCAGCCCAAATTCTTCTACTTTTCCTCCGTGTCCTCTCCCTGTTTCGTTTTCTACATGTCTTCTCTTTTTCCTTGACAACTGCAGCTCATGTAGAACATAGAGGCATAGTCACCTACTCTCTCTTACTCTCATTCATTCTTTTTTTTTTTTTTCCAAACGCAGCTGCCACAACCACCATCGCTATCGTTGCCATAGTCGCATGCCCTTCCACCGCACTGCCTTCTTCCTCCCCTTCTTTCGCAGACATAGCTGCTGCATACTCAGTTGCTACCGCCACGGTCGCAATACCATCCACAGGCCCTTTTTTCCCCCTTTTCTTTCTTTTCATTCCCGGCTACAACTGCCACAGTCGCAGTCGCAGCCATGGCCGCAACCACCACAACCGCAGCCTCTTCTTCCTCCCTACTCTATTTACTCTCTTTCTCTTCCAGCTATAGCTGCCACCCCTTCTCCTCTCCTTCTCTTCTTCCTCTCCTTCCCTTTCTCTTCTTCTTCTCTTCCTCTTCTTCTTCTTCTTCTCCTCTTTGAACGCCACACACCTCTCGACTGTTTCCACCTGTAGGAAACAGAGGTGCTGCAGCCCAAGCTGCTGCCACCTCTCACTCCTCTCTCTCTTCCCTCTCTTTTCCCTCTTCTTCTCCTTCTTCCTTCTCCTTCCTTTCTTCTTCTTATATTCTTCCTCATCTTCTCTTCTTCTCCACCTCTTCCAGCTACAACTGCCACCGCCGTAGCCGCAGCTCCTCCTTTCCCTTCTTTTCTTCTCCTCTTCTTCTTCCCTCCTCCTTCGCGGCGTCACAAACACCCTCTCCTCTGTTTCCTCTATAGGAAACAGAGGTATCACAACCTCTTCTTCTTCTTCTCCTCTTCGAACGCCCCACATCTTTCCTCTGTTTCCACCTGCAGGAAACATAGGTGTTGCAGACCTAGCTGCTGCCACCTCTCGCTCCTCTCCCTCTTCCCTCTCTTTTCCCTCTTCTTCTCCTTCTATTTTCTCCTCTTCCCTTTTCCTCCCCAACGCCACACACCTCCTCGCTGCAGCCTTGCCGTAGCTATCCTCCTCTCTTCTTCTTCTTCTTCTCTTCTCCCTTAGAGGCGGTTGCACCTCTCTGCCAGAGCTCGAAGACCGAGCTCAGGCGGTTGCACCTCCTGACTGGGGCGGTTGCACCTCCTGACTGGGGCGGTTGCACCGCTTGCCAGAGCTCGAAGATTGTGCTCAAGCGGTGCTAGCTCCTGTAAGGAGAGGTTGCACCGCCCAATCTCACTTAGAGACTAAACCCAGGCGGTTGCACCTCCTGGCTGGGGCGGTTGCACCGCCCAGTCTCCTTGGGAGACTTAGCCCTGGCGGTGCTACCTCCTAGCTTGGGCGGTTGCACCTCCCACAGTAATCAGGGTCCGAATGGGTAGATCCATTCGGCCCAAATTGGGTCTTTTAGGGGCCCAATTGCCCCAAGATTAAGCCAATGGGATCACCTCCCATTACCAACTTAATCATTGTGCTAACTACGATAAATCCTAAGATAATTTCTACAGCTTGCTCCGGTGCGTCAATCCCTTCTTCCGACGATTTTCGGGCGAACTTCCGTCGATCATCCGATGAACCCTTTCCTACTCGAGCCCTCTCACCCTGCCCAAGTGCTAGGTCGGCTCTGAATTTTATATCAAATAGATAGAAGGTGAAGTGGGATCATAACATAATATGGTCAATCCATTTCTGGATGACCACCAAGCATAAGTCTCCCACGTCTGGGAGCTCCATCCACCCACGTCTAAGTGAAGTCAATGGGGCCAGCAGAGCAATCGCGGGCTCTAAGCATAACTCCCTTTACCATTTCTGGCAAAGGTTCACAATATCCCACAAGACACCAGAGTACAAAAAGGGTAGTATGAACAATAACATTGACACATATCAGAAGCACATGCGGAACAACGAAGATATGCATGTGCCTTTATCAATCAAGGAAATGCAAACAAAGCATTACATAATAAATTTCAGATATAAAATAATTTCAGGATGAACAACACAAGAATTCAAAGGACTAATATAAAGCTCAATTGAAGAAGAATTTAACAAAAATCATATTTCCAATAGGATGAAAATTGAATAGGCAAAACCCAACAAAGTTTTTAATTATGACAGAATTTGAATGGTATATTTTCTGAATTGTTTGAGTGACCAAGCATGCTCCAAATCACTAAAAATAGGTGTCATTGGAAAGCTGTTTCAATCTATTATCAGATGAACTCATATTTATAATGTTTTGAGTTCTTAACAGGAAGTTACAGCAAATAGAGTAAAGGATGGTCAGACTTGATCATCCCTGTTTTGCAGACTTGATAGAATCGATTTAAACAAAAGTTTCAGAAGGCAAACATATTTCAAAATTTCCAACTAAGTGTCAAAAGAAAGTTATGCGAATCTAGTTTCCAAAGAACTAAGATTTGTATAATTCAGAATTTTCTCTAGAGAGTTATGAGCAATTTAGTAACAGAAGGTCAGAAATTTCAGTCCCTATTTTGTAGAATCTGTAGGGTTAATTGAAACAGAAGTCTTAGTAGGCATTTAAACTCCAAATCATTCAATCGTAGTGTCAAAATAAAGATATTTGAGTCTACTTTTAAATGGAATAGGTTTTGCGTAAATTAGAGTTTAGTGCTAAAAGTTAGATCCAAAACAATATATAGAAGTCAGATTACCGAAAAATTTCAGATTCATGGCTTTGTATCAAAAGGAAAGAACGGTTTGGTACTAAGCTGAAATCTTTTGCATTATGAAGAATTAAAAGGAAAACAGAGATTAAGAATTCTGTAGGAAGAGATTAGAACACTTACCTTAAGCAAATTTGATTCCCAAACGGGGAGAGTTGATGCAAAACCTCAATCAAATCTTCTTCTTCAATTCCTCTTCTTCTTCTTCTTCCCTTCTCTTCTCTTCTTAAACTCACGTTGGATGCAGCATCCGAAGGTTACATTTAGTTTCTCCTTTAATCTCTTATTTAATTACTTTTGGTTAACACAAGAGTTGCAAAGTTTCAAGGTGGCAAGCATGCATGAAAAATGCTAGGTGTCATCCTTAGAGCAAATTTAGGTGGCACCATTAGGTTAGCTAGTGACACCTGTCCACTAAATTTTTTTTTTTTTTAACTTAAATCTGAATCTTAAATAAATTATATCAAACTTCTAATATTTACTCTTAGGTCCCTAGCCAAAAATATTTAATCATTTAATATAAAATAATTATTAAATAATCCTTATTTTTTACAAACAAACTTTTTACTAAATTTTCAAAAATGGGGGATGTTACACTCTCCCCTCCGTAAAGAAAAATTTAGTCCTCTAAATTTATCATACCTCACGAAAACGAAAAGATGAGGATAAGCTTTCATCATTTCTTCCTCATGCTCCCAAGTCATTTCCTCTCTAGAATGATATCTCCAGATCACTTTAACTAGAGGGATAACCCGATTCCGCAAGATCTTTTTTTCTTTTTTTTTTATCAACAATCTGAGTGGGCTTTTCCACATAAAACAAGTCTTTTTCAATCACCATCGGCTCATACTTAATGATATGAGAGGGATCAGGAATATACTTTCTGATCATTGAAACATGAAATATATCATGGATATGGCACAATGATGGTAGCAAGGCAATCCTGTAAGCGACAGAACCAACCCTCTCATATCATTAAGTATATGCCGATGGTGATTGATAAAGACTTGTTTTAGGAATGGTATCAGAGCATGGTTTGAGGATCATTGAAATATTTGATATGTTGACGTGCAAAATATATTGAGGTCTGGTGAACTATAGTGATTGGTGAAAATTTTCTTTGATGCATTTTAGGAATCTAGGATGACGAGGACATTTAGTCCTCCTACTTCATCTACTTTTGATTAATTAAGTGCGATAAAAGAGTTAATCGAGGATATTAAATCAGAGTGGCGCAGCGGAAGCGTGGTGGGCCCATAACCCACAGGTCCCAAGATCGAAACCTGGCTCTGATACCATATCTGTCACGCCCCATTGAATTTTTCCTTTTTTTTTGTATTATAATTTAACAACAATTCATTCCAGGATCCGTTCACACATTTGAGGATACTGAGAAAACATTCAGGTCATTCATATCTATAATTTTCCAATTCATAAAACCTGTGTAGTTTATAATCATACTATAATATCACTTAATGATTCACAAAATCCAAAGCCAACTCAACTAAACCATAACCACATCATAAATCCATAAGCGTAGCAATCTATACAATCACAAAACCAACATGTATTACATGTTTATATCATTACACAGTTTAAACTTTAACATTCCCAAAATCCCAACGCAAGAGGTACTTTCCAAATATTTACAAGATACACAATCTAGATTTGTCGTTGATACACACAAAAGAACTTATACAATATCAACTTATTAATTACGAAAGATTTGCCCCAAAACCTTCTAGCTTTCCACTGCCTCAACCCAATTCTAGCTTTTCAGTGCATAACAAGCTATCCTGAAAAATTTATATAGCAATGGAGTGAGCATAAAGAGCTCAGCAAGCGACTAACATATCCATGACGATAGGAGAAGTTCAAGCAGGCTTAGTATCAAGATAACAAAAGCAGAAATACAAGTGTTCATTTGAAGTCATCTCATTTGATATAAAATCACAAAGGTTTACCTCGTTCAAAAATAGGCATTAGACATAATAATAGGAGAAAGGAAATTTGAGCATATCATTGGCATAAGGAGCATATCGATGACATGATAATTTCAAGGCATAACAAAGACGTAAGGAGCATTTTGGATATCTATGGCATATAAAACAGTTCGGAACATATCAATGGTGAATGAAATGCTTCAGAACGTATCAATGGCATATGGAAATATTTCGGAAGCATAAGAAGCATTTCAGAACATATTAAAGAACAAATATGAAATAGAAGCTCAAACGTCGTACCCTAGCATATTGCATGTGACGATTAACTCAGTGGTGGCTCCACGCCGTGATGAGTTCTCGACTCCATCCACGGGTAGCCATTTCCTACTCGAGCCCTCTCACCCTGCCCAAGTGCTAGGTCGGCTCTGAATTTTATATCAAACAGATAGAATGTGAAGTGGGATCATAACATAATATGGTCCATCCATTTCTGGATGACCACCAAGCATAAGTCTCCCACGTTTGGGAGCTCCATCCACCCACGTCTGAGTGAAGTCAATGGGGCCGGCAGAGCAATCGCGGGCTCTAAGCATAACTCCCTATACCATTTCTAGCAAAGGTTCACAATATCCCATAAGACACCAGAGTACAAAAAGGGTAGTATGAACAATAACATTGACACATATCAGAAGCACATGCGGAATAACGAATATATGCATGTGCCTTTATCAAACAAGGAAATGCAAACAAAGCATTACATAATAAATTTCAGATATAAAATAATTTCTGGATGAACAATAGAAGAACTTCAAAGGACTGATATAAAGCTCAATTGAAGAAGAATTTAACAAAAATCATATTTCCAATAGGATGAAAATTGAATAGGCAAAACACAACAAAGTTTTCAATTATGACAGAATTTGAATGGTATATTTTCTGAATTGTTTGAGTGACCAAGCATGCTCCAAATCACTAAAAATAGGTTTCATTGGAAAGCTGTTTCAATCTATTATCAGATGAACTCATATTTATAATGTTTTGAGTTCTTAACAGGAAGTTACAGCAAATAGAGTAAAGGATGGTCAGACTTGATCATCCCTGTTTTGCAGACTTGATAGAATCGATTTAAACAAAAGTTTCAGAAGGCAAACATACTTCAAAATTTCCAACTAAGTGTCAAAAGAAAGTTATGCGAATCTAGTTTCCAAAGAACTAAGATTTGTATAATTCAGAATTTTCTCTAGAGAGTTATGAGCAATTTAGTAACAGAAGGTCAGAAATTTCAGTCCCTATTTTGCAGAATCTGTAGGGTTAATTGAAACAGAAGTCTTAGTAGGCATTTAAACTCCAAATCATTCAATCGTAGTGTCAAAATAAAGATATTTGAGTCTACTTTTAAATGGAATAGGCTTTGCATAAATTAGAGTTTAGTGCTAAAAGTTAGATCCAAAACAATGTATAGAAGTCAGATTACCAAAAAATTTCAGATTCATGGCTTTGTATCAAAAGGAAAGAACGGTTTGGTACTAAGCTGAAATCTTTTGCATTATGAAGAATTAAAAGGAAAATAGAGATTATAAATTCTGTAGGAAGAGATTAGAACACTTGCCTTAAGCAAATTTGATTCCCAAATGGGGGGAGTTTATGCAAAACCTCAATCAAATCTTCTTCTTCAATTCCTCTTCTTCTTCTTCTTCTTCCCTTCTCTTCTCTTCTTAAACTCACATTGGATGCAGCATCCGAAGGTTACATTTAGTTTCTCCTTTAATCTCTTATTTAATTACTTTTGTTTAACACAAGAGTTACAAAGTTTCAAGGTGGCAAGCATGCATGAAAAATGCTAGGTGTCATCCTTAGAGCAAATTTAGGTGGCACCATTAGGTTAGCTAGTGACACATGTCCACAAAATTTTTTTTTTTTTAAACTTAAATTTGAATCTTAAATAAATTATATCAAACTTCTAATATTTACTCTTAGGTCCCTAGCCATAAATATTTAATCATTTAATATGAAATAATTATTAAATAATCCTTATTTTTTATAAACAAACTTTTTATTAAATTTTCAAAAATGGGGGATGTTACACTCTCGCCTCCTTAAAGAAAAATTTAGTCCTCTAAATTTATCATACCTCATTCAAGTTTTTACTAACAAACTTTTTACTAACTTTTCAAAAATTTAGTTCCTTATTACCTTTACTGTGCAACTTCAAGAATACGCTTTCAAGTTAAGCTTTTCAAGTTCCGTTCTTATCGTACGAAAGATTTTTCTAAAACCGAAGTTTTACTCCGCTGCACTAATTCACCCCCCCCTCTTAGTGCCGCTCCGATCCTAACAAGTGGTATCAGAGCGAGGTTATCTCTCATATTTGGTTTAATACCCAAGAGAGATGGCTTACTCCGGCATGCAAGAGGGCCATTCGATTGCATGACCACCTTTGTTTAATGGGTCGGATTACACATATTGGAAGACTAGCATGAGAATCTTCCTCATTTCTATGGACTTTGAGCTTTAGTCTATTGTCGAGAATGGATTTCAAAAATCTTCTCTTCCGATGAGCGAATAGAATGAATCGGAGAAGAAGGTTTTTGCTTTAAATGCAAAGGCTATGAATGCCTTGTTTTGTGCACTAGATAAAAATGAATTTAATCGTGTTTCAATTTGTGATTCGGCTTTTGATATAAGGAGAACTCTTGAGGTCACTCATGAAGGCACTAGCCAAGTGAAAGAGTCCAAAATCAACATCCTTGTGCACTCTTACGAACTTTTCCTAATGAAACCAAGTGAGTCCATCGGAGACATGTACACCTGGTTTACGGATGTCATCAATGGACTCAAAGCTCTTGGTAAACATTTTACTAACTTTGAACTAGTAACTAAAATCTTAAGATCCCTCCCTAAAAGTTGGGATCCAAAAGTTACGGCCATTCAAGAGGCCAAAGACCTTAAAGCATTCCCTCTTGAAGAACTCATTGGGTCTCTAATGACCTACGAAATGACATGTCAAGCTCATGACGAGCTCGAGAACCCCCTTCCAAAGAACAGGATGGATATGACACTCAAATCACAAGAAGACCACTTGAAAGGAACATCAAGTGATGAGGACAGTGACAATGACATTGCACTTTTGACTCAAAAATTTAAAAAATATTTAAGAAAGAACAAATTTAAAAATAATATAAAAAATAAATTTGAACAAAAGAAGGACCAAGTGATTTGCTATGAATGCAAAAAACCGGGACACTACAAGAACGATTGTCCTCAAGCCAAAAAGAGAACATCAAAGAAGAAGGCGTTCAAGGCAACGTGGGATGATTCAAGCGCGTCCGAAGAATAGGAGTCCAATACCGAGCAAGTTGCTCATTACACGCTAATGGCTTTAGGAGAAGAGGTATGTGATTTATTTAATAAAGATTTATCTTTTGAAGAACTCTCTATCGCCTTTCATGAATTATTTGATGAATGTAGAACTGTTAGCAAGAAGTTAAGTATCTTAAAGAAAGAGCATGCTTTGCTACAAGATAAGTTTGATAATCTTCAAACTCCTCCATGCTCTAAGTGTGAGCATTTAGAAGCAATAAAAAATGAAAATTTACTTCTTAAAGAAACCTTAAACAAGTTTAAGGTTGGTAGCAAAGGATTAGATATGATCCTTGCACACAAGGGTCACATCGCAAATAGAAATGGAATTGGATTTGCAAAAGGATTACATCAAAATCCTACCACTTTCATAAAAGGACCTACATTACATGTTTCCTCTTATATGAAATGCAACTTCTGTTGCAAATCCGGACATATTGCCTACAAATGTCCATTTAGGAAAATGTGTTCACAAAAATTAATATGGGTTCCTAAAAGAACTATAAAGGATTCAATAATAAATAACAAAGTTAGTGGGTCAATTTTTGAGGCACCCAAAATCAAATGGGTACCTAAAAATCATCCTCTTTTGTAGACAAACCCATAAGCTTGGAGCAAGAGATGGTATCTCGATAGTGGATGCTCAAGACATATGACTGGAGATCCATCTCATATCTCTATGCTCACTAGTAAAGAAGAAGGGTACGTCACCTTCGGAGACAACAACAAAAGCAAAATCATTGGCAAGGGAACTATTGGTAACAAATTTAGTTTTTCCATCGATGATGTTTTACTAGTTGATGGATTGAAACACAATCTCTTAAGTATTAGTCAACTATGCGATAAAGGTAATATCGTTAGATTTGAATCAAATATGTGCATTATTGAAAAACCAAATCATAACATGACTATGATTGCTTTAAAACAAAATAATGTCTATATCATCAATCTTGATGAACTAAGTAATGAAATGTGTTTCTCCGCCGTAAATGATGATGCTTGGCTTTGGCATAGGAGATTAGGTCATGCAAGCATGAAAACAATATCTAAATCTCATCTCAAGAATTAGTACGAGGGATTCCGAATATGAAGTTTATTAAGGATAAGATATGTGATGCATGTCAACTAGGCAAACAAATAAAAACAAGCTTAAAACCAAAAAATCAAATTAGCACCACTAGACCATTACAATTGATTCATTTGGACTTATTTGGACCAATTGATACAACAAGTCTAGGTGGAAGCAAATATGCTTTTGTGATTGTGGATGACTACTCTAGATACACTTGGACCTATTTCTTAGCTCACAAAAGTGATTGCTTCAAGTGTTTCTCTAAATTTTCTAAACTCACTCAAAACGAAAAAGGCTTCATGATTTCATTAATTCGGAGTGATCACGGTGGTGAATTCCAAATCCATGACTTTCAAAATTTTTGCGAAGTTAATGGGTACAATCACAACTTCTCAACTCCAAGAAATCCTCAACAAAATGGAGTAGTTGAAAGAAAAAATAGAAACCTACAAGAAATGACAAGAACTATGTTAAATGAACATAGTTTACCCAAATATTTTTGAGCCGAAGCCGTAAATACGGCTTGTTACATCATGAATAGGGTCATAATAAGACCATCTCTATCAAAAACTTCCTATGAATTATGGAATAACAAAAAACCAAATATTTCTTATTTTAAAGTTTTTGGTTGTAAATGCTTCATTTTAAATGAAAAAGATGCCCTAGGTAAATTTGATGCTAAATCCGATGAAGGCATTTTTCTTGGTTACTCCTCTGTTTCTAAGGCCTTTCGTGTCTTTAACAAAAGGACCTTAGTAATAGAAGAGTCTATTCATGTAGTTTTTAATGAAATTTCTAATTTAAAGAAAAATAATTTTAATGATGATCTTGGTTTTGATAATTTGAATTTAAACGAACCCCCTCCTCATAGCCATTTGAATGCATCTTCTTCCGAAATTTCTTTACCCAAAGAACGGAAGTATGTAGATGCTCATCCAAAGGAGCTAATTATAGGAGATACAACAAAAGGGGTTCAAACTTGTTCTTCTTTCAAGAATTTTTGTGCTAACGCCGCTTTCCTTTCTCAAATTGAACCTAAATGCATTGACGAAGCCTTTAAAGATGATTTTTGGGTCATTGCAATGCAAGAAGAATTGAACCAATTTGAGAGGAATGAGGTATGAAAGCTTGTTCCTAAACCAAGTGACCACTTAGTCATAGGTACTAAGTGGGTCTTTAGAAACAAGCAAGACAAAAATGGTATCGTGGTTAGAAACAAGGCTAGATTAGTGGCCAAAGGTTTCAACTAAGAAGAAGGTATCGATTACGAAGAAACCTTCGCTCCCGTGGCTCGATTAGAAGCCATAAGGATGCTCCTTGCCTATGCTAGTAGTAATAATTTTAAACTATTTCAAATGGATGTCAAAGTGCTTTCTTGAATGGTTTTATTTCCGAAGAAGTATATGTCGAACAACCTCCCGGATTTGAAAATTCTCTTCTTCCTAATCATGTATTCAAATTGACTAAAGCTCTCTATGGCTTGAAACAAGCTCCTAGAGCTTGGTATGAAAGGCTTAGTTCCTTTCTTATTTTAAATAATTTTACCAAAGGCAAGGTTGATACTACATTGTTTATCAAACATTTTGAAAATAATTTTCTTATTGTGTAAATTTATGTTGACAATATTATTTTTGGCTCTTCGGATGAATCACTATGTGAATCATTTGCCAAATGTATGAGTCATGAATTTGAAATGAGTAATGGGTGAATTAACTTTCTTTTTAGGATTACAAATCAAACAACTTAGTGATGGTATATTTCTTAACCAATCCAAATATACATTAGAATTGTTAAAACGATTTAACATGGATAATTCAAAAGCAATAAACACCCCTATAAGTACTGCGACTAAGTTAGATATGGATGAAAATAGTGAAAATTTCGATCAAAAAACATATAGGGGAATGATAGGTAGTCTACTCTACCTCACCGCGATTAGACCATATATTATGTTTAGTATAGGACTTTACGCTAGGTTTCAATCTAATCCTAAATTATCTCATATGAAGAGTGTTAAAAGAATATTTAGGTATCTTAAAGGAACTCCAAATTTAGGATTGTGGTATCCAAAATCTGAAAAATTCGATCTAATAGCTTATGCAGATGCCGATTTTGGCGGATGCAGGATAGATAGAAAAAGTACATCCGGAACATGCCAATTTTTAGGACATGCACTTGTTTCTTGGACTTCCAAGAAACAAAATTCAGTTGCACTATCTACGGCGGAAGCCGAATACATTACTGCAAGTGCATGTTGTGCAGAAGTCATTTGGATGAAAAATACATTAGAAGACTATGGAATTCACTTTAAAAACATTCACATAAAATGTGATAATACTAGTGCCATATGTCTTACTAAAAATCCAATTCTGCACTCTAGAACTAAGCACATCGACGTTAGGCATCATTTCATACGCGATCATGTCCTTAACAATGATGTTGTTCTAGAATTCATTGACACAAAGCATCAATTAGCAGATATATTTACAAAAGCTTTGAACGAAGATCAATTTGAATTCATTAGAAGGGAATTTGGCATGTTAAACTGTCCCTAAAATGAGCTTCACGAAAAATGACTCGTCCTTTTCCTTTCTTTTGTGGATTTGATTTCTTCCATCTTCTTCAATTCAAAATGATCCATTAAAGTATAACTTATTATCTTGAGGGAAGAAGCTAAACAAAAGGGAGGAAGAAAAATTTTTTTCTTTCCTCCGCGGGATGCCAGCGGTGGCACCGCCAGATCCGGCGGTTGCACCTCCTGAGCTCTCGGGCGCTAGGCGGTGACACCACTCGGTTTGGCGGTGGCACCGACCGAGCGACCCTTATTAACCCGAGGGGTTAGGGCCGATTGTGACACCGCCCCCAACCCGAAGAAAGAGCTCTCAAAACCCTCTCCCATTCCCTCTAACCCTCATTCTAACTCTTAGAAGCATTAGAGAAGGATTCTTGGTGGTCCAAGCTTTCCATCTCTCAACATAATCTCCATAAGGTAACACTTGAAATCCCTCTTTTTGGTATCTCATTCCCTCTTTTCTTTTCTCTTTCCCTTGCTTATTTTTCACAATTTCATCATCTTCTTGTCTAGATAATGGCTCCTAAGCGATCAAAAGGAAAAAGGATTGAAGGAGATTCATTTGACCATGATCTTTTTAGATCAAAAGAGGTAGCCCTTAGCTTTCCAAAATTTGAAAGACGATGTATCCATAAGGGAAAATACGTTGATCTGGATGAACTAGAGGACTTAGAATCCATTAGGTGGTTTGCACACCTAGAAGCTCTACCTCTACTACAAATAGATGAACCAATCTATCCGCGATTAGTTAGATTGTTCTATGCCAACCTATATGAGGACAACGATAGCCTAAGCACTTACCTTCTAGGAACACTCATTAGAATATTTGACAGCACTATTTGTGAGCTAAGTGGCATAACTGAAAAAGATAGGGGATGCTATTTTAAAGGTAAATGGGACGTCAACATAATAGGAGCAACCTATACCGAAGCCGTAGAAACAATTTTTGCAAATCCAAACCTTGACTTCCTACCCAAGAGTTGTGAACACTTACTGCCTTTCAACTCTAAAATTCTTCATCACATTATCACAAGCATCATATTCCCCAAACAATTTCATCTTGACGAAATAAATCAAATAGAGATAAGTACCATGTATTGGATTATGACCGGTCAGCATAATTGTTTTGGGTACTCAATTCGGCAACATATGCAGGATATTATGGCTAAAGATACTATGTTGCCATATGGGAGGTTAATCACTAGATTTCTTCATGCCTATGACATTTGCATCCCACCCGATGAAGAATCTATTTAAAATGATCGATATAACATAATAAATAAAAACCTACTGAAAAGACTTAGGTGCACTTTTAGCAATGGCATATGGGTTAGGCAGCCTAGAAGGACGGATCCAATTCCTCCACCAATAGAACACCCCGAAACACCAATTCTTATGGGAAATGAATCTCCTCCTCCTAGTCCCTTTGGCGCAGCACCTTCAACTCCTGTTTCCTCCTCTGAAGATCTCATTATGGCGGAACTGTCTCAGATCAAATCACAGCAAGAACAAATTAAAAATCAACAAGTTGAAATTTTGAAGACACTATGACAAATGAATGAAAAAATAGATATCATGTATCAGCACTGTGGATTACCTCCTAAGGATTAAATTGATGTATCTTTTTATTCTGTTCTGTTTGCTTTTAACAACAAGTTCAAAGTTTGTCATCGATTGAACGATAACTGATCCTTCCTTTTAGATAACTACTGTTTTGATCTACATAAATGATGATTTCTTTTGGATAAACTATTTCTGGCAAATTTGAATGATGAACTTTGTTTACTATTAAATGCTAAACCTTTTTTCTATGATCGTCAATTAGCTAGCTTATCTCTTTTTGTTGATGACAAAGGGGGAGAAGTGATGACTAAGTGACGACTTACACTATAACGATAGCATGACTTATATGAATTACAAAAACTTATGTGATATGAATGTCTTATATGCCTTGCAAAATCCTTGAAAATATCACAAGATTGATTGATCATAATGAAAGCATGCCTTACATCTATACCATGAAATTTATATTGAAAATCTTTATCTTCTGTCGTAGTAAAATTCGTCCATTTTCATTTAACTTATGATTTTCATCGAAGTTTCGTACTTACTATTGTTTAATGAGGATCACGATAAGCTCTACAGTTAGAACTTATCGGGTTATGCTTGAATCCAATGGGATGAAATTCAAGTGTTTTTTATCTTCTCATAATATGGCATATAGATAGGGGGAGTTATGTTTAACTCCGTCATCAATTGATTGTCATCATCAAAAAGGGGGAGATTGTTGAATCTCGGATTTTGATGATATAATCAATTGGTGGGTTAATTGATCTAATCCATATTATTGAGTTAAGTGTGCAGGATTAACTACGATAACCAGAAAACATAAAGCAAGGATACCGGAGTCAAGTTCAATGGACGTTTAAGAGTCCGAAGAATCGTCGGAGATGCTGTCGGAACGAACCGAGAAGAAATCGGGAACTTGTCAGAATTTTTGAAAGTTCGCCGAAGAGATTATCGGAGGTTCACGGAGATCACCGAGAAGGCTCGGCTACTCGTTAAAGTCATCACAAGTTCGGGAGCTTGATGGGAGTCCGTCGAAAGAAAGTTCGTCGGAAAGCTCGCCGGAACAAGACTCGACGTTCGCGGTTAAAAACTTGCTTAGGATGTGTTTTGTTATGTAGATCACTTGTAATTAGGATTAGGATTAAGAGATAATCCTATATCCTGGTTAGGGGCCAACTGGGCCCAAAGTCAGATTTGGTTTGGGCTAAAATCAAGCCAAACCAGTGAACCGGAGAGCCAAGCGATGGCACCGCCTAGCACCCGAGAGCTGCGCGGTGACACCTCCTGGGCTGGGCGGTGGCACCGCTTGGCTAGGCGGTGGCACCGCCAGCATCGAGAACCCAAAGAGAATTCAAATTTTGGAGCCCAAATTTTGGAGCCCAAATTTGAATCCTCTTGAGGCCTATAAATACCCCTCAAATCTCAGCTGAGATTACAACTTTTGAGAAGCATTTGATTGAGAGAAAAGTCTTAGAAAGTCTTAGCAAGTCTTGTTTTATTGAAAACTTGTAAGAGGTTGAACTGCTTGTAAAAGGTTGTAAGAGGGGTATTTACCCTTCCATTTCAATAGATTTGCTAGTGGAAGGTGGGAGCCTCATCGAAGAGGGGCCTCGCAAGTGGATGTAGGTCATTTGACCGAACCACTCTAAAATCGACGTAATCTCTGGTTTGCATTTCATTATTGCTATTTACATTACTGCAAACCTTCTTACATGCTTTAGTTCCTTATTACCTTTGCTGCACAACTTTAAGAATACGCTTTCAAGTTAAGCTTTTCAAGTTCCGTTCTTATCGTACGAAAGATTTTTCTAAAATCGAAGTTTTAATCCGCTACACTAATTCACCCCCCCCTCTTAGTGCCGCTCCGATCCTAATAATTGTACCACCATATGGGAGCATCATGTCTTTCTTAGATAGTTCTAACATGTTCTGTTGGATAAGATAACCAAGACAGATGTCATGTCCTTTCATAATCAAATACATAGTTCCTAATTCTAATTGACTTACTTCATCATGATGGTATTGTTTAGGGAGAATGATGCTAGTTAGGATATGATGAAGTAACTTAGAGTTTAGAGCCAGTAGATGTTCACAACTTTTAGGAACAAATGCTAAATTGGGATTGGCAAAAATTGTTCCTAGGGCTTCAACGTATGTTGTTCCAACAGTTTCATCGTCTCATGATCCTCTAAAGTAAAGTCCTCTACTTTTCATGGGAATGCCTATCATGTCACAAATGAATCTATCCGTAATTGAGATGTATTGTCCTAAAAGATAGGTGGACATTCTTTCTTCTTCATCTACTTGTATGTTGTTGTAGAACAATCTAACAAGTCTTGGATAGATGGGTTCATTAATTTGCAAAATTTGAAGTAGATCTAAGTTTGCAAACCATTGGATTGTCTCTAAGTCTCTTAGTTCATTTAAGTCTACATATTTTCCCTTATTGACACTCCTAAGTTCGAAAGAGGAAAATTTTTCAGCTTGGTATTTTGAATCGAAAAGGGTGAGATCAAAATCTTCTACTAATCTCCTCTTTCCTTTGTCCCTTGAGGATCTTCTAGATCCCATAACTACTGCTATTTAGAATAATAGTGATGAGCAAGAGTAAATGAATAAATAAAAAAAAAAAAAACAGAGTTTAAGGGCTTCTTAGAGAGTACCTTAGTGAGATCTTCAAGAGAGGGAAGGATTGTTGATGCTTTGCTTCGAAATGAGGGGTATTTGGGATGCTAAGATGGGAGAAATGGGGATGGAGGAGGCTTGGAAGAGCAGAGGAGGGAAGGGAGTGAGTTGGGGTCGGTTTCACCGCCGGCCTTAGCTTGGGTTAAAAAGGGGCAGAGTTGCGGGCGGTTGCACCTCTGGCTGGAGCGGTGCAACCGCTTGGAACACGTGACAGCTGGAGGTGCTACCTCCAGCTGGGGCGGTGCCACCGCCTGCAGGCAGTGAGCACTTGTTCTGATCAGTGTGATCTGATCTGAGAGTTTTTCTGTCTTGAGGAGAATTTTCATTTAGAGCAATCAACTTTACTTACGTAATTACGTAAGAATTTTTATTTTAAGACAAGGACTTTTGCACGATCAAAATATATTTTTAACGTGCATACTCTCATTGTCGTACACATGTTTGTGATAGTTTCTTCAAGTTGGTAAGTCTTGCAAGTTCATGACAGACTTAGTCACTTCATGATACAGCGTTAGATTCGAAGGTTATGAACGGATGAAATTGATGGGTTCGAAAATCCAAGGGATATGTGAATTTGGGAATCATACGTTTCTAATTCTGAAAAGTCAAATAAGGTTGTATCTAAGTCACATTTGTGATTTTAAATTTATAATCTCCGTCTGTAATTTAGGTTATAGAACATTGCGAGTTCCATTTTGGATCTTGGGTTATGAATATCGAGAATCAAGGAGCAGAAAATTATTTCTTGCTCCAGCCTAAAATTTTTATGTTTTTAATGTTTTTACAGGAAGGGATAAGTTTTAGGTATCCATTTGCTTTTGGGTGCCTCAAAGATAGATCTATATCGTTTATCATGTTGCATAGAGTTTATCATGGTTCCTTTAGGAACCCAAATCAATTAGTTTGGACTAATTTTCTTGAATGGACAATAATGCGTCTTGTGTCCAAATTTGCAACAAAAGTTGCATTTGTTTTGGTGTTGAACATATAGGATGGGGCCTTTTATGAAGGTGGTTGGATTTTGGTGAGGACTTCTCACAAATCCAATTCCACTTCTTTTGGGAACGTGACCCTTGTTTGCGAGGATCATGTTCAGTGACTTGCTACCAACCTCAAATTTCTTTAAGGTGTCCTTAAGTAACAAGTTTTCCATTTGGAAAGTTTCTAGATCATGGCATTTGGTGCATGAATTTAAACTATCATGATATTCAGTTTTTAACTTATCAAAATCACAAGTAAGACTATCATGCTCCTTTTTTAGCAATTTGTATTTTCTATCAATAATTTTGCATTCATCAAATAAGTCATTGAAGGTATTTAATAATTCATCGAAAGAAATATCTGCATCTTTTAAATTCGTTACCTCTTCTCCGATGGCCATTAAGGCATAATGAGCAACTTGCTCAGTGTTGGACTCCTCTTCTTCGGACGTGCTCGAATCATCCCATGTTGCTTTGAGCGCCTTCTTCTTTGTTGTTCTCTTTTTGACTTGGGGACAATCGCTCTTGTAGTATCCCGGCTTTTTGCACTCATAGCAAATAACTTGGTCCTTTTTAGGTTCAAGTTAATTTTTAGTGTCATTCTTAAAGATGTCAAGATTTCGAGTGTTAGTTTCTTCCTTTCAGTGCTGAATGGGTGGGGTATTTATAGGCCCCAACCCAGTTCAAATTTGGAGCTCAAAACTGTCAATTCCCAGAATTCCGGGATCAAGCGGTTGCACCTCCTGACTAGGGCGGTTGCACCGCTTGGCAAAGCTCGAAGACTGAGCCTTTGGGCGGTGCCACCTTTGTTAGGGGTGGTTGCACCTCTCTGCTAGAGCTCGAAGACCGAGCTCAGGCGGTTGCACCTCCTGACTGGGGCGGTTGCACCGCCTGCTAGAGCTCGAAGACCGAGCTCAGGCGGTGCTACCTCTTGTCAGGAGAGGTTGCACCGCCCAGTCTCGCTTGGAGACTGAGCCCAGGCGGTTGCACCTCTTGGCTGGGGCGGTTGCACCGCCCAGTCTCCCTGGGAGACTTAGCCCAAGCGGTGCTACCTCTTGGCTTGGGCGATTGCACCTCCCATAGTAATCAGGGTCCGAATGGGTAGATCCATTCGGCCCAAATTGGGTCTTTTAGGAGCCCAATTGCCCCAAGATTAAGCCAATGGGATCACCTCCCATTACCAACTTAATCATTGTGCTAACTATGATAAATCCTAAGATAATTTCTGCAGCTTGCTCCGGTGCGTCAATCGCTTCTTTCGGCGAGTTTCCGGCGAACTTCCGTCGATCATCCGATGAACCCTCGGTGATTCTCCTGCGGACTTCTGGCAAACTCCTGGACTTGCGACGATCCATTTGGCGAGTTCCGACGAGCTTCTTTGGTTAGCTTATGGACTTCTCGGATTTGTTCCCGCAGAACCTCCGACGACTGTCCTAACTTCCGTCGAGCTCTCGAACTCCCAACGTGATCATTGTCATGACTCCGGCGCAACTCCTGCTGCATGTCTTACTTTCATCGTAGTTAATCCTGCACACTTATCTCAACATATAGGTTAGACAACAAATGACAATTGACTTCATCATCAAAATCCGAGATTCAACACTTCTCCCCACGCCCCACCGCTCCTCTCTCTGAAACAAAGAGCGTGGGAGGCGGTGGAATAAAACCGAAATTTTTGGTTTTCTTTATTTTTTTATTTTTGCAACTTAACAGTTTAGTCCTTGAAATTTTTATATTTACATATAGGTCCTCCAATTTACATATAAATCCTTATTAATAAATTTTCAAAAGTGAGGGATATTATAGTCACCGACATCGACTATAGGCCTTCCTTCAATAGGCGAAGGCCAATCACATTTTACACCCGTCTTCTCCTTTTACCAGGTTTAGGAGATAACCCTTACAAGCACTCACACTCCTCTCTTACAGAAATCTAACACTTAGAGTAGATGAGGGAATTCTAAAAAGGTTGCAACAACGTTTATTTGCTTTTAAACTCTCTGTACTTGTGTGCATTAACTAGGGATGAGAGGGGTATTTATAGGCTTCAAGTTGATTCAAACTTAGAGTCTAAAAACATCTCATCCCGGGTTCCTCGGGCACGGGCGGTACCACCGCCCAGTGTCAGTTTGGCTGACATTGTCCTGGGCTGTACCACCACCTAGGTCTGGCGGTACTACCGCTTGGGAGGTTGTGCTGGGTGGTACCACCACCCAGACTGGCGGTACCACTACCTAGCACCCTGCTAGGGGTGGTACAACTGCCCAGACTAGCGGTACCACTACCTGACATAGTCTCGAAGATTGTGCCACGATGGTGAGACTCCTTGGGGCACTGTTTGGGCTTCTTATTGGGCCCAACATAGTGATTACATGAGCCTAGCTAGCCCATAATTGGGTTGGCCCAATCTAAGCCCAATACGTGCTAACTACGATTCCTAAGACATATTCTAAGCTAAGCTAAGTTTGTAAGTCTATTCTTCCGGCGAGCTTCCGGCGATCTTCCAATGAACTTCCGACGATCTCTCGACAATGTTCCGGCGGACTCCCAGCAAGCTCCTATACTTCACGATGATCTTCTTGGCAAGTTCCGATGAGCTTCTCTAGCAAGCTTTGAAACTTCTTAGTTGGTTTCTCCAGAACTTCCGACGAACGTTCGAACTTCCGATGAAATCTCGAACTCCCATCGTGATTGCGTCCTTGACTCCGGGACTTCATTTTGCTTTATGCCTTGCTATTATAGTTAATCCTGCACATGTAAAACAAACTTCGATCTAGACAATTAATACTAAGCATTAATCAAGTTGTTCGGCATGTTATTGGTCTCTCGATGCTTCGTCCGATTCTTCGGCGCATCGTCCTCTCCTGCGGCCTATTGCCCAATCGGCCAGTTGACTCCGTAACTCCGATATCCTTGGTACAATGTCCGCTTTTCTTGGCCCGATGCCCGAATCCATGGCCCAAAGCTTTTTGTCGATACGTCGATTGATCCATCGGTCCAACGTCCAATCTTTTGACATGTTCCTCTAGCCCAACATGATTTTCCTGCTTTAATTGTCTTATCCTGATTGAAGTATTCTGCATCACTCAAAACGTAGATTAAAACATAAACACATATTGATTGGTTTCATCATCAAAATCCGAGATTCAACAATCCCCCCCTTTTTGATGATGATAACCAATCGATGATGAAGTTAACCTTAACTCCTAGAGTTTAAACAAACTCCCCCTATCAATATGCCATATTGATAGAAACTCTTGGATTCAAAAATCTAAGCAATATGTAATGATAAAATCATGACATATAATCAACATACTTCTCCCCCTTTGTCATCAATAAAAATGAGAAGGGCCACAATCAAGTGTTTGTGATATAAGTTCAACTCATTGTATGAAAAACATAGTATCAAATTTTATCATCATGCAATCTAGCAATTAAAGATGTGCAAGTTTAGCATGTTTGCTTTTCTTGAGATAGCAAATGTTTGCTTCTCTTTAGACTACAAGCTAGTAATTTTTACGATATGCAAGTTTTACTACATGCAAGCTAGCAAAAATTTCAAAAGCAAACGCAAGATAGCTTTCTTGTGTAAGCTTATAAATCTTGCTTCCTATTGCAATGTGCAACTTGCAAGTTTTGCTTCTTGAGATAGGCAAGATAGCACTTTTGTAATTTTTATTTCTTAAGATAGGCAAGCTTGTGATGTTCAAGATAGCAAACTCTTTCTTCTCTTTTGAGAAGTATCATTTTTGCTTTCTTTGCAAAGTGCAAGCTAGCAAAATGCCAAACTAGCAAGAGACAATGTTTTACATGAGGCAACCAAACAATTTGGCAAGCGTTACATTTGCATCTTCTCTTTAGATATGCAAGATGTTAGGATCAAGAGCACTAAGAGGGGGGGGGGGGGGGTGAATTAGTGCAGCGGAAAACCTTTTACGATTAAAATAAAAACTGCGTTCGTTCGATAAAAGTGATTTCGGTAAGAAAGCCGATTCGTAAATCACTTTAACTTTTGATTAAGCGAAATGCAGCAATGATATAAATGTAATTTGCAGTTATGATTCAAATCAGATAGTAGGTGCAAACTGAAATATGATATTCGTACGAAGAAACTAATTTACGTCTAAATGATGATTCATAAATCAATTGATTAAGTGAGATGCAGTTTAAGCAATGATATAAAGGCAGTTTGCAGTTATGATAGAAATCAAAACGTAAACGCAAACTGAAATATGATGATCGTATGAAAAAACTGATTTACGTCTAAACGTCGATTCGGAAAGTGCAAAGCTTGAAACCCGATCGTATATGCGCAGAAAGCAGTAAGCTTTTGAGGAGGTTTGCAGTAAAGATAATATGCTCAAAGTAAATGCAAACCGAGATTTAGAGTGGTTCGGTCAATCTTGACCTACTACACTTTTGGCTTCCTCCACCAAGGGCGTCAACTCGAGGCCTTCCTTCAATAGGCGAAGGCCAACTACCCTTTTACAGTTTCACTCCTTTTGACGGGCTTAGGAGACAACCCTTACAGAATTTTCTCTCATCTCTTTACAGCTCAAAACATGGAAGAAAAGAGGGAGAAGAACTTTTGGCCTTTACAACAATTTTGAGCTCTAAAAATCACAGAACAAGATCAGGATTTCGGTGTAAGTTGTGTGCTTTCAGTGTTGAAAGGGTGGGGTATTTATAGGCCCCAACCCAGTTCAAATTTGGAGCTCAAAACTGTCAATTCCCGGAATTCCGGGATCAGGTGGTTGTACCTCCTGATTGAGGCGGTTGCACCGCCTGGCAGAGCTCGAAGACTAAGCCTCTGGGCGGTGCCACCTCTGTCAGCGGTAGTTGCACCTCCTGCCAGAGCTTGAAGACCGAGCTCAGGCGGTGCCACCTCCTGTTAGGGGAGGTTGCACCGCCTAGTCTCGCTCGGAGACTGAGCCCAGGCGGTGCCACCTCCGGGCTGGGATGGTTGCACCACCCGGTCTTGCTCGGAGACTAAGCCCAGGCGGTGCCACCTCCTGGCTGGGGCGGTTGCACTGCCCAGTCTCGCTCGGAGACTTAGCTCAGGTGGTGCCATCTTCTGGCTGGGGCGATTGCACCGCCCAACAGAAATCACGATCCGAATTGCCCCAAGATTAAGTTAATGGGATCACCTCCCATTTCCAACTTAATCATTGTGCTAACTACGATATTCTCTAAGACATTTACTGCAACTTGCTCCGGTGCGTCAATCGCTTCTTCCGGCGAGCTTCCGGCGAACTTCCGTCGATCATCCGATGAACCCTCGGTGATGCTCCAGCGGACTTCCGGCAAACTCCTGGACTTGCGACGATCCACTTAGCGAGTTCTGATGAGCTTCTTTGGCAAGCTCATGGACTTCTCGGATTTGTTCCCGCAGAACCTCCGACGACTGTCCGAACTTCCATCGAACTCTCGAACTCCCAACGTGATCATTGTCTTGACTCCGACGCAACTCCTGCTGCATGCCTTTCTTCCATCATAGTTAATCTTGCACACTTAAAACAAAACTTCGATCGAGACAATTAATCCTGAGCAATTAACCAAGTTGTCCGGCATGTCATTGGTCCCTCGACGCTTCGTCCGATTCTTCGGGGCATCGTCCTCTCTTGTAGCCTATTGCACAATCGGCCAGTTGACTCCGCAACTCTGATATCCTTGGCACAATACCCTCTCTTCTTGGTCCGATGCCCAAGTCCACGGCCCGAAGCCTTCTGTCGATACGTCGACCGATCCATCGACCCGACGTCCAATCTTCTGACATGTTCCTCCGGCACAACATGATTTTTCTGCTTTAATTGTCTCATCCTGATCGAAGCATCCTGCGTCACTCAAAATGCAGATTAAATCATAAACATATATCAAGTAGTTTCATCATCAAAATATAAGATTCAATAATCTCCCCCTTTTTAATGATGACAACCACTTGATGAAGGAGTTAAACTTAACTCCCGGAGTTTAAACAAACTCCCCCTATCAATATGCCATATTGATAAAACCTTGAATTCAAACTGAATTCAAGTCATTGCAATATTCATCATGAATATTTGCAACACGTCATCGTGAACTTATGCATAACATCATACATCTCCCCCTTTGTCATCAACAAAAAGGAGAAGTCCAACTATTCTTATGTTTGGAATATTAGTTTAACTTATTGCATGAAAAATATTATATCAAGTTTTATCATCATGCAGTTTTGAAGCCAGAAAATTTAGCAAATGTTACATCATGCTTAGAACATTCAAGCTATCAAGTTTTAGATATGCAAGTTTTACAGTATACAAGATATCACTTTTAGAACATGTAAGCTAGCAATGTTACAACATTTTAGAACTTGCAAGCTAGCAATTTAGAGATGTTCAAGAAGGCAACTCTTGCTTTTTGAAATATGCAAGTTGCAAGCTAGCAAATTTTTGCTTCCTTTGCAATGCTTGAGCTCACAATTTTGCTTCCATTGCAAGGTGTAAGTTTAGCATGTTTTACTTCTTGAGATAGGCAAGATAGCACTTTTGCAATTTTTGTTTGGCAAGCTTGTGATGTTCAAGATAACAAGCTCTTCCTTCTCTTTTGAGAAGTGTCATCTTTGCTTTCTTTGCAAAGTGCAAGCTAGCAAAATGCCAAACTAGCAAGAGATAATATTTTACATGAGGCAAGCAAACAATTTGGCAAGTGTTACATTTGCATCTTCTCTTTAGAGGAGTGTAATTTTTGCTTTCATCTTGAATTGTGTAAGCTAGCTAATTTGCCTCTTTTCATGATATCCACGCTAGAAATTCTTGCTCCCCCTTTGTCATTGTCAAAAAGAAGGGAAGACCCTTTGTCATTATCCTGATCGAAGCATCCTACGTCACTCAAAACGTAGATTAAAACATAAACACATTTTGATTGGTTTCATCATCAAAATCTAAGATTCAACAAGGATGAATGAGAGAGTGACCTCTTGAAAGTCGTAAAGAGCCATTTCTCTTGGGTGTTAAACCAATTGAGAAATCATGAGGCTCTGATACCAATTGTTAGGATTGGGGTCAGCACTAAGAGGCGGGGGTGAATTAGTATAGCGGTAAAATATCGTCGGTTTAAAAACTTCGTTGCGATAAAATCGTTTCAACGTAAACAGATTTCGGAAGCTTAATAACTTGAAAGCGTATGCAAGCGTATTGACTAAGTAAAGTAGTTTGTAGTATGTAAATGGAAAGAATAAAATGCAAACCAGAGAACACAACAGTTTTAGAGTGGTTCGGTCAATGTGACCTACATCCACTTTCGGCGAACTCCTCCGATGAGATAACCGATGTCCACTTGAAGCCTTCCTTCAATAGGCGAAAACCAATCACCTTATACACCCCTCTTCTCCTTTTACCGAGTTTAGGAGACAACCCTTATAAGCACTCACTTACTCCTCTCTCAAACTAGTCTAACACTTAGAAGAGGAAGAGGAGATCACACAAGATTTTAGCAACATTTTTTTCTTTTTAAACTCACTGTGCTTGTATGCTTTAACCAGGGATGAGAGGGGTATTTATAAGCTTCAAGTTGATTCAAACTTGGAGCCTAAAACTTTTCCATCCTGGGTTCCCCGGGCACAAGCGGTACCATTGCCAGGGGCGGTACAACTGCCTAGACTGGTGGTACCACCGCCAAACATAGTCTCAAAGATTATGCCACGACGGTGAGACTTCTTAGGGTATTGTTTGAGCCTCTTATTGGGCCCAACACAGTTCTTTCATGGGCCTAGCTGGCCCCTAATTGGGTTGGCCCAAATCCAAGTCAAACTACATACTAACTACGAAATCCTAAGATATTTGCTAAGCTAAACAAATCCCTATGTCTATTCTTCCGATAAGCTTCTAGCGATCTTCCGACGATCTCTCGGCAATGTTCTGGCGGACTCTCGGCAAGCTCTTGGACTTCACGACAATCATCTTGGCGAGTTCCGATGAGCTTCTCTAGCAAGCTCCGAGACTTATCGGTTGATTCTGCCAGAACCTCTAACGAACGTTCGGACTTCCGATGAACTCTCAAACTCCCAACGAAAATGCGTCCTTGACATCGGGACTTCATTTTGCTTCATACCTTACTATCATAGTTAATCCTGCACATGTAAAACACAATTTAATCTAGATAATTAATACTAAGCATTAATCAAGTTGTCCGATATGTCATTGGTCCCTCGACACTTCGTCTGATTCTTCGGTGCATCATCCTCTCTTGCTGCCTATTACCCAATCGGCCAATTGGCTCCGCAACTTTGATATCCTTGGTGCAATATCCGCTCTTCTTGGCCTGATGCCTGAATCCACGGCCCGAAGTCTTCTGTCGATACGTCGACCGTTCCTCCGGCCCAACGTCCAATCTTCTAACATGTTTTCCTGCTTTAATTGTCTCATCCTGATCGAAGAATCCTACATCACTCAAAATGCAGATTAAAACATAAACACATATCAATTGGTTTCATAATTAAAATACGAGATTCAACAATCTCCCCCTTTTTGATGATGACAACCAATTGACGACGGAGTTAACTTTAACTCCTAGAGTTTAAATAAACTCCCACTATCAATATACTATATTGATAGAAACTCTTAGATTCAAAAATCAAGCAACATGTTATGATCAAATCATGCATGACATCAACATACTTCTCCCCCTTTGTCATCAACAAAAAGGAGAAGTCTAACTATTCATGTGTTTGGAAATATTCAAATTCAAATCATTGCATAATAAACATAATATCAAGTTTTATCATCATGCAATTTGAAACTAGAAAATTTAGTAAGTGTTACATCATGCTTAGAACATTCATGCTATCAAGTTTTAGATATGCAAGTTTTACAACATACAAGCTAGCAAATTTAAAGATGTGCAAATTGGCATATTTGCTTTTCTTTGCAATGTGAAAGATAGCATTTCTTTATAATGATCAAGATAGTAAGTTCTATATCATGCTAGCTAGCAAATTAGAGATGTTCAAGAAAGCAACTCTTGCTTCTTGAAATATGCAAGTTGCAAGCTAGCAAATTTTTGCTTCCTTTATAATGTTTGAGCTAGCAATTTTGCTTCCGTTGCAAAGTACAAGTTAGCATGTTTTGCATCTTGAGCTAGCAATATTTCTCCCCCTTTGTTATTGGTAAAAAGAAGGGAAGAACATAATGTTGTAATTCTTTTCCCTTTTTAATAATTTTTAAATCATGACAAAGATAAGTATCAATCTTATTTGTGCATCATTATATATTCAAATTAATACATGCACAATTTTAAAACTTTACATTTTATTTTTCATGCACGATATCGAAATATAAAATCATCATTACATGTATTATTCCAAATCATCATTCTAGAGTATTATTTCAGAAAATGATAAATATTGATTTTCACATTATTTCAAAAAATCATAGTGTTGCATGCATTTTTATCTAAGGGAAAAATTATATTGTTGCATGCATCATTCCAAAACATTTCAAGCCATACAAGCTATAAATACAAAGAATTCATGTCATGAAGGATAAGACCAATTAAATACTAAAAGACATGATTCATATAGTAAATCTCTTCTTTAAATAGAATACAAAAAAAAAAATATAGGTGTATAAAGAAGAGATCTTGATAAAAAAATCTCATGTAATTCCAAGAAATCAAGATCATGATTCTGATAAAACTCATTCAAATTTAAATCATCAAAATCATCAATATCTTTCCAAGAAACTTAATGAAGACAACGTAAATAGATTCTCATGAGAACTTGATTCATGATAATGTGTCAATTTTTCATGAATGTCATAAGACATGATTTATTTCAATAAATCTCTTTTTATAAGTGGATAAAGGAAACATAGGAGATCTTGATTCGTGTATAAGAAATCTCAAGTTATAAATTTCAAAAAATCAAGATAAAACTCATTTAAATTTAGATCATCAAATGATGATCATTTTCAAGAGATTCACAATCTTCTAATATGTTTTCCTCTAGCACAATATGATTTTTCCAGCTTTAATTATCTCATCCTGATCGAAGAATCCTGCGTCACTCAAAACACAGATTAAAACATAAACACATATCAATTGGTTTCATCATCAAAATACAGGATTCAATAGAATAGACATACGGACTTGTTTAGCTCAGATTATATCTTAAATTTCGTAGTTAGTACGTAATTGGGTTTGGATTTGGGCCAACCGAATTATGGGCTAGCTAGGCCCATATAAAGATTGTGTTGGGCCCAATAAGAGGCCCAAACAATGCCCCAAGAAGTCTCATCGTTGTGGCATAGTCTTCGAGACTATATCAAGCGGTGGTACCGCTAGTTTGGGTGATTGTACTGCCTCTAGCAAGGTGCCAGGCGATCGTACCGCCCAGGGCAGTGTTAGTGTCAGACTGATATTGGGCGGTGGTACCGCCGAGCATAGGCGGTGGTACCGCCCGTGCCTAGGGAACCTGGGATGGAAAAGTTTTAGGCTCCAAGTTTGAATCAACTTGAAGCCTATAAATACCCCTCTCATCCCTAGTTAAAGCATACAAGCACAGAGAGCCTAAAAGTAATGAAACGCTACTGCAATCTCTTTAGAAATTCCCTCCTCCAAGTCTAAGTGTTAGAATTCTATTTAAGAGAGGCGAGTGAGTACTTGTAAGGGTTATCTCCTAAACCCGGTAAAAGGAGAAGAGGGGTGTAAAAGGTGGTTGGTATTCGCCTACTGATGGAAGACCATTAGTGGATGGCGGTGGCCTTGACGGAAGAGGAATCGGAGGAGTGGATGTAGGTCACGACGACCGAATCATTATAAACTGCCATGTTCTTTGGTTTGCATTTCATTCCTGCTATTACCTTACTGCAAACTTCCTTAAGTGCTTACTGCCTTCAATTCATTACATATGCTTTCAAGTTAAGTTTCCGAAATCGGTTTTTCGTCGGAAATGGTTTTATCGCAACGATGTTTTTGAAGACGTTATTTTTACCATTGCACTAATTCACCCTCCCCCCTCTTAGTGCCGACCCCGACTCTTAATCATAATAATTGGTATCAAAGCCTCGTTTTCTAATTTGGTTTAACACAAATAGAAATGGCTCTTTTCGGCTTTCGAGAGGGTCACTATGTTATTCGTCCTACCTTTTTCAATGGGACAAACTACACTTATTGAAAAACTCGAATGAGAGTTTTCTTTCTTTCTTTGGATTTGAATTTACTTATCGATTCTTCACTAAGAGACCAATAAAATTATTTATGTCATTTTAAATCTCTTGAAAGAAATGTTGAGTTTTTGATGATTTTGACGATTTGATTTTGAATGAGTTTTATCAAAATCATGATCTTGGTTTCTTGGAATTACTTGAGATTTATATGAACCAAGATTTTTTATGATCTCCTAAGAACTCTTTACGTTATTTATTTAAGAGGAGGTTTGTTAAAATGAATCACAATTTCTTTTGATTTCTTGGAATTATAACTTAAGTATTCTTTTTATAAATCAAGAATGTTTACTATGATTCTTTTCACTATTTGAGTTATCTAAAAAGAATCATAATATGTCTCTTAATATTCACAATTTGTCTTCCTGATTTGTGCATCTCATCACCAATTTTTATTGTTAATTTTCATGTGATGATATGAAATCACGCAATACTCATGATATTATAAAAATGAGAAGTTATGATCATGATAGGATATAATGACATTTAGATATCATCATGATTTGAAATACTATGATTTGTTGCTAAAATGATGTATTATGAATTTCTTAGTATCATGTATGATATGCTCAAAATAATGATGAATATTTTGAAAATAAATATTTGTATCATGTTTGATGATTTTATATTTTAATAATATGCATGATGAGTTGTAGTGATGATTGATTTATTTTTAATATTATGCATGAAAAATGAAATGTAAGGTTTTGAATTTGTGCATGTTTTAATTTGAAAATATAATGATGCACAAATAAGATTGATACTTACCTTTGTCATAATCTAAAAATTGATATAAAAGGTCTTCCCTTCTTTTTTACAAAAACAAAGGGGGAGATAAAAGAAGCTAGCTCGCACAATTCAAGAAGAAAGAAAAAATTACACTTCTCAAAAGAGAAGAAAGAACTTGTTTCTTGAACATCTCAAATTATTAGCTTCCATGTTGTAAAATAATGTAACATTTTGTTAGCTTGCATTTTTGCAAAGGAAGCAAAAATAATTGCACTTCTCAAAAGAGAAGAAATTGCTATCTTGAACATCACCAAGAATTGCTAGCTTGAAATCTTAAGAAGATACAAAAATATGATATCTTGCACATCGCAAAGAAAAGCAAATATGCCGACTTGCACATCTTTAAATTTGATAGCTTGTTTGTTGTACTACATTGAATATCTACAACTTGATAGCTTGAATGTTCTAAGCATGATGTAACACTTGCTAAATTTTCTAACTATAAATTATATAATGATAAAACTTGATATTATGTTATTCATGCAACAATTTGAACTTGTATGTTTAAACACTTGATAGTTGTACATATCCTTTTTGTTGATGATAAAGGGGGGGAAGTATGATGATGTTATGGATGATTTTATCATGATATATTTCTTGGATTGTTAAATCCAAGAGTTCAACTCAAATATGCCATATTGATAGGGAGAGTTTGTTTAAACTCCGGGAGTTTGGTTAACTCCATCATCAATTGGTTGTCATCATCAAAATGGGGGAGATTATTGAATCTCGTATTTTGATGATGAAACCAATTGATAGTATTTATGTTTTAATATGTGTTTTGAGCAATGCAAGATACTTCAATCAAGATGAGATAATTAAAGCAGGATTAACTACGATAGCAAGGCATGAAGCAAAATGAAGTCCCGGAGTCAAGGACGCGACTTCTTTGGGAGTTTGAGAGTTCATCGGAAGTTCAGGCGTAACCAACCGAGAAGTCTCGGAGCTTGCCAGAGAAGCTTATTGGAACTCGCCAAGATGAACATCGTGAAGTCTAGGAGCGGCCGGGAGTCCGTTGGGACATTGCTGAGAGTTCGTCAGATGTTCGCCGGAAGATTGCCGGAAGATCACCGCATGAATAGACTTACGGACTTGTTTAGCTCAGATTATGTCTTAGATTTCATAGTTAACATGTAATTGGGATTGGATTAGGGCCAACCCAATTAGGAGCTATAGAGACCTATGTAAGGACTATGTTGGACCCAATAAGAGGCCCAAACAGTGCTCCAAAAAGTCTCACCATCGTGGCACAATCTTCAAGACTGTGTCATGCGGTGGTACCGCTAGTCTTGGCAGTTGTACCACCCCTAGTAGGGTGCTAGGCAGTGGTACCGTCAGACCTGGGCGGTGGTATCGCCCAAGGCAGTGTTAGTGTCAGACTGACACTGGGCGGTGGTACCACTCGTGCCCGGGGAACCCGGGATGGGAAAGTTTTATTCTCCTAATTTGAATCAACTTGAAGCCTATAAATACCCCTCTCATCCCTGGTTAAATAATACAAGCATAAAGCGTCTAAAAGCATTGAAACGCTACTGCATTCTCTTTAGAAATTCCCTCCTCCAAGTCTAAGTGTTAGAATTCTATTTAAGAGAGGAGAGTAAGTGCTTGTAAGGGTTATCTCCTAAACCTGATAAAAGGAGAAGAGGGGTGTAAAAGGTGGTTGGTCTTCACCTATTGAAGGAAGACTGTTAGTGGATGCTAGTTGCCTTGACGGAAGAGGAATCAGAGGAGTGGATGTAGGTCACGATGACTGAACCCCTATAAACTGTCGTGTTCTTTAGTTTGCATTTCATTCCTACTATTACCTTACTACAAACTTCCTTAAGTGCTTACTGCCTTCAATTCATTACGTACGCTTTCAAGTTAAAGTTTTCGAAATCGATTTTTCGTCGTAAACGGATTTATCGCAACAAAGTTTTTGAAGACATGATTTTTTACCACTACACTAATTCAAACCCCCCGCCCCTCTCTTAGTGCCACCCCCGACTCTTGATCCTAACATGACTTGACACTCAATCTTTTTGCTTATTATATTTTGACATTTATCACTTTATATTACCTATTACATATATGTATATATATATATTGTGATGTCCTTGGATATGTGCAATGGGAATTGGATCGTGATGAGATCATAATAATGAGACCGATCGCCTTTAAACACAGAACTAAATAATCTCGATCTTAGGTTACTCGAGAGGGGCATTGAGATAACCAGACAGACAAGTGTGCTATATACCCATCCATATGATGGATGCAGCTAGTCTCATAGTTGCTCATGTGGGGACACTAGGGATACAATATAGGTGCTCATTGGAGAATGAGTTCACTGATTGATTTGCTTACAAAATACTATATGGTTGATAATGCCTTATTGTCAAGTAGCGATTTTGTAGTCCCAGTGGTATATCTGGTCCTTTGACTTGAGATACCAAGGATGTCCTCTATGAGTGTTCCACTTTTTGATACCAGACTTATAGGTTTGGATATCACAAATCTAGTACAGTCGGTCATCGGTAGTGATAGTCAACCTTACGAGAGCTATTAAGTATCGATAGAGGATCATCCACTCTCGGTGTCATGAGAATAATATCCCATATGTTCTTGCTCAGACAAATCCCTAGCCAGGGTCATGAGGATTAAGAGAGAAAGAGTTCTCCGAGAGAATCCAATTAGAGCAAGACTCAAATACAAACCGTATGGATCTGATAGCACCATGCCTAGTATACAATCTCTAGGATATTAGATGAATGAGGTTCTATAGGTACATGGTAACTAAGGACAAATAGGTCTAATGGATTGGATTCCCCTATATTGTTTGGGGACTACGGCGTAGTGGCCTAGTACGTCCGCAGTCAATGAGTCGAGTGAATTATTATAGAGATAGTAATTCACTAAGTCAGAAGGAGTTCTGACAGGTATGCCTCACTGCTAGCTCGATATCCGTCGGAGCCGCTATCTTATTGGATATCCAATAAGCCCCTGAATTATCGAATCCTATGGATGAGATCCAATAAAAGCTCATGAGAGATTATTGGATAGAGATACACTAATCTAAGAGGCTTGGGTAGTTGGATGAAGATCCAATACCCAATATGGGAGGATCCATTAGGGTTATGTTGACAAGGGACCTCTATATATAGGAGGGATTCAGTGGTTCATAGGCTAGAGCTTTTGCTTGCCTCTCCTATTCTCCTCCCCCTCTCCATCTCAGAGTAAGCCTAGAGTTTTGAGGATCGTCATCGCAGCCCTACGTGGATCACTGCTAGAGAGGAGGGCGCTTGACCTCCTTTACCCTCTCCTTGAGATCTGTAAGGATTCGGGGATAGACGATCTCCCTGGGTAACACAATCTTTACTATACGTAGTTTTCTATTTTTCGGATTTGCGCACTAATCTTCACACGATGATGATCAAATCTTTGGGAAATTGGGGAATATGTTTTCTGTTCTTCCGCTATGCATGTGATGTTGCCCCCTAGATTTTCCAACAATTAGCTCTTATTAGATCTTCTCCATAGGATCTAATTATTCAGGGGTTTATTGGATATCTAATAAAATATGGTTCCAACGGATATCTCATATTTGAACCTCTACTCATCGTAACACCTACCATATGTGTGTGACCCTCTAGGCCTAATATCGAGTTGGTCATAAGTCATACCTATCAGAACTCCTAGCTCAACGAATTATTATCTCCATAATAATTCACTCGACTCATCAACTATGGATATACTAGGCCACTACGCTGTAGTCTCTAGACAATACATGGGAATCCGATCCTTTGGACCTATCTGTCCTCAATTACCATGTACCGATAGTCCCTCATCCATCTAATATCTCAAAGACAATATGCCGGGCATGGTGCTATTAGGCCCATATGGTTTCTCCTTGAGACTCACACTAATCAGATTTTCTGAGAGAACTCTTTCTCTCTCAATCCAAATAACCTTTACTAAGGATTTGTTGGAGCAAGAACATACAGGATATTCCTCTCATGATATTAAGAGCGAATGATCCTCTATTAACACTCAATAACCTTCATAAGGTTGGCTGTCACTCCCAATAACCAATTGTACTAGATTTGAAACTTCCAAACCTATAAGTCTAAAATCAAAGAGTGGAGTACTCATACAATAAGACATCATCAACCATCCAGTATTCTATGAGTAGATCAATCAGTGAACTCATTCTACAATGAGCACTTGCACTGTATCCTTAGTGTCCCCACATGAGCAACTATGAGACCAGTTGCCTCCATTATATGGACGGGTATACAGCACACCAATCTATCAGGTTATCTCAATTTTCCTTTCGAGTATCCTATGACTAGGATTATTTAGGGTCTATATTTAAAGGTGAATCGATCTTATTATCATGATCTCATCATTATCCAATTCCCATTGCATAAATCCATGGACATCATTATATATATGCATATATGCAACAAGTAATATATAGTGATAAAATACTAATATATAATAAGCAAAAAGAATGCATATCATATAACACGTGTCCTCACTTACGTGATTGGCTTGCAGGGCACCTATGACTATTAATATCCTACTTGACCTAAAGTCAATCACCTATATGTCTGATCCCTATTAGACTCCTGTGATGCTTAAAGATAATCTGAGACAATGACTTTATTAGTAGATTTGCGATGTTATCTTCAGATGGAACTCTTTCCACTACTACATCTCTTTTAGCCATGATCTCTCTAATAAGCTAGAACCTACTTATAACACTTCTAATGAGACCCGAGTTCACTCATTTGAGTAATCACCCCGTAGTTGTCGTAATACAAAGGAATCAGCTCTTTGCTACTTGGAACGACTCCCAAATCTATGACAAACTTCTTCATTTAGACTCTCTCCTTTGCTGCCTCTTCTACAACAGTGTACTCCGCCTCTATGGTTGAGTTATCAATAGTGTCTTACTTGGAACTCTTCCAACATACTAGACCTTCACTCAGGGTGAACACATACCTTGAGTTAGACTTGTTATTATCGATATCGGACTGGAAGCTCAAGTCTGTATAGCCCTCAACCCTAAGGCTACTACCTCCATATATCAATAAAAGATCCTTAGTCCTTCCCAAGTACTTAAGGATACACTTTACTACTTTCCAGTGCTCCAAGCCTCGATCCTCTTGATAGTGGGTCTAGTACGTCTACAATCGATGAGTCAAGTGCATTATTATGGAGATAATAATTCATTGAGATAGATGGAGTTCTGATAAGTATGACTCATGACGAACTCGATATTGGGCTTAGAGGGTTTCACACATATGGTTGGCATTGCTACGAGTAGAGGTTCATATATAAGATATCCGCCATAGCCCCTATCTTATTGGATATCCAATAAGCCCCTAAATTATTGGATCCTATAGATGAGATCCAATAAGGCCAATAAGAGATTATTGGATAGAGATTCACTAATCTAAGAGGCTTGAGTAGTTGGATGGAGATCCAATATCCAATAGGGCAGGATGAATTAGGGTTAAGTTGATAGGGGGCCTTCTATAAATAGGATGTAACTAAAGGTTCATAGGCTAGAGATTCTCTTGGTTATCATCTCCTATTCTCCTCTCCCCTTCTCCTCCTCAGATAGCAGGCCTGAAGATTTGAGGAGCATCATCGTAGCCCTGCTATGTAGATCATCGCTAGAGAGGAGGATACTTGACCACCTTCACCTGCTCCTACAGATCTATAGGGATTCAAAGATATATGATCTCCCTAGGTAATACAATATTTAATATATGTAGTTTTCAGTTTTATAAATTTTGCACACCAATATTCGTATAACAACGAACACAGTTTATGAGAAATTTAGAGATTTTTATTTTTCTGTTCTTCCACTATGCATGTGATGTCGCCCCTAGAATTCCTTTCAGTGGTATCTGTTGAATCCTAGATTTTGATAATGAAATCAATTAGTAAATTATTTGATCTAATTTATATATTGAGAAAAGTGTGTAGGATTAACTATGATAGCGATGACATAAAGCAAATGTTGTGTCGGAGTCAAGATCGAGATTTTGTTGGGAGTTCGAGAGTTCGTTGGAAGTTCGGACGTTCATCGGAAGTTCTGCCAGAATTGACTAAGAAGTCCAAGAGCTTACCAAAGAAGCTCGTCAGAACTTACCAAAAGATCATCATAAAGTCCAGGAACTTACCGAGAGACCACTAGAATATTGCCGAGAGATCATCAAAAGTTCGTCGGAAGATCGTCGGAAGCTCGCCGGAAGAATAAATGACATACCAAGCCATGATTGCTTGGTCAATGTCTTAAAGTAACATAGTTAGACCTTAAGTTGAGTTAGGATTGGGAGGTAATCCCACTAACTCAGTTAGGGGCTAATTGGGCCCTTAATAGGACTGAATTGGGCTGATTGAATAACTCATTCAGCACTTGAAGTCATGACTAGCGGTGGCCCTGCTTAGGACTTAGTCTCCCAAGTGGTATGGAAGGTGGTACCACCCAAACTGGATGGTGTTACCGCTAGTAGTAAATGTTGTCTAGCAGTGGTACTGCCTTGTCAAGCGATGGTAGCGCAAGAGCTCAGTCTCCGAAGCTCTGTCAGGTGATGGTACTGCCCAAACTAAGTGGTGGTACCATCGAATGTCAGTCTGCAGGCAGTAGTATGACCCAATAATGGTGGCGATACCACTAGTATCCTGAAATATGGGGATGTGATACTTTTTGACTCCAATTCTGATGCCATTGGGGCTTATAAATACCCCACCATTTTTCTGCATGAAAGGGCACGAAATTGTGAACAAAATATTGAGGTCTTGGGGTGTAAAAGTGTTGTAAAAGTGGAAAGAGTCCTCCTCCCTTTCTAAGTGTTGTCATCATCATTCAAGAGAAGTGTGAGGGTTGTAAAGGTTAACTCCTAATCCCGTGAAAAGGAGAAAGTGTCGTAAAGAGGAGGTTGGTCTTCGCATATTGATGGAAGACCATTAGTAGATGCTGGTGACCTTGATAGAGGAGGAATCAGAATTAGATGTAAGTCATAATGACCGAACCACAATAAATTCTAGTGTGCTCATTTCCATTTTACTTTTCATTACTGCCATTACTTTCTATGTTAATTACTAGTTCATTTACGTTAAAGTCAAGCACTTTCCGAGATCAATTTTCAACAAACGAAAAATTTACAAAATCAATTATTTTTCCATTGCACTAATTCACCCCCCCCCCCCTTAGTTCTACTCTTGATTCTAACAATTGGTATCAGAGCAAGGTCCCTCTCGGTTTGGTTTGAAACCCAAGAGAGATGACATTTACCTACAACCAAGAGGGTTACTCAATTACACATCCACCCATATTCAATAGGACGGATTACACCTATTGGAAGACTATAATGAGGATTTGTTTAATTTCTATGGATTTTGAGTTATGGAACATTGTAGAAAATGGCTTTCAAAAGTCTTCTCTTCCAATGAATGATTAGAATGAGTTGGAGAAGAAGACTTTCACTTTAAATGCCAAGACTATGAATGCCTTATTTTGTGCCTTATATAAAAACAAGTTTAATCGAGTATCTATTTGTGAAATGGTCTTTGATATTTGGCACACACTCGAAATCACTCACGAAGGCACTAGTATAGCAAATGAGTCCAAAATTAATCTTTTAATTTATACTTATGAGTTGTTTCGGATGAAACCAAGTGAAACCATTGGAGACGTACACTTGGTTTAAGAATATTGTCAATGGTCTAAAAGGACATAGTAAAAGTTTTTCTAATTTTGAACTTGTTAATAAAATATTGAGATCCCTTCCAAAGAGTTGGGAACCTAAAATAATGACCATTCAAGAGGCCAATGATTTGAATAACTTCCCTCTCAAAGAACTTATCGGGGTTACTAATGACCTATGAGATGACTTGCAATGCTTATGAAGAGCTTGAGAACAACATTCTAAAGAATAGGAAGGATATGACACTAAGAACTCATGAAGGTTACTTAAAAAGAAAGTTTAAGTGATGAGGACTATGATGATGACTTAGCACTCTTGACAAGAAGGTTCAAAAAATTCATAAAAAGAAATAAATTTAAAAATAGCACTAAAAATATAATTGAACTAAAAAAAATAAGTTAATTGCTACAAATATAAGAAGCTGAGACATTTCAAAAGCGAATGTCCCCAAGCAAAAATGAAACAACCTAAGAAAACAAAGGCGCTTAAAGCAACTCAGGACGACTCAAGTGCATCCAAAGTAGAGGAGCCAACTAACAAAGAGCAAGTTGTTCACTACGCACTAATGACTATCAGAGATGAGGTAAGTAGTTCATTAGATGCAAAATTTTCTTTTGATAAATTACTAAGTGTTTTTCATGACTTATTTGATGAATATAAATTAGTTAGTAAAATATATAAACTGTTAAAAAAGGAGCATACTTCTCTTATTAGTGATTTTGATAGATTAAAAGTTGAGCACGATGATAGTTTAGCTCCTTGCACAAAATGTGATAAATTAGAAATGATTAAAAAGGAGAACCTGCAACTACATGAAACCTTAGAAAATTTAAAATATGTAGCAAATCGTTAAACATGATTCTTGCAAGTTAGAATCATGTTCATAGAAAGGATGGAATCCGCTTTGTGACTAACACTCATAAAAATCCAACCATCTTTATAAAAGGCCCAACTTTGCATGTTTCACCCTGAAACAAATGCAACTTTTGTTGTAAATTTGGACATGTTGCTTATAAATGTTCATTTAAGAGATATATGTCAAATCTCATATTTTGATGGTGAAACCACTTGATATGTGTTTATATTTTAATCTGTGTTTTGAGTAACGTAGGATGCTTCGATCAGGATGAGACAATAAAGCATGAAAAATCATGTTTTGCTGGAGGAACATGTCAGAAGATTGGACGTCGGGCCGGTGGATCGATCGACGTATTGATAGAAGGCTTCAGGCCGTGGACTGGGGCATCGGGCTAAGAAGAGCGGGTATTGTGACAAGGATATCGGAGTTGAGGAGTCAATTGACCAATTGGTCAATAGCCCGTAGGAGAGGACGATGCGCCAAATAATCGGATAAAGCGTCGAGGGACCAATGACATGCCGGACAACTTGGTTAATTACTTAGGATTAATTGTCTCGATTGAAGTTTTGTTTTACATGTGCATGATTAACTACGATGGCAGTAACATGTAGTAGGAGTTGTGCCGGAGTCAAGACTATGATCACTTTGGGAATTCGAGAGTTCGACGGAAGTCCGGATGGTCGTCGGAGGTTCTGCGAGAACGGATCTAAGAAGTCCAGGAGCTTGCCAAAGAAGCTCATCGGAACTCGCCAAGTGGATCGTCGCAAGTCTAGGAGTTTGCCAGAAGTCCGCCGGAGCATCACCGAAGGTTCGTCGGAAGTTCGCCGGAAGCTCACCGGAAGAAGCGATCGACGCAACGAACAAGTTGCAGTAAATGTCTTAATAAATATCATAATTAGCATGTAGATTAAGTTAGGAATGGGAGGTGGTCCCATTAACTTAGTCTAGGGGCAATTGGGCCCTTGATAGACCCAAATTGGGCCGAATGGATCAACCCATTCGGACCAAAATTCTTACTAGGCGGTGGCACCGCTAGGATTGGCAGTGGCACAACCCAAGAGATGGTCTCCCAGGAAAGCTGGGCAGTGCAACCGCCCTAGTCAAGCGGTGGCACCGCCTGGGCTTAGTGTCCGAGCGAGACTAGGTGGTGCAACCGCCCCTGTCAAGCGGTGGCTTGGGCTTAGCCTCCGAGCGAGACTGGGCGGTGCAACCGCCCTAGTCAGGCGGTGGCACCGCCTAGGCTCAGTCTCCGAGCGAGATTGGATAGTGCAACCGCCCCTGTCATGTGGTGGCATCACCCAGAGGCTTAGTCTTCGAGTTGCCAAGCGGTTATACCGCCCTAGTCAGGAGGTAGTAACGCTAGGACCACGAAATCCAGGAAAAGACATTTTTGAGCTCCAAATTCAAACTAGTTTGGGGCCTATATATACGCCACCCTTTCCTGAATGAAAGGCAGCCGAAAATCCAATCTTACTCTATGATTTTTAGAGCTCAAAAGTGTTGTAAAGGCTAGAAGTTCTTCTCCATCTTTTCTTCCAAGTTTTGATATGTCAAGAGTGGAAAGAAAATTCTGTAAGGGTTGTCTCCTAAGCCCATCTAAAGGAGTGAAACTATAAAAGGGTGGTTGGCCTTTGCCTATTGAAGGAAGACCTCTAGTGGACGTTGGTGACCTCGTCGGTGGAGGAAGCCAAAAGTGATTGTAGGTCAAGATTGACCGAACCACTCTAAACCTTAGTTTGCATTTACTTTGAGCATCTTATCTTTACTGCAAACCTCCTCAGTAGCTTACTGTCTTCTGCTCATTTACGAACGTGTTTCATAGTTAAGTATTTTCCGAATCGGCGTTAAGACGGAAATCAGTTTTATCGTACGAACATCATATTTCAATTTGTGCTTACATTTTGATTTCCATCATAACTGCAAACTGCCTTTATATCTTTGCTTTAACTACATCTTGCTTGTTCACAAGTTTAAGCGATTTACGAATCGGCTTTCATACTAAAATCACTTTTATCATACGAACGTCGTATTTCAGTTTGCTATTACATTTTGTTATCTATCTTAGCTGCAAATTATCTCTATATATTTACTTTAACTGCATCTCACTTGATCACAAGTTAAAGTGATTTACAAATCTGCTTTCGTACCAAAATCGCTTTTATTGTATGAACGTAGTTTTAATCATCAAAAGTTTTCTGCTGTACTAATTCACCCCCCCCTCTTAGTGCTCTTAATCCTAACAATATAGTCCACATAAATGAATTTGGGTTCCTAAAGGAACCGTAAAAAGCTCTATATAAAACAATAAGTTAAGTAGATCGATTTTTTAGGCACCCAAGGTCAAATGGGTACCTAAAAATCATCCTTTTTAGGAGTAAGAGATGATACCATGATAGTTGATGCTCAAGACACATGATTGGAGATTCATTTCAATTCTCTAAGCTCACTAGCCTAGACGAGGGGTATGTCACATTCGGAGACAACAACAAGGGTAAAATCATTGGCAAAGAAACCTTAGGAAACAAATCTAACTTTTTTATTGAAGATGTATTGTTGGTTGATGGCTTAAAGCATAATCTTTTGAGCATTAGTCAATTGTGTGATAAAGGATATATCATTAGATTTGAATCTAATGCTTGCATTATTAAAAAATTACACAAAAACACATCTATGATTGTCCTAAAATAAAATAATGTATACACTATCGACATTGATGATCTTTGTAATGAAATATATTTTTCGATTTTGAATGATGAGGCTTGGCTTTGGCATAGGAGATTAGGTCATGCTAGCATGAAACTAATCTCTTAAATCTCATCCAAAGAACATGTAAGAGGTATTCCTTACATTAAGTTTGTTAAAGATAATATGTGTGATACATGTCAATTAGGAAAACAAATTAAAGATAGTTTCAAACTAAAGAATCAAATAAGCACCTCTAGGTTATTGCAATTGATCCATATGGATTTGTTTGGAACAATTGATACATCGAGCCTAGGAGGTAGCAAATACGACTTTGTAATTGTGGACAATTATAGTAGATACACTTGGGCATATTTCTTGGCACACAAAAGTGATTGCTTTAGGTATTTTTCTAAGTTTTATAAACTTGTTCAAAATGAAAGAAGCTTTATGATTTCATCAATTCAGAGTGATCACGATGACAAATTTCAAAACCATAATTTCAAAAGTTTTTGTGAATCTAACGGATACAACCATAATTTCTCTACTCCAAGAAATCCTCAACAAAATGGAGTAGTAGAAAGGAAAAATTAAAATTTATAAGAAATGATAAGAACCATGTTGAATGAACATAGCTTACCCAAATATTTTTGGGTCGAAGCCATTAATACGGCATGCTATGTCATGGATAGGGTTCTAGTAAGATCATTACTTTCTAAAACTCCTTATAAATTATGGAACAATAAAAAACCCAACGTTTCATATTTTAAAATTTTCGGTTGTAAATGTTTTATCTTGAATGAAAAAGATGTCTTAGGAAAGTTTGATATAAAATCCGATGAAGAAATTTTTCTTGGTTATTTCTAAAGTTTTTTGTATATTTAACAAAAGAACTTTGGTTATAGAAGAGTCTATTCATTTTGTGTTTAATGAAGTTTTCAAATTAAAGAAAAATGAGTTTGATGATGATCTTAATTATGTTGCTTTGAATTTAAATGAACCCTCTCCTTCAACTAGCAACTTAGAAACATCTTCTTTCGAAACATCCTTACCCAAGGAATGGAAGTATGTAGATGCTCATCTTAAGGAGCTAATCATAGGAGACACATCAAAAGGGGTTCAAACTCATTCTTCTCTTAAAAATTTTTATGCCAACGCCACTTTTCTTTCTCAAATTGAACCTATATGTATTGATAAGGCTTAGATAGATGATTCATGGGTTATCACAATGTAATAAGAGTTAAACCAATTTAAGAGAAATGAGGTGTGGGAGCTTATTCCGAGACCTAGTGGACATTTAGTTATTGGTACTAAATGGGTCTTTAGAAACAAGTAAGATGAATCAAGTAAAGTGGTTAGAAACAAGGCTAGATTAGTGGCCAAGGGTTTTAACCAAAAAGAAGGTATCGATTATGAAGAAACCTTCGCTCTTGAGGCAAGTTTTAACAAAAAATATTCATGAAAATTACATGTTTTATGGTAAAGGAACAAAATGTTAGATTTAAATCTAATGATAATCCTATGTATGTTTTAAATAATAAATAATATGTATCTTGATGATTTCTGTATTGCCTTTTGATTTTAATTCAAGATGCTTTATGAAACCATGCTTGATGATTTAATGATATAATAATAAAATAATGATTTAAAATTATGTATGATAATCATGCATGAAATGATGATTTTATATTATGCATGATAATTGATCTATGTAGTAATGAAAGTTGCTTTTCGGTTTTAAACATGATATATTGTTTTCATAAATAAAACTTGAGCATAATTATATGAAATCAATCACATAAAATGAAACACATAAAAAAGAAAAACATATTATCATTGAAATTAAAATGATAAATCAAATATCTTGTTTAAAGAAGCCTTATATTTAATGTGTTATATCTTTGGTCATGATAATTTTGATTGAAAATGCTTTATGTTTAATGAAATCATGTTTGATTTGAAGTAATTGTTTGAAATCATGCTTAATGAGTATATATTTCAAAATTATGCATGATGATCTTTGTGATGTATGGTTTATTGATCTTGTCATGATGAACTTTGTTTTTAAATGATGATGCATATTTTTGTTTGGCATAGAGACAAAGACATGTTTATGTGAAATCAAATCACTTAAATCGAAACATCTAAAGAGAGGAAAGCATTTTTCTTAAAAAAAAAAATTCTCTAATCTTATCAATTTTTCACTAAGAGATTGATAAAGTTATTTATGTCATTTTAAATCTCTTGAAAGTGATTTTGATGATTTATTGATTTGAATTTGGTTAAGTTTCATCTAACCATGATTTTTATCTTTATTTCTCGATATTTATAACTTGAGATTTACTTATATGAATCAAGATATTTTTTCCTCGATATTTCTTTTTGCTATCTACTATCCAAATGAATCATAATTTTTCAGAATTATATTTTTTGTGATTCATAATGAATTGAGAGATATTATACATGAATCGAGATCCTTTATGTGTTCTCTCATGACACATTTTGCTATAAGAATGTCTTTATCTATATCATGATCTTAAATTCTCGATATTGATATTTGAAATTTTTCTATGAATCGAGATCTTGTTTTTGAACTCTCATGTTTCTTTTTGTTATTTACTAAAAGGGAGATTTGTCAAGATAAATCATGTCATTTAGTATTCATGAATTAATCCTTCATGATTTTTGATATTTTATCTTTCATAATATGATTTTTATGTACAATTTCTTGTATTCATGAAGTGTTTATCTCATCACCCAATTAATTTTTTTTGATATTCTTCATGTGATGATATGAAATTATGCATGAACTACTAATGATATTATGTTAATGGATATAAATGAGAAGTTATGATCATGCATGGTAGGATGCAATGTCATTTGACATTTTGATACCATCATGATTTGAAATACTTATGATTTGGAATGATGCATGCAATACTATTATTTTTTATGATGTAAAAGTCAACAATTATCATTTTATGAAATGATACCATATTGTAATTAAGAATGATACTTTATCTTTACCATGATTTATAAATTGATGTAAAGGGACAAGAATTACAAACTTATATTCTTGCCTTCTTTTTGACAATGACAAAGGGGGAGAAAAGTTGCTAGTTTGCACATCATAAAGAGAAGCAAAAAGCTTGCTCATCTCAAAAGTTGCAAAACTTTGCCATCTTTCATATGTGTAAAATTTGCTAGCTTGCATGTTCCAAAATTATGTAAAACTTACTAAATTTACTACCTTGCACAAGTCAAGAAAATACAAAAACATACTAGCTTGTTCATCTCAAAAGAGATTCAAAGATCGCTAACTTACATATTTCAAGAAGCAAAATTTGTTTCGTGAACATCCCAAAATTGCTAGCTTGCATGTTCTAAAATGTTGTAAAATTCACTAGCTTGCATAATGTAGAACTTACTATCTTGAACATCACCAAGAATTGTTATCTTACAATCTCAAAAGATGCAAAAGTGATATCTTGCCTATCTTAAGAAGCAAAACTTACAACTTACACATTCCAAAAGAAAGCAAGAATTGCTAGCTTGCACACTTCAACAAGAGGCAAAAATGCTATATTGCATTCTTTTTTGAAAACTTGCTAGCTTAAACATTGCAAAGAAAAGCAAACATGCTAAACTCTGCACATCTCTAAAACTTGCTAAATTTCTTGATGATAAAACTTGAGATTATATTTATTATGTAATAATTTGAAATTATGTCTAAACACTTACTAGTTGCACTTCTCCTTTTTGTTGAGGACAAAGGGGGAGAAGTTATGATAACAATCATGTATAGAATGATGTATTAAAAATATGATTATGCATGATTTTATGATGACATATTACAAAAATTCATGATTAAATTTGCCTTGACTTGAATTCAATTTGAATTCAAGGTTTATCTCAAATATGTCATATTGATAGGGGGAGTTAAGGTTAACTTCGTCATCAATTGGTTGTCATTATCAAAAAGGGGGAGATTGTTGAATTTCAGATTTTGATGATGAAACTAATTGATAGTGTTTATGATTTGATCTGCGTTTTGAGTGACATAGGAAGCTTCAATCAAGGAGAGACAATTAAAGTAGGAAGAATCATGTTGGGCCGAAGAAAAACATGTCAGAGGATTGGATCTCAGATTGGTTGTCATCATTAAAAATGAGGAGATTACTGAATCTCGGATTTTTATGATGAAACCAATTGATAGTGTTTATGATTTGATCTACGTTTTGAGTGACATAGGAAGCTTCAATCAAGGAGAGACAATTAAAGTAGGAAGAATCATGTTGGGCTGAAGAAAAATATGTTAGAGGATTGGACATCAAGCTGAAGGATGTTAAGATTTGGGGCTGCCCTACACACGTTAAAAAATATAGCCCTGATAATTTGGAAACAAAGACAAAGCAGTGCAAGTTCATAGGATACCTCAAGTAAACTTATGGGTATTATTTCTATCATCTTACGGACCAAAAGATATTTATAGCCAAGAGAGCGGTGTTCCTTAAGAAGGAACACATTCTTGGCGAAGATAGTGGGAGTGTGATAGAGTTGAGCGAGGTTGGAGAACCTAGCTCAAGCACCACTCCATAGCCTGAGTCTATTCAGGTACTTAGTACACATGTTTCGAATTTACGTAGGTCCGATAGAGTATCTTATCCTCTTGAGAGATATGTGGTACATATTAAAGGAGAAGATGTTGAGGATATCGATCCTCAGACCTATGAAGAGGCTATTATGAGTATAGACTCTAGGAAGCAACAAAAAATCATAAATACTGAGATTGATTCCATGTACTCCAATAAGGTTTGAAACCTAGTTGATGCACTCGAGGGTATTGTACCCATCAGTTGTGAGTGGATTTTCAAGAAGAAGATCGGAGTAGATGGAAAAGTAGAGACCTATAAAGCGAGGCTAGTGGCTAAGGGATTACGTCAAAGGAAAGGTGTATATCATATAACCTGAGCGATTCATGTTCTAGGACCGCCTAGATAGGGTTTGTAGGTTGCTTACGTCCATTTATGGACTGAAGCAAGCTTTTCGAAGTTGAGATATAAGATTTGATGAGGCAATTAAATCTTATGACTTCATTAAGAATAAATATGAGCCTTGTATGTATAGGAAGGTAATGCTAGTCATAGGTGCCCTGCAAGACAATCACGTGAGTGATAACATATGTGACTTGACACGTAATCTTTTTGCTTATTATATATTGACATTTTTATCACTTTATATTACTTGTTACATATATGCACAAATACACAGATATATATATATATATATATATATATAATTTATTTATTGTGTTGTCCGTGGGTTTATACAATGAGAATTGGATCATGATGAAATCATGATAATGAGAATGATTCGCCTTTAAACATAAACCCTATATAATCCTGGTCATAGATTACTCGAGAGGGATATCGAGATAACTGGATAGACTGGTTTGCTATATGCCCATCCATATGATAGAGGCAGTTGGTCTCATGGCTGCTCATGTGAGGATACTAAGGATACAATGTAGGTGCTCATTGGAGAATGAGTTCACTGATTGATCCGCATACGGAATACTGGATGGTTGATGATGCCTTATTGTCAAACAGTGATTCCATAATCCTAGTGGTGTATCTGGTACTTAGACTTGAGACACTAAGGATGTCCTGTATGAGTACTTCACTCTTTGATATCGGACTTATAGGTTCAGTACTTTCAAATCTAGTACAACCGGTTATTCGGAGTAGCAATCAACCTTACGAGGGCTAATGAGTGTCGATAGAGGATCATCTGCTCTCGATATCATGAGAGGAATATCCTATGTATTCTTACTCAAATAAATCCTTGGCCAAGGTCATTCAGATTGAGAGAGAAAGAGTTCTCCGAGAGAATCTGATTAGAGCGAGACTCGAGGAGAAACCGTATGGGCCTAATGACAGCACCATGCCCGCTATATGGTCTTTGGGAAATTAGATGGATAAGGGACAATAGGTATATAATAACTAAGGATAGATAGGTCCAAAGGATTGGATTTTTTATATTGTCTAGAGACTACGGCGTAGTGGCCTAGTACATCCATAGTCGATGAGTCGAGTGAATTATTATGGAGATTATAATTCACTAAGCCATAAAGAGTTCTGATAAGTATGACTCACGGCCAACTCGATATTGGGCCTAGAGGGTCACACATATATGGTAGGTGTTACGATGAGTAGAGGTTCAGATATAGGATATCCGCTTGAGCCCTTATCTTATTGGATATCTAATAAGTCCTTGAATTATTAGATCTCATGGATGAGATCCAATAAGAGCTAATAAGAAATTATTAGGTAGAGACCCACTAATCTCATATGCTTGGGTAATTGGATAGAGATCTAATAGTACCCAATAGGGCAGGATCCATTATGGCTAACTTAGGGCCTCTATAAATAGGAGGGAACTAAAGACCCATAGGTTAGGGCTTATTAATAGCTAGCCATCTCACGTTCTCCTCTCCCCTTATCCTCCTCAGATAGCAGGCCTAGAGATTTGAGGATCATCGTTGCAGCCTTGCTATGGATCACCGCTAGAGAAGATGACACTTGACTTCCTTCATCCACTCCTACAGATCTACAGGGATTCAAGGATATACGATCTCCCTAGGTAACACAACTGTCTCACATGTGGATTTCTCTATCGCGAATTTTCGCGAACCAATCTATGCACGACGATGAACACGTATAGGGAAATTTGGGATTTTTGTTTTATATTCTTCCGCTGGGCTTATGATGTCGCCCCTTGATTTTCCAATAGTGGTATTAGAGCTAGGTTGTTCATGCAATATATTGGTTTTCAACTACATATGTTGTGTTTTAAGAAGAATTTTATCGTCAAGATCGTTGATGCAAAAGGTGAGAAAGGGCAACAACTGTTGCCGCCCTTACTGCCAACTCAAAAGTGGCCAAAGGCTGCTTGCAGCCTTGGCCATCTACGTGCAGGCGGCTGGTTGCTAGTTGCCAGTGATAGGCAACTGGTGGGCTGCCTGTAGCAGGCTACCAACAGTGCTACTCACAGGGGTGGGTGTTGAATCTTAGATTTTGATGATGAAGTCAATTATCATTTGTTATCTAATCTATATGTTGAGATAAGTGTGTTGGAGTAACTATGATGGCAATAAGATATGCAGCAGGAGTTACATCGGAGTCAAGACCATGACCACGTTGGGGGTTCGAGAGTTTGACGGAAGTCCGGACTGTCGTCGGAGGTTCTGCGGGAACAAATCCGAGAAGTCCAAGAGCTTGCCAAAGAAGCTCATCGGAACTCGCAAAGTGGATCGTCACAAGTCCAAGAGTTTGTAGGAAGTCCGCCGGAGCATCGCCGAGGGTTCGTCGGATGTTCGCCGGAAGTTCACTAGAAGCTCGCCGGAAGAAGCGATTGACGCATCAGAGCAAGTTGCAGTATTAATGACTTAAATATCGTAGTTAGCATATAGATTAAGTTAGGAATGGGAGGTGTTCCCATTAACTTAATCTGGGGGCAATTGGGCCCTTGACAGACCCAAATTGGGCCGAATGGATTAGCCCATTTGGACCCAGAATTCCTGGCCGGCGGTGGCACCGCATAGGAGACTTGGTCTCCCAGGAATTTTGGGCGGTGGTATTGCCCCTATCAGGTGGTGGTACCACCTAAGCTCGGTCTCTGAGCGAAGTCAGGCGGTGGTACCGCTTGAGCTCGGTCTCCGAGTGGTGTCAAGCGGTAGTACCGCCCAATTCTAGCGATAGTACCATCAGGACCCTGAAAAACTGGGAGATGACACTTTTCAACTCCAAATTTAAACCAGTTGGGGCTTATATAAACCTCACCCTTTCCTGCATGAAAGGGTACTAAAAGCTTGCTTTTATTCTGAGAATTTGAGAGCTTAAAAGTGTTGTAAATGTTTAGAAGTTCTTCTCCTTCGCTTCTAAATTTTGATCATTCAAGAGAGGAGTGAAAATCTATAAGGCTTGTCTCCTAAGCCCGTCAAAAGGAGAAAAAGTGTAAAAGGTGGTTGACCTTCGCGTATTGAACGAAGGCCTCTTGTGGACGTCGGTGACCTCGTCGGAAGAGGAAGCCAAAAGTGGATGTAGGTTAAGATTGACCGAACTACTCTAAAATTATCGTGCTCTCTGGTTTGCATTTATTCTTGCTGTTTACCTTTCTGCAAACCTCCATATGTGCTTTACTTCCTCATTAATTTTGCTGCACTCCTTCACTCCTTTATGAACTCGCTTTCAAGTTAAGTTTCCGATAATGGTTTTACGTCGGAAACGATTTCAATATACCAACGTTGTTTGAAATCGACGAAAGTTTTTTCGTTGCACTAATTCACCCCCCCCCCCCTCTTAGTGCTCTTGATCCTAACAATTGGTATTAGAGCAAGGTTAACTCTCAATCGGATTAAAACCCAAGAGAGATGGTATACGTCGAAAACCAAGAGGGCCACTATATTACACGTCCACCCATGTTCAATGGGACGGACTACACCTATTGGAAGACCTGAATGAGGATCTTCCTTATTTCCATGAATTTTGAACTTTGGAATATTATTGAAAATGGATTTTCAAAGTCTCCTCTTCTAATGATCAATTGGAATAAATTGGTGAAGAAGACCTTCGCTCTTAATGCAGAGGCTATGAATGCCTTATTTTGTGCGCTTGATAAAAATGAGTTCAATCATGTTTCGATTTGTGAAATGGCATTTGATATTTGGCATATACTCGAAGTGACTCACAAAGGCACAAGTAGAGTGAAAGAGTCAAAAATCAATCTTTTAGTACATTATTATGAACGTTTTCGAATAAAACCGAGCAAGACCATAGGCGACATGTACACCCGTTTCACGAATGTCGTTAATGGTCTAAAAGGACTCGGTAAAAGTTTTTCAGATTTTGAGCTCGTGAATAAAATTTTAAGATCCATTTCAAAGAGTTGGGACCCTAAAGTCACTGCTATTCAAGAGGCTAATGATTTAAACAACTTCCCTCAAAGAATTAATCGGGTCATTAATGACCTACGAAATGATTTGCAAAGCTCATGAAGAGCAATAACACATCCTTCCAACGAACAGGAAGGATATGACACTTAGAACTTTAGAAGACCACTTGAGTGAAAACTCAAGTGATGAGGACTATGATGATGACTTGGCACTTCTAACAAGGAAATTTAAAAAATTCATTAAAAGAAACAAGTTTAAAAATGACAAAAAAAATAAATTTGAACCCAAGAAGGACCAAGTTATTTGCTACGAATGCAAGAAGCTGAGACACTACAAAAGTAATTGTCCCCAAGCCATGAAGAGAACACCAAGGAAGAAGGCACTCAAAGCAACATGGGATGACTCAAGTGCGTCCGAAGAAGAGGAGTTCAACACCGAGCAAGTTGCTCACTATGCCCTAAAGGCCATCGGAGAGAAGGTAACGAATTTAATTGATGCAGATTTATCATTTGATGAATTATTAAATGCTTTCCATGACTTATTTGATGAATGTAAAATAATTAGTCGAAAATATAAATTGTTAAAAAGGGAGCATGATAGTCTTATTAGTAATTTCGATAAATTAAAAACTGAATATCATGATAGTTTAGCTCCATGTATAAAATGCTATGATTTAGAAACTCTCCAAATGGAGAACTTACTACTTCAGGACACATTGAAGAAATTCAAGGTTGGTAGCAAGTCTTTAAATACGATCCTTACAAATAAGGGTCACGTTCCTAAAAGAAGTGGAATCAGATTTGTGAGAAGTCCTCACCAAAATCCAACCACCTTCATTAAAGGCCCTATCTTATATATTCGACACCAAAGCAAATGCGACTTTTGTTGCAAACATGGACATAGAACTCATCATTGTCCAATCAAGAAATTTAGTCTGAACAAACTGATTTGGGTTCCTAAAGGAACCATGATAAATTTTATGCAACATGTTAAACAATTTAGATCAGTTTTTGAGGCACCCAAAAGTAAATGGGTACCTAAAAATCATCCTTTCTTGTAGAAATATACACCATCACAAGCTAGGAGCAAGAGATGGTACCTCGATAGCGGATGCTCAAGGCATATGATCGGAGATCCATCTCAATTCTCTAAGCTCAATAGCATAGACAAAGGCTATGTCACCTTGAGAGACAACAACAAGGGTAAAATTATTAGCAAAGGAACCATAGGTAACAAATCTAACTTCTTTATTGAAGATATTTTGTTAGTTGATGGTTTAAAACATAACCTCTTGAGCATTAGTCAACTATATGATAAAGGATATATTGTCAAATTCTAATCTAATGCTTGTATCATTGAAAAATCATACAAAAACACATCAATGATTGCATTAAAACAAAATAACATATACACCATTGACATCAATGATCTTTGTAATGAAATGTGTTTCTCGGTTTTGAATGAGGATGCTTGGCTTTGGCATAAGAGATTAGATCATGCTAGCATGAAACTAATCACTCAAATATCATCCAAAGAACTTGTAAGAGGAATTCCTCATATCAAGTTCATCAAAGATAATATGTATGATGCTTGTCAATTAGGAAAACAAATTAAGAGTAGTTTGAAATCTAAGAATCAAATAAGCACATCTAGGCCCTTGCAATTGATCCATATGGACTTGTTCGGACCAATCTCTACATCAAGCTTAGGAGGTAGCAAATACACCTTTGTTATTGTAGATGACTATAGTAGATACACATGGACTTATTTCTTGAAACACAAAAATGAATGCTTTAGATATTTCACCAAGTTTTGTAAACTTGTTCAAAATGAAAAGGGTTCTATGATTTCATCAATTAGAAGTGATCATGGTGGTGAATTTCAAAACTGTGATTTCCAAGAATTTTATGAATTTAAGGGATACAATCACAACTTCCCTACTCTAAGAAATCCTCAACAAAATGGAGTAATATAAAGAAAAAATAGAAATTTACAAAAATAGCGAGAACCATGTTGAATGAATATAGCCTACCCAAATATTTTTGGGTCGAAGCCGTAAACACTGCATGCTATATTTTGAATTGAGTTCTAGAAAGACCCTTACTCACCCAAACTCCCTATGAGTTGTGGAACAACAAAAAACCCAATGTTTCATATTTTAAAGTTTTTAGGTGCAAGTGTTTTATCTTGAATGAAAAAGATACCTTAGGAAAATTTGATGCTAAATCCGATGAAAGAATTTTTCTTGGTTATTCTTCGGTTTCTAAAGCTTTTCGTATCTTCAATAAAAGAACTTTAATAATAGAAGAATTCGTTCATGTTGTTTTCAATGAGATTTTCGAAATCAAGAAAAACGATTTTGATGATGATGTTAATTTCGATTCTTTGAATTTAAATGAAATCCCTTCTCCAACTAGCAACTTGGATGCATCCACTTTCAAAACATCCTTACCCAAGGATTGGAAGTATGTAGATGCTCATCCTAAGGAGCTACTCTTAGGAGACACATCTAAGGGGGTTCAAACACGTTCTTCTATTAAAAATTTTTATGACAATGCCACTTTTCTCTCCCAAATTGAACCTAAATATATTGATGAAGTCATGAAAGATGATTCATGGATTATCGCAATGCAAGATGAGTTAAATCAATTTGAGAGAAATGAGTTGTCGAATCTTGTTCCTAGGCCAAATGACCATTTAGTTATTGGTACTAAATGGGTCTTTAGAAATAAGCAAGATGAAAATGGTATCGTGGTTAGAAACAAGGCTAGATTAGTGGCCAAAGGTTTCAACCAAGAAGAAGGTATCAATTACGAAGAAACCTTCGCTCCTGTGGCTCGATTAGAAGCCATTAGGATGCTCCATGCCTAAGCTAGTAATAACAATTTTTAAGTTGTTTCAAATGGATGTTAAAAGCGCATTTCTTAATGGCTTTATTTCTGAAGAAGTTTATGTTAATAATAACAATCATGAATCATCTTTCATGACTTCATCATGGCTTTATTTCTCAAAATATTTTTCACACGTTCTAGTAATAACAACCTCTCGGATTTGAAAATAATAGCCTCCATAATTATATGTTTAAATTAACTAAAGCTCTCTATGATTTAAAACAAGCCTCAAGGGCTTTGTATGAGAGACTTAGTTCTTTTCTTATTGAAAATAATTTCACAAAAGACAAGGTCGATACTACATTGTTTATCAAGAATTTTAAAAATAATTTTCTTATTGTTCAAATTTATGTTGATGATATTATCTTCGGTTCTATGAATGAATCTCTTTGTGAATCTTTTGCTAAAACTATGAATCTCGAATTTGAAATCAGTTTGATGGGAGAATTAACCTTTTCTTAGGCTTACAAATTAAGCAACTAAGCATTGACATCTTTATTAGTCAAACTAAATATGCTTTAGATTTGCTAAAAAAATTTAACATGGATAACTCAAAAGCTATCAACACTCCTATAAGCACTGCCATTAAGTTAGAAATGGATGAGAGTGGAGAAAGCTTTGATCAAAAAATTTATAGGGGTATGTTAGGAAGTTTACTTTACCTCACTATAACTAGACCGGATATCATGTTCAGTATAGGACTTTGTGCTAGGTTTCAATTGAATCCTAAGATATCTCATCTCAAAGCTGTTAGAAGAATACTTAGATATCTTAAAGGTGCCACAAATATGCTTTAGATTTGCTAAAAAGATTTAACATGGATAACTCAAAAGCTATCAATACTCATATGAGCACCTTCACTAAGTTAGAAATGGATGAGAGTGGAGAAAGCTTTGATCAAAAAACTTATAGGGGTATGATAGGAAGTTTACTTTACCTCACTACAACTAGACCAGATATCATGTTCAGTATAGGACTTTGTGCTAGGTTTCAATCGAATCCTAAGATATCTCATCTCAAAGCTGTTAAAAGAATACTTAGATATCTTAAAGGTACTACAAATCTAGGATTATGGTATCCAATATCTGAGAATTTTGAGCTAATTGCTTATACTGATACGAATTTTGCTAGGTGTAGACTAGATAAAAAAAGCAAATCATGAACATGTCAATTTTTAGGACATGCCCTTGTTTCCTGATCATCTAAGCAACAAAACTCGGTTGCACTATCAACAACCGAAGCTGAGTATATTACAACCAGTGCATGTTGTGCACAAGTTGTGTAGATGAAAAACACCTTAGAATATTATAAAGATAATCTTAAAAATATTTCCATTAAATGTGATAACACAAGTGCAATATGCTTAACAAAGAATTGCATTCGACACTCAAGAACAAAGCATATTGATATTAGACATCACTTTATATGAGATCATATCACAAATTATGATGTAATTATAGAGTTAATTGATACTAAACATCAACCAGCTGATATATTTACAAAGCCTTTAAGTGAAGAACAATTTGATTTCATGAAAAGAGAAATAGAAATGTTGATTTGTCTGAATGTATGAACTTATTAAAATTTTTTTTTAGACTTTCTTGATTCAATCACTTAATGCCATGATGAGAAGCTTATACGATTACATGTCTTAATAACATGTTGAAAATTATGTGTTTTGGATACAAAAATTTCTATTATGATAAGCATGTTTTATCTTCATGATTATGTTTGAAAATCTATAGCAAAACCATGTCCGAATGTATGAATGTGTTAAATTTCATTTTCAGATTTTCTTGATCCTAACATGATTTAGTATTTCTCTTCCAGACTTAATGTAGCTTTCATAAGCATATGTCATATCGAGTTTGTTTCATATCATTGACATATGGAATCAATTAACAAATGCATCTCTCATAGACTCATCGTGTGAAAAATATTTTTTTGAGAAATGAATTTGATGAAATGATTCCTTCTTATGAATTCCTTCTTGAAAAAGGAAGATCTTTTTTAACACTTACAAGGATTTGATTCATATACATATCTTGATCCTTGCAAAAATGATGTATGATTTAATCTCTTATCGATTTTAACTTCATTTAAGTAAGCTCACAAATGACTTTCCTCCTTCATGCAAAAAGATAATGACAAATAAAAAGGAAGA